>NW_008794458.1:736389-766186 GCF_000699145.1 Aptenodytes forsteri | reverse complement strand
TATCTCAAACCCTTTGAGCCCCATGTTGGGTGCCAAAAAGGACTGTCGTGGTTTAACCTCAGTTGGCAACTGAGCACCACCCAGCCGCTCATTCACTCCCCCCCCGGTGGGATGGGGGAGAGAATTGGAAGAGCACAAGTGAGAAAAACTCGTGGGTTGAGATAAAAACAGTTTAATAATTGAAACAAAATAAAAGAAGAAGAACACAGCACTATACCAGCTACTAGGAAGAAAATTAACTCTATCCCAGCCAAAACCAGGACAATGTTCTATTTTCTTAAGTAGAAAAGATATCCCATTGAAAAGATTCAAGCCAAATAAATGGGATAAAAATGAGATGTCAAGTGCCCAGGAATCACAGTTGCCAAAAGCTGGTATTTACGATATAGATGTGAGGATTAAAAAAATGAGAAAAAGCAGAAGCAATCATAACTACTATGAAGTACTTCCTGTGCCTGTTGCCACATAACTGCCTGGATATGACTGCTAGCAGCAGAGGCCAGCAAAGTTGTAGTGACTGGAAGAC
Source organism: Aptenodytes forsteri (assembly GCF_000699145.1). NCBI lineage: Eukaryota > Metazoa > Chordata > Aves > Sphenisciformes > Spheniscidae > Aptenodytes > Aptenodytes forsteri. Next base: position 765,660 of record NW_008794458.1, on the reverse strand, counting down.
CATTGTATGAGGTTGCTTCATGAAGGGGAGCTGCAGCGGTGCCCCAGACCTGGGGGCAGGTATATGCTTCCCATCCTATAGCCAAATAAACCCAGCCCATCTCAGCAAACGCTCTGCAAGATGAACCTCACAGATTTTCAGTGTCTTCTCACTCACTTGGCAGTTAATATAAATGAATAGACTTTACCTACTACTACTAACAATAATTATGAGAAAAAGATCTTCTTCAGTTACAACCATTTCCACAGATTTTCCCCCACCTCCTTGGTGACGGAGGGAAAGATATCTGAATCTTGTTATGGTGGAGCAGGACTACATTTTTGCATTGCAGAACTATTAAAGCAGGCTGCAAGAATTATTCATAAGCATTGAAACAAGAGAGATATAAACCAATAAAAAAGAAACTAAATCTGCACTAATTAGCAATAGTAATTAATCTGTGTGATGTAACAGAAATAAATGTAAAAAAGAAAAAGAACAAAGTCTTATGTTAAATTAAGCAGGGAAAAACAGACTAGCAAAATCAGTGCCACAAAACTGATTATAAAACTTAAAAAAAAATATATATATCTAATGTAGAATCTTTACTTTTTCTTTTTAAAAAGTTTTATAAACAGGCAAAGCTGTTTGGTTATAAATGATCAAATCACCTGAATGACTGACAACACTAAACCCACTGTGCCAAGAAATATACACATTACTTAGTGTCAGCAGAGGGGACAGAAAAGAATAAATATATTAAAATACAATGTAAGAAATGTGAAAGGGAAAAATAAGTAAATTAAGTTTTTGCACAAATAGTTTTACACTGTTAAATTTGAAATAACTTCATCCTAATATATGTGTGTGTAAGAGCAGTTCCTGATTCTAATATAGTCATACAGTTATTTTGGAAATGTAAGATCACTTTACAGGACCTACAAAAGTGAGCAGTCAGTGCTTAGAAGTTTCCATTGGATACATCCTCTGAATGGTACCTGGTTCAAATATCACATCAGAAAGAAAAGAATTTACTAATAAAATTGATCTGTAGGGAAGGAAGGTCAGTAGGTTCAAATAGCAGGTCAAAACAGGTTGTTCTCTCTTGGCTCCCGATTGTTTTTATTTCTTTCTCCTCCCCTTAACTTACTATCCTCTTTAAGATGTTAGAAGCATATGAATCCTAAAAACACCTTTGGAAATAAAATATGTTATAGTTTTTAATAATACACTGAAACAAGTTGCAACACATAATTTTCAATAGACTTTTTCCAGGTTAAAAAGTAAATGGACACCTCCCTCCTCTACCCTGCAAATATACACACACATACACATTTTATACCTGAGAAAGGGGGAGCCTAAATGTACCCTCCACTTCCAAGCTAGCAAAGAGATTATCTACTATTTGAAAGGAGAAAGATTTTTAGTTTTCTGCAGTGTAGAAGATGGTCCATGACCTTTTATATGACAACCCTAAATTACCCTTATTGAAGAGATATAAAGGCAGGTTCAATCAACGAAGATTTGGAATGGAATCTGAAAGCCATGACAACAAAGTGTGAAATGTCGGTTTAACTTTAATGGTTCCTTCAGAATCTTCATCAGTATTTAATATTTGTATGGTAGATGCCTTGATAAGTATTTAGACAGTACTGTTCCATTATCTGTACACCTATAAAAAACCCCAGGGTTCTAAGTTTTCACAAACAACTTTTTTCTTAAGGTGTATAGAAAGATAATTGGCCTGAAAAAGGGTTATTTTCCACAACCCACTTTTAGTGTTGGGTAGCAGGTATTTGCACCTGCCAGAATACTTGTAAAACAGATGGTCAAAAGCCCCAGTCATTAATTTTTGCATTAGACACATCCAGGTGGTAAAATTGTGGATAATCTGCTGAATTATTTCCCAAAGATCATTTATTTAGTGAAGGTAGAAGTTTGTTTCTATTTTAATTTCTTTAACCTGGTATAACAGATTAATGATATATCATGTTGCATTATACTGCCTTCCACGTAATCTACTATATTACGGTGTGTCAAGATAGCTAATAACTTTCATAGTGTACCAGGAGGCAATTTAAACACAGCACCAAAGCTAATGCACAGAGTTAGTGTCCACTTCCTTCCCTCCTACTCCATCTGAGAGACAGATACCTTCCAACCTGGGGGAGTGTGTAAGAGGAATAAGCAGCAGTTATTATCCTTCTAACCACATTCAGGTGTACCTGCAGCTTGTCCCATGTCTCTCATCTGGAGAGATAATGATTCATTGGTGGTTGTTTATTTTCAGCAATGGCTGCTGTGATTTTCTGGTGCAATGGGGTTACAGATTGTGTTTGATTTGTAAAGCTTCTCTCAGACGCACTGAATTCAGTAAATTTCTAAGAGCCTTTCCCTTTGTTTCAACATGTATGAGTTTGCACTGTGCAGTCTCTTTCTGAGTTTCCACCTTCAATAAATCTAAAACTTAAATTGTGACACAGAAAAAAAATGCCTCTGCTAATGATGCACAGTAGAGTCTGGCTTATATCTGGTGTGAAAGTTTCAGTTCCTTAAGTGCTCAATGATTTCACATTTTGGATATTGTACATGGTTCTGGGTCAAACTATAAAACTATCAGCGTTGAATATTAATCAAGCCGACCTCAATTTTAAATATGTTACCAGTTATGACTGCTTTTAAAACTGCTTAGGAGTATCTTTACATAGATAAAATGACCAAATAAAGGTAGAGATATAGACCAGCTTCTCCAACAGAAACAAATAAAATTGCATTATTTATTCTATGTAACATCCTTTTTATTGTGTGTGATAAATGGATGGCAGCTGTCCATATGTAGTGTGAGATTGCTGTACTCGGAAGCCACACTCCTCTCTACACAAGCAAAGGAATCATTTTAGTCTTGAGCCTAATGAAATAATAATCACTGGGACAACAGGTACAGTTGCTGCCAGCTATTACTATGCTACTCCATTGGAGCGTATGATTCTATTTTGATTGTTCTTTTTCCTGCTTAGCAGATGGCAAATTGTCTTAATTATCCATTCATACTCTGAAACCTCTTTAACCTCAACCAGTTGCCTTCTTGAAGACCATCAAGCAGAAAACATGTTCATCCAGCTAAGCATGATTATAAACTGTGTCTTTCTAATCATGCAGCAGTTTACCACTCAAAGCAACATCTATCCTATTACTGTAGTAACAGTAATATCTGCCTATATTAGTATAGGCAATCTTCTGAGAACCCATGTCCTACTACATACCATGCTGACAACAAAAGAAAAATCAACCTTGCAAGTCTACACTGCTTTCTTCCATCCAGCACATTGTAAAATGTTTCTGCTTTCTGAACAAAATATAAGCTTTCCTAATTTTTTTGCTCCCCCGCCAACCGCAATAACTATGAATGCATTCCCTTTGTCCTTATTATATGAGGACCATAGGAAGTTTACCACTGAGAGTTACCATTTCTTTCTCAGACACTGCATTAACTTTGCATTTCCTGAAAGGGAAACGCCATGTTTCACTACTCAAAGATTAATGAGTTCAGTATTTTCTGTGGAAGTATTTCCTAATGCAGAGGATGTTTTCATAAACTGCCACCCAAACTCTCTCTCTGTTTTTCTCCCACTTTATATTTCAGGCATAATAGTGGGCAAAGGCTAACTTAGTTGACACCTAACCGTTACTTTAATGTCCTGTGAAACTCACAAGCTTACTATGGCACACATGGAAAGTCAATTGAGAAAAAAATTAGCTGATTGGCACTGTTCAAAAAGTCTACATTTTCACAAGCATGGGGACTTTTCTGACAGGAGACGGGACAGCATAACTTGTATACAAAAAACCACCACCACACAAAAACCCCAACAGCTGCACACAATGGCCCCTACTTAGAATTGAGACATTAGTCATTCAAGGCACTGCAGGTGACTCTCTTTGTCACAAATGTAATTTGAACTTTAAGACTATTATTGATTAGAAAATATCCAGTGAAAATTGATTTCATAGGTGTTCAAAAGTTTTTCAGAGATTCAGCATTGTTTTTTCAAATGAAGACTTCTTCAAATTCAGAGGACTGTCTGGTCACTTCCAATACGAGATGAAAACAAATTTTGAAATTGCACAGATGTTGTGAAACAGCATCATTATCTTTTAGACAGTTTTGTTTAAAATACTATCTTTTTTATCTTCAATATAGCAAAGAAAGCTCACAGCAATGTTATATGGAACTTCTGAACATGTAAAACATAATAATTACATGTGAATTATAGAAACTGTCTCCAGTGTAAAAAATATTTTAATATTAAAGTATTTAAAAAACTCAAAAAAGAAAGTTTCATCTGTCTCAAAAATGTAGTCATCACTTTTCAACAAGACCAAAGATCAATCATTACACATGAGCAATGGAAGAGCAGCTTTGAAGTTATTTAACTGTTTGAATAGAACATTACTGTTCAAAGATTTTCTCTAGCTATCTGACTAGACATACTACATGTTTAACCTCCTGCCAATACATTTTTCTAGTCTGGATTTTCAGGACACAGCTTTTTGGCTATATTGAGCCTAGCTTATTGTGAAAAATCCAATGGAGCAAGCAATTCTTTGCCTGCTCCTTGAAAATTTTCACAATTTCAGGAACGTCTACATTTCACATGGAAATTTATGAAGAAAGTTTCAAAGAGAGTTTGACATGAAAACACGTGACTTACTTTATTAAAACTAGTTTCTTTAGGATTACAGCATTTGTTCCAGATGAGAGAAGCAAGCTTAAGTCTACGCCCAACCAGTTCATACCAGGGTCTTATCACCAGACTCTGACATCTACCTGAGTGCCATTGCATGACATGATCAGTCTCTGGGTGAACACAAGTGGAGAAGCCTAAGATCTTTTTTTCTCAATTGCAGAGAACAAAGAGCTGTTTCAAGTGCATCAGACCACTTTCCAGCTCCTCGTCTTGGTTTCCCTCATCTATTACCAAAACTCCACCTGGATAAAGCTGAAAATTTTTATAAAGTAGGTGACATGTTTTTATGTCAAACTCTCTTTGAAATGTTTTCTCCATGGAAGAAAATATTTTTGAAGAACTTTTCTCTGTTGACTATTTCTCTGAATATTTCCATGGTGAATTAAAAGTAATGCAACATCAGCTATATTATCTACTGCTACTAAAGAGAGAAAAAAAAAAAACAAAAACCCAAAACAAACAGAAAAGGAGGCAAAGAAGGGTGTAAACTGAAATTTCTGAGGATACGAATTAGACATCTTTAAAGAATGTCTTCTTTTTCATTCCAGTTACTTGGCTGTTACTGTTAATTAGATGGAATTAGGTGTTCCATCTAATCTGCATAGGATATTTCCAAGTTTATCTGTTGACCTGGTACTAAATTATATACAGGTCTTTCCTTACACAAACCAGAGAACAAGACTCACTAATCCTGTAAAATCACATGATCCTTTAAAAACTGGATGATTTTGCAGCCATAAGCTTCACATTCTGTGTGTTTACTCTACATAATGTATTTTAGGATTCAAGAACACTATTGTCAACTTGATTTCTCTCATTAGATTTAGTTCTTCTTTCTGTCTGCTGAGTAAATTAACTGCTGTCCCCAACAAATATTTCCAATGTATGACACCATCAGCCCCCATACATGTACACTTGTTGACATGGCAACAAGAAAAAGTCCTACGTATTACCTCCTGAGAAACATACCCCATTTTACTGCGCAGGTACAACTCAGATATCTCCTCTGACAAACCCCATTCAATTATCCCTTTCTAAAATTTGGCCTTAAAGTCAATGTGTTTCTTCTTGGATTTCCCATGCTGAATTGCATTTACAGTTCCAAATGAAGAACGATGATAGTGAAATCAAATATGCTATAGAAAACATGATTACAAGTAAGTCCCAAAGTGCTACAATAAACCCTTAACAATGGCAAAGGAGAAGCAACTAAGTTTTCTTGGTTACAAAAATCCCCAAACCAAACCTAACAAAAAACAAAACCAGCAACAACAACAACAACAACAACAAAAAAACAGAAGCAAGAAACTTTTGTCATGATCTGTCAGACTTTCCCTACCACCAGCATTTTGGGCAGGTTTCTATATGGTGCTATTCATTTTTTTTTTTTTGACACTGATGAATGAAGTCTATGATGTTCTCCACATAACTCCTCCTGGTGTTTCCTCAAAACTGTGCTCCCAGGCCAATAAACTCCCGAACAAAGAAATTGTCTTTCCACCACGTCTTTCAGTGATGCATCAATAAGAGATGGGGAGAGAAAGAGAGAAATAAGAGATTTAAGAAAAAACAGAAAAATAACATGACCCAACCATAAGTCCTTGTCATTTTCCAGTTGAAACAAGGAAGGTTAAAACAGCTATGAATGCAGAATTTTGATATTTTTTTAATCTACTTCAGGTCACCCAGCGTTTTCAAAATATCCTAAAAAGCAACAAAATAGATCTGTTATAACTGATTAATTAATTTAACTGAAAATTAGTTGTAATAATTAATTTCCAACATAAAAAAAAAGATTTTTGTTTCCCTTCTCCAGAGTATGCTTTCATATTTCATTACTCAGTCAGATTATCCTGTAAACCTTTCCTACAGAATCAAGAGCTTCTTCCCCTAACACAGCATGCACACCATATCAACAAAGTTAGTCTGCTTTTCCAGACAATCTCAATTGCTTATCAACAAGTTTGCATGTAATTCAGTTCATGTTTTCCCCATCTGTTCTTGGCTACAGACTCTATGTCGTACGATTTAGCCTTTATAATTTGATATTGCTTATTTTAAGAAGGGTAACAGGGACAGTGTACCAAAGTCTTATGTTCTCCTTCCTCTTCTTTCTCTCTATCACTTCTCCTTAGCATGAAATATCAAATAGCACCCGGTAAGAGTATGAAAGCTGGTTTAAGCCCTCCAGCACAAAAGTGACCTCTAGACTCTACTACCCCCACACAAATTTTAATGTCCTGTGACAGAAAGAGAAGTAGGAAGAAAAATTCAAGCATGAACACTGAAATAATTTCTCAGTGGAGCTCACAGATCCTGATGCAGTCCAGGATTAAAAATAAAAACAAACAACACAACTAATCAAACAAAAAAACCTGTCACGGTATATATATTCCAACTTTTCTTTTGCCAGTGAAAAAAAAGCAAAGCAAATATTTTATACCAGTCTTCAGTATCTAGGCTACTTCCACTCAGTCACAGTCCTTTGCTTCAGGGCACTTTTTTCTGTCTGCATTTCATAAGAGATCTGGAAACTGAAAGCAGTCTCACAGCCTGCAAATATCGCATCCTATGAGAAAAAATTACGCATAGCTCATTCACAAATGCAAGCACTGCCTCTGCCTCCAGCCCCTTCACAGTGCCAGTGCCCCCATTTCACCTCGTATCCGTGCGCGGTGGGAGCTATCCCCTGCTCTGCTACAAACAGCAGTTCGGGCAAGAGGAACCTACCTTTTAAGGAAGCAATCTTGTAAAGCACTAAGCAGTGCCTTATAACTCTTTATTATGCAATTTAACCCAAAAGCCAGCATGTTAGCTGCCAGCTCAATGGTTTGGAAGGTGTTTTGGTTTTATTGTGTCTAATGTATTTCTAGGTTTCCCAATACACAGAAAAAATATATATAAATATTCAAGAAAACATGGCTGGAACTCTGCCCAAACAGTTGCAGAAATAATTACACCAGTTAACGTCACTATAAGGACTAGCATACTAACGTTGTGGCAAACCCTAACCTCTTTTTCTGATGCTCTGAAATCTGAGATACTTCTCAAGGTAAGTGACTATAGCTCTCATGCAGATTAAGATTCAAGAATCTGCAATTCAAAAATAGAGGAGAAAATTAGACTGGGGAGACAATGTGGCTCCAGCATCAGGTGAATAAGTACAGCGCCTTTCACCTGGAGGTCACCAGCACAACTTAACACAGCTGTGTGTAACTGAGAGCTGTCACTGCCGCGGCAGCTGTTTGATAGTGGGTAGGATGATGTTCTCAGGCTTGTTCCTAGTGGACAGATACATGTATCACTTAAAAAAAACAAAGCCCTCACAACTGCCACTAATTGTCTCCCTTCTCAGCAGTTTCAGCAGCGAGGTTGCAGACCTCCAAGTTGCTGAGATTAAACTGTTTTCTAATTCCTAGAAATGCCCAGTCCAGACCAGGGAATAAAGTAAAAGGTTCAGTGAAAGGGAACTTACACTGGTGCTGTCCGTGCTGTCCATCTTCTGGGCATAATTAAGGCCTTCATTTTCTAAGGCTGTCAGTCTGACATCTTCCATCAGCACTAACATTCACTTGATCTACTTATTTTATTTTGTTAAGATGAAAGAAGGAACAGGAAGAAAAAAGGGAAAAAGAAGCCTTGCAGAGTGAAATGAAGCACTTCAGTAGAGTCGTCTTGCTTACATCTGAAATCTGATTGAACCCAAACTGTCAGTGACTTGACAAAAAAATTTAAATTTCTGCTGCTTTTCTGATTCTTGAGTACATGAAGAAGGAATAGAACAGTAAGACTTTACCTTCACCTTTAAATACTTGTTCACTGAGTCATTTTTCCAAAGCCAGTTTGGATACCATTTCAAAATGAGTTATATGAGACACAGAATAGTCATGGCTATTTCTTTTATTACCTGAAATTATGTAATTAAACCAGAAAAGACTCTTCTCTGAATGAAGTAATTCCTTTCCCAGTAGTGATATTTCTTCATGTTACTGAGATGGTAAAAGAGATGTATAATTAATCCACTGTCCTTTTATCAAGACCAATAAACATTGAGCAATAAAATATAATCTGATTGTGCCATTATCTCAAATGAATTTTTTATCATCTGTTAACAACTAAACCATAAATTATTTTTCAACAGCTTTTTAATGAGATGAAAGATAATCGGGGCCTGCAATGAAGTGCCATAATACCCAGTTTGAATAATCAGTCTGTTTTCTGTGAAAAAAATGAGACTTTGTGTGCCACTTTGGAAATGCACAAAATTTTTGAGACCTCCAAGAATTAAAAATAAGGTGATCTGCTCAGGAACGCACTCAAAAGTGCTCAGATGTTGCACCCCAAATTTCACCTACATCTTCACAATGTCAGGAAAAGTCATTCCACCGATTGCAGATCAGGCCCATATTAACATTAATCTGCAATCAGATATTCATCTCAGTAGTCAGTATTTGTAATGAGCAAGCAGTGAAGGTTAATCACAAACTCGGTGGTTATAAATTTGCATTAACGTGGAGTTCTAGTCAAGCACAGATGCTGCCAGACCTTCTTAGTGCTAGAACAACAGATATTCACTTGGTATCCCATTGTTGGTTCATTTTCTCCACTACGCATTATGCCTGAAGGTGCATATTTTTTATTACAGTATCTGGAACACTAAACATACTGAATTAATAGCAAACTAATAATACCATTATTAAAACCATCAATATCAACACAGGATACTACAGAACTGGTGCATCTCATTTTCCAGTCTTTCCAGGATTTTTTAATTAGTTTTCTATTTTTAAGAGGCAAAGGACTGTAAAAAGTGGTTCTTAACCTCATCTTTCTTGAAAGAAATCAACAGCTGCTTAATCACCCTGTAACTGGTACTATAAACATGAGACAAAAACCAGTGACAAATAGAAATGTAACATTTTCTGCTTGTAAAGCAGTGTGTATTCAAAGTGTTTTAAAATCTAATCCTAATCCGGGATAAACCAGCATAATTTTGTTTACTTCCTTTAGGCCAGTTCATTTCTGCCATAAGTAGATAAATGCTGTTTTTGTTAGCTGACCAAACTCACATCAGATTTGCAGCCTATTTTTTCCATTCACATGACTGACTGACTATTGACACATATCTGAGCACTTTTGAATGCTAGACCAGTGCATACCTGCTTCAGTAAGACTATTGCTTACAAGTGCTGGTCTTAGAAATCACATCTACAAACGCTAACCCTATGAACTTCTATAATAAATTAATAGTGTAAGGAACAATAGCAGGTTAGGCATAAATGGCTTTTTCAAATTATTAATCTCCAAAAGAAAAAATAATATTTGATAATTGTAACAACCATTTTTTACAAGTATACTTTCAAACACTGCAAGCATTACTCTTACTAACAGATGAGGTTATTAATAATTTTTAACACTTGCACAGTGCTTGTCATGTTTGAAGCACTCCACAAGAATTAAATAATCATTCCTTACCACTGCTCAAATAGGTTGTGAAGTGCCAGAACTGGAGCTCAGTGACCACAGATATTTCAGCCAGCCGTGAAACTAAAAGCAAATGATATTACCTAAATGCAACATCTCGTTCCAAATAAATGTAAGAGCAGAAATTAAAACAAAAGAAAAACAGTTCTGTCAAAAAAACATTTGAAAGAGGCTCTTACACCTCTCATACCTCTGGCTCAAATAGGTTGTGAAGTGCCAGAACTGGAGCTCAGTGACCACAGATATTTCAGCCAGCCGTGAAACTAAAAGCAAATGATATTACCTAAATGCAACATCTCGTTCCAAATAAATGTAAGAGCAGAAATTAAAACAAAAGAAAAACAGTTCTGTCAAAAAAACATTTGAAAGAGGCTCTTCTACCTCTCATACCTCTTTGTGACATCTCGCTTTAGTCCTTTCTGAGTGGTACAATTTTGGGCAATCACCTCCAACCAAACTTGCACAGTATTCATACTACTACACATAAGATGAGCATGCAAAGGAGGGGTACTTTAGAAAAATTTTTCTACTTGGAAAGCTATTGACTTACTATTGTCTATTCCATTGTCAGAGATAATTAAAGGCAGAGAGAAATAATTTCAGCTAATACAAACTTGGTGGCTAGTATCAACAAACAGCTAACAAGAAAATTACTAAGTATCACTTTTTCCTCAGGACCATTTAGCATCCTGTTCTGCTCTCATCACTGCTGAGCACCTTACTAAGCATAGTAAGGTGCTCATAGTACTGATTTTTTTTTGGTAGTAAAAAAAAAATTTGCTTCATAGTACTGATACATTAGGTTTAATAAACAGCTATCAATCACCCATATTTTCTAAAACAGCTCTTCAATTGTGAAGTGGGTTTATACTTGGCTTTCTATTTACCTTGAAATTACATGTAACTTCCAGTGCTTTAAATACGCCACAAACTATTTTCCTGTGTCTGCTGCAATACATCATTTTAGGTGATCCATGGTACCATGACATGAAAATGAGATCAGCCACAAGAATGCTTACAATTTGCTCGAACTGTACATTTTGTTCATCTTTTGCAGAACAGGAAATCACCTAGGAGTTATTTAAAATATTCCAGTTTATTAAAATATTTTCTCTCTGTGTGTTTGTATAAATTTCTAGTTTTCAACCACTTGAATATTGGAACATTGAGAAATTACTCAATGTGATACTCATTGTATCAAATGATGCAATCTAATCAAATGATTTGTTACATTTCTTGACACTATACAACAGTGCAGAACTTAATTAGTTCTCATATAATCAGAGGTTTCAGGTTTCTGTCCACATAAATGTGATGATCTCAAGTGAGACAAATATTTCATGAGCAAGCATTTAATTGCCATTGGAAAAGAGGACTCTTTAGGAGAGAGAGAACCACTCCCTGGCTGTGCTCATCTATGTTTACCTCTTCCATTTAACTTCCGTAATGCACATTTAAAAGGAAACAAATACCTACTTAGCAAAAGTATGAAACAAGACCACTAAACATTACAAGATTCTCTAGCTTCCATCTTGTTACACTCATTGTATATGAGATCATAATTATAATGTTACAAGAACCCATGCAGGGATATTTGGTAAATGCCTATGCTGTAACAGGTTTTTTCTACCTGTCATAACTTGGTTGCTCCCTTTTAACAAACTCAAATAAAACATAAAATATATACAATATTGACGATAAACTACTAATTGATTCATCTTACAGTTCACACTATGAAACTTTTGACAGGTCATTCAGAGACTGTAGTAATAAACTTGCTGTAGAACCAATTTAGAACAGGAAGAAACAAGCTGCCGAATGTACAATACACATCATTTACATTTAAACCATAGCCACAATCTCACTTTCATTTCTTTCCTGACACTTCAGGGTGCCAGCATAAGGTAAAACTATGAGATGTTAAGAGAAATTCATTACTATGTGGCATTTGGACCAGAAATAATTCACTTTTTCTATTAAGAACTTCATACGTTCAGGAACTCTACAAGGTTATATAAAGGCAGATTCCAAACACTGATAAATCATGTGTGTTTCTCATAACAAGCTGCTTGAGGACAGAGCAAGAAAGTCCCTATGTAGAATATAAATGCTTTGTGAATCAGAATCACTGAGGATATTTTAAAGAAATATCAGTGACATACTTTGTTGTTCTGTTATAAAATCTTGTACCAAGGTGAAGATATACATACCTCTTCAAAATTCTTCACAGCAAGTCTTTTCTGCCCCTTCCCTAGGTCCCCCTATAAATAATAGATTTCAACTACATCTTGAAAATATATATTTCGAAGTGCATGGGTAAGAAGATAACAGCTGTGTGGTTTCACCACAGCTAATTTCTGACCTGCTGATTTTCTGCTGAATATAAGCGGGTTATTTGACTACAAACACATTTGGGTTGTAGTCAAACTATAGTATTGTCACAACCATTGAGTCAGCTGGAGAACATTAACATTGTGATGACAATGAGCTTCTAACATGTCTGAATCATTGTTTTAGCAAGTCTGTCTCCTGCAGAATTAAATTATTGAGAGATGTTAAGGTGAGGATAAAAAGAGGGGCCAAAGGATACAAAATTTAATTTAAAGGCACTAACAGATTAGTACCCTGCACAAATAACATCAGATTACCTAATTAAATGCTAACTTTAACTGGTTCAACACAAATAGGACTTGCATTCTGTTGACTCAGGAGATATTTTCTCAAACATGGATCATTGAACCAGCAGACCATAATGTCTTCTTTAAAAGCCTTTTATGATCTATTTATGTAGCTTTAGAGCAACTACAGACAAGTTCTGTCAATGTGACTGCTCTCTATGCGCATTATATTCTAATGCCAAAAAAACAATGCAGTTCACTAGAAGGAAATAAACACCGTGTGTTTATGGTATTATATTTCCACAGCTAACCCTTGTTTTCTTGGTTTTCATTAATATTGTTAGTATGTGAATTCTAAGAACTGAATATAAACAGAAGAGGGAAAGAAAAGGAAGTAACAAATCTCTGGTAAACTATGATCTCAATTTAACATCCTCCCCCTCCCCTTCAAGAATTATAAGCCCCTCAGAAACAGAAGTTCGGAACTGAAATTTTCAAACCATTTTTCAAACAGCTCTTAGAAACCAGAATACATACTCTGATGAGCATGATTTCCATTATTATCTTGATAAAAGAGCTAAAATAACAGTCATTTATTTATTTTCATTTCTAAAAGTTGACCAGCGTTCAAGGGTCACACCCAGTAACACCTTGATCATGTACAGAATTGGCTTGTTTGTTCCCCCAGCGAGTGCGCCCAAAGCACACCACAGCCAGAGGCTGTGTGTTCCTTTCCATGTTTTGCTGGAATGAAACAAACCACAAATGCTTAGACTCATCCTGGTTCATACAGCAAAAAGACCAAGAGGTCACCAGTTGTGGTATATCAAGTATATGGATGGATAGTAAATAAGGTGTAATAAAAGCTGCTTACTCTGGCAGAGAGCAGAATGACCTTCTGCATTCAGAAGCTGTATCAAGACAAATTCTAAATGGAGTAAGACAGTTTTCTAGCATTAAGAGCAGTTAAGCACCAGATGAAAACAATTAAGTGTCAGATATTCCATTTTTGAAGTATTTAGTTTGAAACTCTCTATAGAAGACATGTATTAGCTGGAATTAACTGGAATTAATAAGGGCCAATTCATAATATTCTCTGACCTGTGTTATGCAGGAGTCAAACCTGCACAACTGAGTAATCATTTTATGCCTGACAAAATCTGTAAATCTATTAGCACATGCATGGTGGTAAATGATAAGAAAATCCAAAATATTTTGTTTGAAAAAAACAAAAACAGGAAAAAAATCCACATAATTATTTTACAAGTGGTTGATTGTAGAATAGGTGCCTAAAAGAAAAAAAAAATCTTCTCTTTGCCTAGAGTTTAGAACACAGTTTAATTACATAAGGGACAAATTAGTCTAGCAGAGGTGCTCTGATGGAAAGGAAGAGTACAGTACGCAAGAAAAACAGCTCTTACCTGAGACATAACTGCTAAGAGAATGTAAAAACCTGAAGAATGAATAAGAGGCCAGGATAAATAAACAAGTTTGCTCCTCTTAATCATAGCAGTAGATAAACTTTTTTGGAGCACCTTTTACAAATACCATTAAATATCTGTTCCAAGTTTTTATCTCAAAACCTCATCACTGAATACTCAGTATCTCCATACATAGAAAATATTTCCCAGGAAATGCTGAAAAACACATTAATTTTCTTTTCCTAGTTGAAGGTGGACATTTATTATGAGAAAACTCAGGATAAAGTTTTATCCTGAAGGCTTTTTTATTGTTCGTTTGTTTTCTATTGCTATAGACTCTTAAAAATTACTTGGAGTGAAACAATATAGGCCCCCCCAGAAAACACTGGAGTTGTTAATGTCAAAGAATCAGTCTGACAATATTAGAAACTGAAAATTCTAGGAAGAAGTAAGCAAGCATTTATGTATAAAGAAAATATGTATCAAGAAGTATGTCATGCTGACTTTTTAACTAAATTCCTTTCTCATTTTTGTCCAAGTTCTGTCTTACGCAATTAATTTACATTTATTTGTGTTGCAGTTTTCTTTAGGAGTCTGTAGCTGTTCTAACAAAATATTTGAAGCAATTAGTGGAAAGGATGTCATAGCAGAGGTAGTTTTCTCTCAGTGTGCTAGGAATCTGAGCAGTTCTCAGTCTGACCACAAGAACTAAAAAAGATAGTATCTTTGAAGACAAGTTCAATGTGTTTATTAAACTACATAAAATACTTAAATACGTGTTTAACACCTAGTTTGTGTGCACATGCACTATGACATCCTGTTAGCTTCCTTGAAAGTATTTAATACTCTCTGGGACCACTGTAGGGTTCATGAAAATATAGGGCTCATTCACAAGCTGCAGGGCACAGAGTTATTGGTCACAGTTTTCTACGTAGTTTACAAGTGCAATTCTGTCCTCATTTTCACTACAATATTACATCTATTTTTCAGAAGAGTCGGCTCCTTTCCCAGATTTCTATTCTCAGATCTGCTGACATGGAAAATAGGGATTGGAGGCTAGATAATCTCTCCTTTCCAATGCTATAAACCCCATTAGTGAAACTTCTTTGAAGAAATGAACTATTCACTGAACTGAGCTTAAGTTGAGGAGGGTGAGTGATAGCACAGACACCACTACCCTATGCAATAAAACAGCAGTACTTGCAGGTGATTCACCTTGTAAGATGGTAGAAAAACCACAATCTGAGCTGCATTTTTGGATCTACCAGCTAAGTTTGCTGACCTCAAACTAATAACAAAGATAAGGTATATTTTGTCATACAACTGTTGTTTGAAAGAATCATTACAATAAATTAAAAACCCTAGCACAATTCTAACTTTGAAACGTCACTGAAGTAAGGGAATCTAGACTAATTCCAGGACACCAGCAATGTTTTGCTCACTTCAGTTTACTTTTAATATCATTTAGAACATTCTTTTTCCCCATTCATTAGAGGTTAATTCAGTAGAAGAAATTAAACTTCTGTCCTCGTTTGTTACAAATTCACCTACAAGCTTCAAAATTTTAGTTTTAAAAATAAGATTTTTTTTTTTTAATACGTGAGTGCAACATAACACCTCAAATTAAATTATTGTGGGGTTTGCAGTTTTGTTTTGGTTTGTTTTTTTTTCCTGCCTGGAACTTAGTGACCCAATATATTTTAAAATTCAGGGGAAACAAACAAACAAACAAACAACCCCACCCCCCATCTCAGGCAGAATAAAGACTTAAGGTATGGTAGACAAAAAAATGAAAAGTTTGGAAGTGATTGCTGCTCCAATCTACCTTCTGAAATGTTTATGTTGTCTGTTCTATGCATCAATAAATTCCATAAAACTTTAGCAGTACCTGAAGTCATAACTGAAATGGTTTTGAAAGGATTATTTTAAGTGGAAATTTGCAAACACAAATCACCCAAGGTACAATGAATGAAGGCCAAACACAAATTAAATTTACTTGCCATCATATGAACAGTGCTTGCAGGGGAACTAAATACAGTAGCACTTGGATAAAGGGTGTACCTTCATTTTTTAATGGATGCTTTTTTCTTAACAGATGACAAAACCAAACAAAATCATACATACAGTTTTGTCCCTGCTTACACTGCCTACTCGAAATGATGACACTTTTTAAGAGTTTATAATCACACTTCCAGAAATCTCTGCTTCTCTGAATTCTTCATTTACTTTGGCCTTCTTACCATCCTAGATTATTGTTTTCTCCTTCCTAACCGAGTGCCACTAGACAATAAGAATTACTGAGAGTTGACATGTTAGGGAGTTGCTATTGTGACATATCACTTCCTTCAGGCACACATCTTTCTCCTTTGCATTTATTCAGAAGATGACTACTGGAATGAGAATGTGATCAACACAGCTTCCTCATTCAGAACATAAAATGTAAAGTGTAAGTTATTTCAGCTACCTTCAGAAGTGATCATATCTACTCAACACCTTCAAAACTTTACCAATATTTTTGAGTTTCTGATCCATACCTCCATCTGTATGTATCCATCCCATTTTATCTGCCGTTTCTTAACCCTTATTTCCATCAACAGAGCATATGTTTTACTGTGCAGTGAAGAATTAATAAACCCTTCTATTCGGATGTTGACCCATGTGTTATTCTATGCCTTTGCACCCAAAAACTTGTAGTGTAAACTAACAGTTGTTGGGTGGATGTCTAGAGATGGTGGTTGAAAGGAATATCATGATTAAATGATTCTAGAGGGGTGTGCTGTGCTGTGCTGTAGTAGAATCTCTCTGTATTCTTACATTCATTTTAGAGGAAGGCTAGAAGAACCAGTCAAGCATTTCATTCAGCTTAAGCCAGATATCTCAAGCTGGTTGGTACAAGTATTTCCTTTGTATCTTAGGAGAAGAAGAAGAATCAGAATTTGTTATGACATTCTAGGTTTTCACAACCCATAGCATTCATAATTTATTATATAAAGTTTCTGATGCTTCTTTCAGGTTGGTGATACTCTTCCATGTGTGCTTTCTTATGGTTCTTGCTTCTTATCAATGTTTAACATTGAGAAAACACTTAAAGTTCTTCAAAAACAACACTGATTTTATTAGCAGCTCATTAGCAGCTTATATTAATAGCCAATAGAACTGAGTCCAGCTTCAGCTGGATCAAATTTAATCAAAATATGCTTTTCCCAAAACTAAAATAGTTTGCATTCATGCATCAGTGTCTTGGTTTTGGCTGGAACAAAGTTAATTTTCTTCCTAGTAGCTGGTACAGTGCTGTGTTTTGGATTTAGGGTGAGAATAATGTTGATAACGCACTGATGTTTTATTTGTTGCTAAGTAGTGCTTACCCTAGTCAAGGACTTTTCAGCTTCCCATGCCCTGCCAGCGAGAAGCTGGGAGGGGGCACAGCCAGGACAGCTGACCCAAACTGGCCAAAGGGGTATTCCATACCATATGACGTCATGCTGAACAAAAAAACCTGCTCTGGAACTGGCTGGGTATTGGTCAGTGGGTGGTGAGCAATTGCATTGTGCATCACTTATTCTGTATTTTTTTTTAGCGTTATTATTATTATTTTCCCTTCCTTTTCTGTCCTGTTAAAATGTCTTTATCAACCCACAAATTTTACTTTTTTTTTTCCCAAATTCTCTAACCCACCCCCCTGGGGGAGGGTTTTTTTTTTCCCCAATTCTCTCACCCATCCCACTGGGTGGAGGGGTGCAGTGAGCGAATGGCTGTGTGGTGTTTAGCTGCCTGCCAGGTTAAACCACAACAATCAGTTTTAACAATGTTTTCACTAGGAAAATGGAGACATAACAAAGAGAAGAAACCTCTGAAATGGGGTGAGATTCTTTCCTAACATGACATCCAAAATGTTTTACTGTGGCTCTGAACTGGAATTAGATCTAACAGTTTAAACTCACTACCTAGGAAATTACCTAGTCTGGCTAGTCTGTAACTTCTATTTAAAATCTAGTAAAGCTGCATCCATTTACCGTGGGAATGCAGTTCCTTGAAGGTTAATGATACTCCAGTGCTGTCCCAGAATTTCCTCCTGTGGAAAGACACAATCCTTTAAAATTTGTGTAAGTGCTGGGAATAGACTCCTGGAGCACTTTAATACAATGAACTTTGGGAAATGCTTTCAGGAACACATTTCAGGAGCAAAGACGACATTAAAACATAGCAAACATTGACAATAGGAAAATTCAAAATTTAGCTAAAATAACTCAGTCACTGATGATAATGATGCTAAATGGATTCCTGTGCTGTACTGTGGTCACAAGACCACTGGTCTGATGTGTGAAACCAACATTCAGAATCACGTTGTGCTGAGCTTACTCAATTGGCATTCAAAAATTGTTCCCGAGGTAGCAAAGACTTCTGCCAGACCTCCCAGGCCAGACAGACAACTAGCTACGTTTTTCCCAAACTGAGGACTGCAGTTTTCAAGAGAGTGGAAATTACCACACAATTCCATTTATCATTCAAAGTGTAGAAAAAAACCTCAAAAGCTGCTGTTCAATGAAATCATCTCTCTCAAATGATACACAACACCTTCATAGCTTCTACTTAAGCATATCCACTTAAGAACAGTTAAAGCTCCTTGAATAACACTACATTGAAGACACTGACCCATGCTTCATCAGTGCTGGGGAAGAGGAGAGAAATCAGAGATGTCCAGTAGTCGGTGGAGTATTACTCATTTTTTATAAGCTCACTCATATTTTCATCATCTACAGTACAGACTTATTACAAAATATTTTATCCAAGGGCTACACACAAAAAGAACTCAGTATTAGCTCCCACACGTAGTTCCAAATAGAAGGTATTAGCCATATAGGCTTAGGTGAAAAAAACTTTAGTATCTCAAAGTCTTAGCAATAGTGGGATTAGAGCAATGACACCTCAGTATTCCCATGAACTCTGGAAACTTCTCCATATAGACAGAGTTCAACAGGTTTTCCAGCAGAGTACAAGACCTGTTTACTCAAAAGCCTTTTGAATACTATAGCCAGTCTTTTAAAATTAATATTTATTTACTCTATAACAGGGAAATGAGAGTCAATAAGAATCTCTATATAAATAAATATAAAATAGAAAAGGGTACTTAAGATAATATGCAGAGCAATTCATTTTGATTACTCCAAATAACATCTTAATGACACATCTTATTTACTTAACTGGGAAAAGGGTATTTTCTGAGCTGAAGATTCTTCAGATAGGAACCAGCATTTCCAGCATATATTTTCTAGCATTGTTTGAGCTTCAGACTACTTTTTTGCAACAGTTTGATTGCCAAATAAAAAAAAAACAACGTAGTCAATACATTACATTGTTATGATTTTTAAATAAATTTGAAGATTAGAAGATTTTTAGTACTGAGTGATGATGGGGAAATTTAGAACATATTCAGCTAAGGAAAATAACAGGTGAGATCTAATTCTTAAAATTGGTTACAGAAACCCTTTTAATTTTAACAGGACAAGATCAGCATGTTGTTCGTCAATACAGTCACTCATCTCATGGTCAGCTTCCAAATCTTAAAAAAAAAAAAATCAACACAAAGCACAAATAACAATTTAATCTGACAGGTTTTATATGAGGGGCCATATATGCCTAGACAAGACTTTCGTTATGCATATTCACTTTCTCTAGATGAAACTCTGTTCTTCCACTCTCCATTGATTTTTGGACAGGTTTTGTTAATTTTATCTCCAGAAATAACAAAGCCCTCACTTCACAAAATATCCAGATAACAGTGGTGCCAATAACATGCACTTTTACAGTATTTCACCCTTGAAAGTGAAGAGGTTTCTACAATGAGTGAAAGGAGTTTGTAGTCATCTTGCTTATTCAACTTACTTCACTTCTATGAAAACCTAGGCAATATTCTCACTAACTGGGGATTTTCTCAGTGTAAGTTTGCTCAGCATTGAATTTTTTGCTATAATTCACACTAGAATTGTGTGAAATTGAAAAAAAAAAAGAAAATCAACAAGTTATTGTACTAACCAAATAGGCTGCTTGGATGAAACAGCACACATTGCATTATGAGCCATCTCTTCCACTGGGCTTATTAGTCTTCTAGAAAGTTGACTACTCTACATGCTCAGTTGATGATATAAACCATATACCTGAGGTCTTCTCAAACATAACCTAGATCTCATTGTATTCCAGCAACCAAATCCCCCAAATAAACAATTTTGCAAGCGTATAATTGTTTCATTTGCTTTATTTTTCCCCAACTCTGACGGAGTTCTTCTTGAAGGAGATAATTTAAAGGCAGGCTTAATTTCAGATTTCTTCAAACTATATGAACCATCTAAAATGACTTATTAAATTCCCTCACATAGATCAAGATGGCTAAAAGATATGCTCTTGAATTCTACTTACATTAAAATTTGTGTTCAGGAGCATGAATTTAAGCATTTCACTTGTCAGTATCCATTATCTCCAGCCTTCTCCAGCAGAAAATGAAACCTATCAGGCTTTGCTCATAAACACAAAGAAGATAAAGTGATATTCACAAATTTTTATTTCTTCATTTTTCTTTGTCAAACATTTCTGACTTCACAAATCCTGTATACTTAACTCTGTTCAAATCTATGTAGGGCATTATCTCTGTTCAAATCTATTTAGGGCATTATAAAATGTTCAGGTAACTCACTATAAAATCTGTTTAATCCCTTTCCTTAGTCAAAAAGAGAGAAAGAGAGAGATTCCTCAAAAGTATAAAACATAATTTCTTAACCTTAGAAGGTGCCATATTCAGATTGGAGACTGTCAGACATATAGTCTGGAAAGGATAAGAACCCTGCATATATAGTCGGCATATACCAACTCATGAATACCTATTTGAGACACTTCTTTCCCTCCTCAATTTTTTAGTCACTACAACATTTACAGTCAAAATATCATGATGAGAAAGTAGAAAGGGGAAATTCTGTTAAAGCTGAAAAAAGAAAGTTATTCTGGTTCTACCCTTTCACCCTACATAGTAGTTAATATGCAGAACAGATACCAAACAGTAAAATATACCTGACAGATCATGAAATCCCAACTGAGTTGTCAAACTCCTAGAAAACAGATGTATATACATGGTTGAATTACTATCAGAGCTCCACATTTCTGAAAATACTATATATTTACAGAATACACCAACCATTATGAGACATTTTCATTCTATAGACCACAAAGTGTTACTCGGGATGAGGCAAGGTCTGCATGAAACCAAAATCAAATAAATAAATAAATAAATAGATAAATAATGTATCAACTAGAGTTGTTTGTGGAGAAAATTTAACCAAGGCTGCCTTCTGTTGAAACCAATCCACATGAAACATTAAATCCAGCAAAAGGAAAATGTTGCATTTATTGCAGAACTATGTATCCTTCTTGGAAATTCAATACAACATTTAATCTTTAGCCCTTCAAGAAGGAAAGGAATTTCTCTTAGTTTTCATAAATTGAGAAAAAATTCTCTTTCTTACAAATATTTAGATTCCAACTGGTGATATTAACATAGAACAGGGTGGGAGAACAGTATAGGTATGTGGAATGGAATTCCATAGGTCTTCTTTGCTTTTGCTTTTTAATTTTTTTTTTACAAAACAAAGCAAAATAAGTAGGGAAACATTAAAATCCTTGAATTGTGGATATTATTGTAACTTTTTATATATAACATTGAACTGTGTGTTTACACACACAATGCATTTCTGTGGTGTTAAATTGGGGTCCCAGGAAATTTGATAAGATTTTTTTTTGTGTTTTCACAGTTCTGGAGATCTTGCAAGAGTCTCCAGAAAAGTTGTAAGTGCCAATACAACATCTGACCACAAAGCCATCAGTTCACTTCCTTTTTGTTCCCAGACTTCTCAAAAATCCTCTAGATAATAGGCTCATCTGCAATGCAAGTCCCCCAATAATAAGTATCCCATGCGCAGGATATAAAATCAACTTTTTACATTACAACCATCCGTGTTCACCTGGCAAATATCCACAAGCCAAACAACTAATCAGCCAACTACTTGCCAACCCTGTCTGGTACAGGGAGTCCCAGGGCCTGAGCAACTCAACCATCTCTTCCTTCTTCTTTGCCCTGAAGCAGAAGACATGTCTCAGATGCATCATGACAATCCGCATACTGGCACCAGTCACCACCTGATGTCACACTTGGGCTCTTCCATATTAAGACACAGGTAGATTAAGAGGGTCAGTTTCCAATCTGAAGAGAGTTTTCATATATAACATACATGTGCGCTTATATTCATCCTCAAACATAGAAGTTTTATGTGGCAATTCTCTGCCCGTGGATTTTTAACACATAAAAACTTCTGAAATATTTGTTATGGCACTGTGATAACCCAAACTATTCTATGATTCTGTGATTCTATAATAATGGTGTAATAGGTGTTTCCTTGCTCTCACACTTAAAAATATGAGATAAATAAAACCAGATAAACTTACATAACATTTGTAGACTGATATTAAAAAAACAATTGTCAGGAGAGCAATAACTACTGAAAATAGGTCAAGCTATTCAAAGGACTGATATCAGAAGGAATCAGCAAAATTTTGCCTTTTTGCTGCCTGTGCTCAAAGCTAAGAGTATTTGTTTTCCAGCTTAAAAATCCTGCTTAAAGTCTACAAAATAATTCAAATGCTAGAAAATATATTTACTTAAAGAAACAAAAGAAAAAACCCACAGAAGTAGTCAAGTTCAGTTGAACTGTGAAATATGACACTATTAAAGTTTGAAGACATTTGTCTTTAAACTGTATTTTCCTTCCAAATAATATGTAGCCTAACCTGCCAAAATTAAAGGTTTGTCAGACGTTAGTTCACTTGCTGTAATACAAGAAAAGGTCAGAAAGCAAACTGAAAAAAGAGTCTAGACAGCCTTAACCTCAAGGCTTTACTTTATTCCAAGAGGCAAGGTTATCAGTCATATTATTTCCTATAAAAATAAAAAGAACTAATAAACAGAAAAAATCATAAGAGTTAACATTCAAGGATATGACAAGAGGCTACTATTCTGATTTTGTAAGCAGTTTTAAATCATCTGAAGCAAAATATCATTCACCACACTTGAACATTCAGATAGTATTTTCAGCTTCTAAAATAGCCTGTGATCATTCAACTCGTGGTGAATTTCTGAATTATTTAAACACACAGAGATAAGGTGGGGCAAAACAACAAACAAATGCTCAAAAATTGTTTATGCAAAAACTCAAAGACACAAAAATTCTGAGAGCCCACTTGAAGTAATTTACCTGTTGTAATTTATCCACATGTGATTTGATGGATTAAGCTAATCATTGCTTTATCCATATTCAGGATAATTCCATAAAGTTAAACAGATATTTTCCACAATAATGGTGAAAGAATAACCGCTATGATTCAAATTCTGCAAGTTCTCTTCATAAAAGAATGCGTAAATGATATTGCTGGTAACATTATTATTACTAGCAGTGAAAATTTGGAAGAAGATTTAGATTAATAAAAACCTGGGAAAGAATAAATAAAAAACCCCTTAGTTTATTGCAGAACAAGATTTGAAGAAAGGCATTCACTGTTATAAAACATTGTTATAATAAATTCTTGGCCAGTTTCATGTTCAGTCAAACTGGATTATTTCAAATATCCTCAGAAAATAAGGCAAACTCCACCATGGAGGTAACTGCAGAGAGCATGTCATTGCCAACCATCGAAGGAAGAGGTGAGTCAGGACTGCCGTAACATACCTCAGGATCTACCTAAACAGGAAGGTTTGGAGAAAGAATAAAAAAATGGGCACACACACATACAAAATTACTGAGTAGCAGCTTTTCCCCCAACACACACACTTCTTTCTGCTCACCAAAAAGTCACTTGCAAAAGCTATTTAATTGAAACTTTGATCACTTTGATGAGTGAGAGCATTTTGATTCTAAAATTGACTATAAAATAATTTTACCTTTGACATAAAAAAACCTGAAAGCCCTAGAAAGGCACAGCTTAATGCTTTCCAGTAATTTTATTTTTAGGAAAAAAACCTCTGTTATTCCTATGATCTAAGTTGCACAAACTTATTATGAACAATAATGAAGTGCCCCAATATCCCTGAGGCAATGACTTTTGTGTGTATTCAAGGGTCCCATATTAACTCTCACTTTTCAAAATCTAATACTGACAGAAATAGCCCTCCAGGTTTTGTGCTACTACATGTGAAATAAACCAATCCACCAAACAAACAAAACCCCATCTACTTTCTCAATTTTCACCATTTAAGTTGAGATTAAAAAAAAAAATCAATTTATTTAAATTTTATGAAACACAAATAAGCGTGCTTCTCTTCTGTAAACTATTGCTAATGTAGACACTGAACATGAAGGCTGCCAGAAGCATCCTGTTTACTTGAATTCCACTCTGGTGTTCTCTTCACAAACCTATCCGTACCCTCTCTCCTTTTCATCCAATTCTGTATATACAAAATTGAGATATTCAGTAGAATTGAAACACTTGTCTATTAGAGCATCTTCTTTTAACATTCATTGAGCAATGTTTACTTCCCCCCTCCCTTTCCTCAAAAATCTTTTTTTTAAAGTTAAGTATATTGGCAAACTTGTATTCTGCTCTGGAAAGTTGTTCTAGAACATTTTAATTCAGTTTTGCTCATTACCATCCGATCTCCCTAATGCCATTTAACTTATTTGCCCTCACATCACTGTTCTGTGGCAAGGAAGAAAAATGGGCCGAGGAGGGGATACATGACTTGTTCATGATGCCACAAAAGTAGTTAAGCAAATTGAATCAAGGTTTTCTTATACCAACTCCCAATCTCTTAAACGTGTTATATTGCTGAATAATTTAAGTTCAGTTTTTTATCATGCAGATACTCTTGAACTGAAGAAACCACTCGTATTCCATGTCATATTACAATGAAGAAGAATTTTTTTTAAAGAAAAAAAAAATAATTTACTTGAAAAGCTTCTATGCAATTTATGTTTCTTGTTAATATTTTGAATTACCAATTGTGAAACTACCCAGAGCAAACACTTCAGGAAATGGCAAAATATCCATTTGCACACTTTCACCTTTTAGTAATTCCTACTTCCTATAAATGCCATCTGTTTCCAGCTGTCTTCTACACAACCAAATATGTGATGCTTTTCAGTTGATAACAAAAGATCTCCTTGCATGTCACCTGACACTAGCTTTCAGCTAATTAAATAATTTCTTATGAATGCTTCATAAAAATCAATTATTTAATAGGAAAAAATACTGAGAGCTAACTGAATCTTTTGAGTCAGTGTATGGCCTACAGGGAAGGGAGCTGCAGCAGTGCAAGTCTTAAAAGCAATACAGGATGAGCCAGCCATAAATCCTCCTGCAGGTCTACGGGAACACGTCCTGCACCAGAAGGCTGCCATTGGGTAGATTAATGCAATGTATATTCTGCCCTGCAGCTGCCAGGTCCTCCTCAGTTCAGGCTGTTTCCCTGGGGGAAGTCAGTACTATTCGGAATGTCATCTCCAGTCCCCACCTGCATTGTAGCTCCTGCAAGGGACTCCCAAAATGAAAAAAAAAACCCAAACAAAAAAAAACCCTCACAGCAAATTCACAAATGGACCAGCCACAGCCTACTACAAAATGTCTCCTGGAACCATGAATAGGAGCACCCACGCAAATGATACATATGGGAGAGTATTTTTAATTTTATTTTTCCTTACTTGGCCTTTTATAGAATTAATAACCACATAATAAAATTTAAGGGCTTCATTTTATATGGAATGGAGAAACAGGACATGACAACCCAGAAAAGCCTACGGTCAATTTGTCTGGTTATCACCAGAGACTAACCTATTGATTTCCTACTGGCCAGGATCTGCAAAAGTATTTTGCATTGTGCATTACATCTTAAGGGTTTATCATAACTTAATACAACTTAAGGGTTTATCATAACTTAATACAATAATTATAAGAATGTGATCATACCAATTAAAGACAACACATGAGAAAGTCCAAGAGATAAATACAGTTTCAGGCTTCATATCCATAAATACACACTAAACTGTGTTTTTTCTGAATGCCCTTTGAGAAAGGTTTCTTTTTCTCCCTCTCTAAAAAGCAAAAAAAGTGAAGGGGGAAAAAAAAGGCTGTCTTTCCTGTATTTAATATGACATACTGTTGCTTTGCATATGTTCTTTCTGTGGTTTCAAGACACTGTTGGCAGAGTAGCATACCTCAACACTGTTTTTATCACAGTGTGAAAAACACCAGATGTACAAAATTAAAGTTCAAGTTAATCAAAATATTGCTTGACAAAGCAAATAATTGAATTGCACTTTCAATGCACTGTGGTAGACAATAATTAACATGCAGCATCTTCAACATTTGGATACAACTTCCAATTTCCGTTTTAACATCATAGAATGCTGTCTACACATTTTTTAATGGTACCCCTGATAATAATATATTCTGTTTTTAATCATATTCCACGTTGCCGGAAATGAAGCTTGCAATTTTCCCAGGTGCTTACCAAATTACTACTGCAAGCTAATTCTCATCCCCCAAGTTAAGAGTTTCAACACTGTGCACATTAACAGCCTGCTTATGTTCTTCCTGTACAACAGAAGGTAAGTTAATATGTGCTTCAATTATATCCAGTTTGTGCATTTATAGCACCCTGTGGGCAGCACTAAGAAGGCTGTAAATGTACTTATCCTGCTTCTTTAATGCTCTACTGTATTACAGGGGAGAGAGAGAAAGAGAGAGAGAGAAAGAGAGAGAGAACTGTATCATTTTATCAAGAGAATCAATAAGGAACTCAACTTCACTGTATTGATTCAAGAGGGCTGCTAAGGTACAGCTCTCTTTTTACTTGCTACAAAAAAGCTTGCCCGAGCTTGACTTTTATATAAATTTCCCTCTTCTTCACATATGCGCATGAGCACACACATTATTAAGCCTGTATTTGTCAGCTTTAATAAAATGCACATGAAGCACATTTTCATGTATTGTAGACACTTCATCTTAAATTAAAATGGAAGATATATTGCACAATTGCCTCTTCTAACTGCGTCTATTGACCTAACTGAACAGCGTCTTAAAAGAAGGCACTCTATTTTTTCCTAGCTTGTTTATTTTATTGCAGGCCAGCCTGAGGTTTCATGACATAAGTGCACATTTGCACTCATACAATTTTGATTTTTTTTCTTTCTATTTCCAATGCAACGTTCACTGACCAGTGGTTCACTAAGTGAGTGCATACTCATATTTTGTATTTTAAGATTTTATTTTTTTTGTAATGGTAACCACTTTCCTTTTTGTTCTTTATGGAAATTTTCCAGAAGCTTTGGGAAAAAAAAATAAACACAAAAAAAGCAAAACAAAAAAACAGTGTGGAAAAGAATCAGTTTTAAAAGTACCATAGCATTTTGGGAAGGAATATAAACCTCTCCCACATTAAGGGACATGACAACCATGTTTCCAGTAGATAGGAATAAAAATTCTGTAAGGAAGCTTATATACAATTTTTTAAACAGTCAGATTTTGGAAAATATTTCCTTTCAATTGTCTTTCAAATAGTTTTTACTGTTTAAAATTTCAAAGTGAAAAAATTGATTTCATGATTTCTAATATTTAGATTTCACTACACAATTGTTAGATTTAGACAACTTGATACTTCCTTTTATCCTCCCAATCTTAGTCTACCGTATCAAAAAAACAAACAAAGAACAAAAACAAAAACTGTGGTTCAGCAAAAGTGTCATCCACATGTATGTGTCAGATTATACTGGGAGAAATTTATACCAGTAGAATTTTTTTCAAGAAAGGGTATGATTTGAGAGGTCATCTTGCTGGGTTACAGATTATATACATGACAACATTGACAGTTCCTTCTCTAGTACATTTTCTCCACTTGGAAAAACTACATATACATAAGGTGTCTCTTTTCATTTATCATATTCGTTCTTAAATATGCAAGTGATCCTCACCAACAAGAATCAAATCAAGACTATTTTCAATTTTCGTGCCTTGGAGAGTGTCCCCTTTGCATGAAGTTTGTGTGTGGCATCAAATTTGACCAAAAGGACATGGAATTTCTTTTGTGTGCTCATTTCTCCATCAGAAGTCCTCAGGCTTGGAGTCTAAATGTCTACAAAAATCTAACATGCATTTTTACTACATCAACACATAAATTCATTATGATTATTTTTAAACAAGTTTTCTTTTTAACCTTTTAATTTCTTTCTCAAGTTTATAATATTGATTTTCTTCTCCATGACTACAGACATTCTGAAGCACTGTTGAAGCAAACGTTATGTAAACATGTCTTGGACTTTTTGATATAGCAACCTGGTTATGTGCACCTTCAAGTCAACCAGAGGCAAAACAACAGTTTGTCCCACAAGGCTAGGACAAAGGTAGAGAAGGAAAATGTCAGGATTTTCCTCTGCCATAGACCCAAGCAGCTCAGTTTCATTAGCTTCTGCTCTACCTTGTTGACAATTTCCAGCTCATCTTTACAGGAGATAGTATAAGTTACTGTACCAAAATATATGGAACAGTAGAGATCAAAAAAATACATCTTTTTCTCCCCCTCTGATTCATGCTGTTAGTTCTAGGTGTCTTCTAAAGATGAATTTGACAACAGTCAATGGTTCTTAAAAACAGATAAGCTCAAAACACAGAGTGATTGCTCCTATAAATGCCACTTGAGTCTCATTTTCCTGTGTCCTTACTGAGTGGTAATACAGAAGGTTTTGTAAAAGTTTCAGTTAAATTAAAATCAATTAAATGAAACTAAATATGTTAAAGTCAATGAATGTGAAACACTAATATTGGTATAAATCCCCTTTACCTAAATCAAATGCCAAACTCCAATGCACGTCTGAAGTCCATATTGAATCCAGGAAGGTTCAGTAGCCCATAATTTAGCAAACAGGCGGAGCTGAAGAACAAAATGTTTTTGAGCATTTTGATAGGTAAAACAAAAATTTAAAAATTAACAAATAT
>NW_008794458.1:735228-736333 GCF_000699145.1 Aptenodytes forsteri | reverse complement strand
TTTTTACTTGATCGGGAGTTTCAAAGGAATTTTTAGGTATTAAAAAAGGAGTATGGGAAATACATCATTTGGTTTTCACTCTTCAATTTTTTTTGTACATTTATCATTCATGCATTCAAGGAACAGGTTTTATCCCATGGGATTCATTGCCACAAAAGCAAATGTTCAAAGTAAGTAGTATGGAGGGAAAATGAGAGTAGTGTTCTCACATTCTAAGTTCAGTCACTTACTATTTACACTAACTAAACTTAAGTTAGCTTCCTCATTGAATTTAGTGGGACTCTATACTTCTAGAGCCAATGGAGAAAAGTAAGCAACCTGACTTAGGGGATAAAACATAAGTCCTCATTTAGACTAGCCCTTGAACAACTGTTTTTCTCTACTAATTCTCTACAGAGGAACTAGCTGCACTATTCTTCTTCAAACAAGTCCTAGTTTGTAAATCACTGCATTAACTTCCATATAAGACAGCCTTTCTTTTAAAAGGGAGGGAAAGAAAAAAAAAAAGCATTGTGGTTACTCTGCTGCTGCCTTCTTTGGGGAGGCTTTATTAGTACCAACGATCAGTATGGATGATGCAGCCCCAGTCAATAGATCACAACAGAAAAGCTGGCAGCCTTTGTCAACTACATCTGCCTCCATACCCTATTTTGACATTCTCAACACAAACTGTCCCAAGAGACTCCAATCTGTGGAGACCAAGGACACCAGGTACAGGTCTTAGTAAATCCCATTAGTTCAGGAGGATCTGCAGTTTGGCTTATGCTGTGGTTTAACCCGGCAGGCAGCTAAACACCACACAGCCATTCGCTCACTCCATCCCTCCGCCCAGTAGGATGGGTGAGAGGATTGGGGGAAAAAAAAAGTAAAATTTGTGGGTTGAGATAAAGACATTTTAACAGGACAGAAAAGGAAGGGAAAATAATAATAATAACGCTAAAAAAATATACAAAACAAGTGAGGCACAATGCAATTGCTCACCACCTGCCAACCAATGCCCAGCCAGTTCCCGAGCAGTGGTCACCACCCCCCAGCCAACTCCCCCCAGTTTATATACTGAGCATGACGCCACATGGTATGGAATATCCCTTTGACCAGTTTGGGT
>NW_008794458.1:723184-728243 GCF_000699145.1 Aptenodytes forsteri | reverse complement strand
TGAGATAAAGAGAGTTTAATAGGACAGAAAAGGAAGGGAAAATAATAATAATAATAAAAATACAAAATAAGTGATGCATAATACAATTGTATTCACCACCCCCTGACCGATGCCCAGTCAGTTCCCGAGCAGCAGTCACCCCTCTCCTGGCTAACTCCCCCCAGTTTATATACTAGGCATTACGTCATATGGTATGGACTATCCCTTTGGCCAGTTTGGGTCAGCTGTCCTGGCTGTGCCCCCTCCCAGCTTCTCACTGGCAGGGCACGGGAAGCTGAAAAGTCCTTGACTAGTGTAAGCACTGCTCAACAACAACTGAAACATCGGTATGT
Source organism: Aptenodytes forsteri (assembly GCF_000699145.1). Classification (NCBI taxonomy): domain Eukaryota; kingdom Metazoa; phylum Chordata; class Aves; order Sphenisciformes; family Spheniscidae; genus Aptenodytes; species Aptenodytes forsteri. The sequence goes on along the minus strand of NW_008794458.1, from coordinate 727,911 downwards.
TATCAACATTATTCTCATCCTAAATCCAAAACACAGCACTGTACCAGCTACTAGGAAGAAAATTAACTCTATTCCAGCCAAAACCAAGACAGCTTATCAACTGGCAGAGTTCTAACATTCACCATGTTCTGCATTAAGAAATATGGAAATTAATTTAAAAAAAAAAAAAAAAAAACCAAAAGAAAAAAACCACTTTGTTTTTAATGAATTAGTAAAATGTGTTTGATTTTGCTGGCAACTTCTTACCAAGAGTTGGAAAAAGTAAGAGTCAGTTCCTGAACAGTTCAGTAACAGAGAACAAGAAAGAAAATAAAATTATATGAAAAGATTGTTTGACTATCTCCTGTAAGATGTTGCATTTCAATGTTCACTAACAGGATTAAGAAATTCTCATTGTTAATCTGTTGTGTATACTCTGCAGCTGCTCATTGGGCAGGTCAGCTCTTGACAGCAATAGCAACATAGCACTTGGAAGGAATATAGAAAACACATTACATTATACACTCTGCATAGGCTATCCAGGAATGCTTCTTGGACATAAACATACAGCCCATTGGTCCTGTGGTCATCCAGAATACGTCAGCTTAAAAAACATGATCTATTTATGAAAGGGGGTCCTCTACAGCAGCTTTTGTATATGTGCTCTTCTGAATTATCCTGGAATGTTTTTTTGTACAAAACCTGAAAGATTAGACTATGACTATATGTAATTTTTTCTTTGCTCTAATACTGTGGTGATAGGCACAAAAGCTGTTATCTAGGTTATGATAAAAGCATATGTGCCAGTGGGATACATGTGTACAACTACCATGATGAATCTCACTGTGTGTGTATAAATACATACATATATGTATACACACATACACACAGAAATGTTTATACATATAGATAGACTCAGATACCATTACTGATATATACTGGTTTATACATCACTATCTCAGTATATCCATCCAAGCAATATGTTTTCGACATAAGAACTTCATTCATTCCTGTCTCCAAAACCACTTTTTTTTTCTGATTTGTCTTTTTACTACTTAAGGAAGCAGAGGCAAGGCAGACAACAGACTAACACTTTTAGATAGTTATCCTATGCTTGTGCTTATCATAAGAAGGAATACACTCTGCACGCACCCCTTCACTGTATCAACGATACGTTGTTGGCATGATGAGTCCCTGAGCCTGCCAAACCATAACGCTTCATTCTACATTTTTTTCTCATAAAAAAGAACCGCAGAAGGCTAAGTGAACTAAAAGATTTTTTTTCTTTTTTTTTTTTTTTAATTAGGAGAAAACTTGGAATGGGACTTGTCTTCTTGCAAGCTGGTGTCTTTTCCTTCAGATCTGCTCAATCCAGAAGCTGTGCAATTTTTATTTTGGTTGCTGCAAACTCCACAGTCACCTCTGGGTGTCTAGAAAGATAGGTTTTGCAGTCTGACACCTTGAAGGATGGGATACATGACTCTTCCCTGCCCAATCTCTGTTGTGCTGCAGGCTGTCATGACTCATGATTCCCCAGTTCCCTGTTCCACAACATGCTGTGGAGACTTTCCCTTCTGAGAGAGCTCTCAAGAAAGAAACAACTTCCTTTTCCCTCCTCGGAGCTCCATCTAACCCAGAGGACAGCAGCCTGGTTGGACCAAGCCAACAGGCCCCTTTTCTGCTGGTACCCAAAGGAGCATAACGCAATGACATACAACACGGAATAACGAAGTACCACCTATCTCAGGGAGCAGTTTGCTAAAATTAGCTAAGTAACTTCTGTATCAATACTTATTTCTAACTTAACAAGTGAAGGACAATGCCCACAGTATTTATATGCTGAACAGAATATTTTAATGCTCCCTTGCAAAAGGGACATTTGGCACAAAGTAATCAATTTACCACTGACAGGTTCTTAGGTGTTCATATGTGAAAGTCTTTTAGAATATCTGGTCTTTAGTGAAACTTCACTTCATTAAAGCACTGCTTAGAGTTTGATCTCACTATCCTTTGTCAATCACTATTTTCATTAACATGGGAATGGTTTTCCTTTTTTCCTAATTTTTCCTCATTTATACTGGATTTTTGAAAGAGTTAATAAAAGGGACAGCTCAGCATTCAACATTTCAGCCTCATTTTAAGACATTCTGGTAGATCTCAACTGGCCCCTCTCAGAATTGAAGTCAGTGACACAAGCCCATTATGTTTTAACAGACTGACAGACATTGACATTGACATTGACAGACATTGACACCAGCCAGATCCTCTGTGGTGGAGGAAGGACTGAATGCTGTATGTGGGAGCACTCAAAACCTTTTATCACCTGGGGTAGAGGTGGTTAACACATTAATCACAGCCAAGAGCACTGGCATCTCCCTTCTCTGAAAATGATTAGCCAAAATGCTTTTTAACTAGCTGGCTCTTGATTTCATGTCTTTTGAAAGACCAAGGAGATCTTTTATATCTCCTTAACTGCTACCATTGTGTCTGGTGTCACAAGATTTCCAGCTTGGACACATACTTCAGCCTTAACCAAATACTGCCTCTCGTTTTTCCATATCTTGACTGAATATAAGATAGAGAGGAGAGAAGAGAAACATGCTTTGCAGAGTCCATGTTGTCACCATAATTTACCCTATTTTTCCATGGAGCAGTTTTTACACTTCAGCTAGAGAAAAACTGATCTACAACACAGAAGAAGCAGTGGTAGAACTTTCACAGTAATATAAAATAAAGAGTTTACTTTTTTCCAGCTGTGTCAATACAGATCTTCAAAATTATATTTTTGGTTTTCCCTGTAACAGTTATGCCATATGATGACATGAAAAGGGCAGAAGATTTTCAGTGTCAATGTGGGTATAATTTTGATGAATTAGTGGAAGACTTATTTTACCAGCATGTCAGTTAAACTTTTAAGAACTTTTAGAATAATTGCCAGTTTACTTTTTTCCAGCTGTGTCAATACAGATCTTCAAAATTATATTTTTGGTTTTCCCTGTAACAGTTATGCCATATGATGACATGAAAAGGGCAGAAGATTTTCAGTGTCAATGTGGGTATAATTTTGATGAATTAGTGGAAGACTTATTTTACCAGCATGTCAGTTAAACTTTTAAGAACTTTTAGAATAATTGTCCCTTCTCTGCCTTTTCCTTTGTCCTACAGATATTCAAGATAAGGAAAAATGATGCATTTTAATGCTTTATGAAGTACTTTGAAAGAAACAGAAAAAGTGGAATAAAAGATAATTTTAAAACGGTCTGTTAAATTTATACTTCTAGGGTATTTTTTTTTTAAATGAAGATCATTAACACTTCGTTAAGTTAATCATTCTTCCTTGTAACATTAGGGTTATTAAGTATAACATCATTTTTCAATGGAATATATGGTACAATGCCAAATCATAAGCCAAGCCAAATGGAACACACAGGGAGTGAGAAGGGGAGACATACTAACAGAGGTATTTCTTAATAACAGAAACCTAGCAAAAGAGGCATCAAATTTGTCAGCAGAACTGCAGATATGACTCTATCAATAATCCATGGCACTTTTGTATTTCCCAGCTGAGGCTATTATACAGCTTTGGATGACAGCCTGCTTCAACTTCATCATACAATCCACTGGGACAGAAACTCATAACTGGCTTTCAACATAGATCCTTCATATAAAGGGTAATAACTGCAGCCAGTCAGAGTAGTAAGATTATCAGAGAGTGCAGCAATGAGCTGCAAAATGTGGGAAAGACAGCCTGACAGAAACCTCACAAAATAACCTCAGCAGGATAACTCCTTTAAACATCAAGGGGAGAAGAAAGGTATCAGAAAGATCCCCCACAGAACCTTCCTCAACACTGTTCAGCTGATGCTTTTTAATTAAACTTATCCTGACCTGCCTTCAAACATTAGAGAAAATGAATAATTAATCAGAATCTTGAGCAGCTTCAAGAAAAGCGATAAAGACACAGCAGAAGATTTTATCTGTACTGATGAACATTATGGATATTCTTGCAAGTCCATTGATTTGCAATAGAAGGTTTCAATATGACTGTCACTATGACATAACATTATCATCTAATAATGTATTATCTAATAAAAATATTATCTAATAATATATCTATGTAATGTACATAAAAGAAACTTAATTGGGCCTATTAAATCATCAAGGGCAAAAGTTTCAAAACCTTCTACATGGCTTATTTAGGATCTACTATCCTATTTTCTTTTCAGAGATTCAACATAAAAATTAGTCAGAGCCAGATAACTTCATCTCCAGTTCCTGAGCTCCTTCAAAATTTACACAAAACTTTATTCTGCATTTGTTTTGATATAGGCTGACTTTCACATCCAAGTGAAGACTCAAGGGCCTGAGCTTGTACAAACTGTCCTACATGATCAGAGCTATTTAAAGGTAAAGTTTTGATTGTAGATATAGAGGTAGTCAATTGGCGGCTGGTCACAAGTGGTGTTCCCCAGGACTCAGTATTAGGCCCGGGTCTGTTTAATATCTTTATCAATGACCTGGATGAGGGGATTGAGTGCACCCTTGGTCAGTTTGCAGATGACACGACACCAAGTTGGGCAGGAGTGTTGATCTGCTTGAAAGTAGTAACGCTCTACAGAGGGATCTGGACAGCTTGGATTGATGGGCTGAGGCCAATCGTATGAGATTCAACAAGGCCAAGTGCCGGGTCCTGCACTTGGGTTGCAACAACCCCATCCAATGCTACAGGCTTGGGGAAGAGTGGCTGG
>NW_008794458.1:687759-722990 GCF_000699145.1 Aptenodytes forsteri | reverse complement strand
ACTCGGCACTGGTGAGGCTGCACCTCGAATACTGTGTTCAGTTTTGGGCCCCTCACTACAAGAAGGACGTTGAGGTGCTGGAGCGTGTCCAGAGAAGGGCAACGAGGCTGGTGAGTGGTCTGGAGAACAAGTCTGATGAGGAGTGGCTGAGGGAACTGGGGTTGTTTAGTCTGGAGAAAAGGAGGCTGAGGGGAGACCTCATCGCTCTCTACAACTACCTGAAAGGAGGTTGTAGCGAGGTGGGTGTTGGTCCCTTTTCCAAAGTAACAAGTTACAAGACAAGAGGAAATGGCCTCAAGTTGCTCCAGGGGAGGATATTAGGAAAAATTTCTTCACTGAAAGGGTTGTCAAGCATTGGAACAGGCTGCCCAGGGAAGTGGTTGAGTCACCATCCCTGGAGGTATTTAAAAGATGTGTAGATGTGGCGCTTAGGGACATGGTTTAGTGGTGGACTTGGCAGTGTTGGGTTGATGGTTGGAATTGATGATCTTAAAGGTCTTCTCCAACCTAAATTATTCTATGATTCTATGAAAGAAACAGTGTGAAATATTTTAGATTTTTTGCTAGAAAAATACGTATATGTATGTGCATTTCCATCTAAAGAGACACTTCTGCAGCTTACTATACTGATTTTGGGTGGTACAGAGTTAATTTTCTTCATAGTAGCTTGTATAGTTCTGTAGTTTGGATTTGTGATGAAGTGTGTTGATAATACAGGGATGTTTTCTTTATTGCTGAGCAGTGCTGACACAGAGTCAAGGCCTTTTCCGTTTCTCCCACCACCCCACCAGCAAGTAGGCTGGGGGGGCACAAGAAGTTGGGAGGGGACACAGCTGGGACAGCTGACCCCCAGCTGACCAAAGGGATATCCCATACCATATGATGTCATGCTCAGCAATAAAATCTGCAGACAAGAAGGAGGAAGGGGGAATGTTCAGAGTGATGGCATTTGTCTTCCCAAGTAACTATTACAAATGATGGAGCCCTGCTTTCCTGGAGATGGCTGAACACTTACCTGCTGAAGGGAAGTAATGAATGAATCCCTTATTTTGCTTTGCTTGCGTGCGTGGCTGTTGCTTTACCTATTAAACTGTCTTTATCCCAGCTCATGAGTTTTCTCACTTTTGCCCTTCCAATTCTCTCCCTCATCCCTCCAGGGGGGAGCGAGCGAGCGGCTGTGTGCGGCTGAGCTGCCTTAACAGGGTTAAACCACAACACTTACTAACAGCCAACAGTCCCAACCCCATATCAACTAGCAGTGAAAGAAGTTAAAGTAAGAATATAACCAAATACAGTTACAACTTGTTAAAAAATGCCAATGTATTACAAAAATGAGATCCTAATATCTACCTCCAACTGCTGAGGAAGAATTTTAAATATCTATTGAAACTATGTACATACCAAAGATACTTATTAGACTTATTTACAGAGTATTTTTGTCCTAAACTACATATATTTTCTGATTTGTTTAGAGGTTCAATTGATTCCCTTTTTTGGAAAAAAAAAAATCTAAAACTCATTTAATTTTTTGTCTGATCTGATTGACATGGGAAAGAAACCAATGAGCATAATAAAGGTCTCCTTCAGATCCTTGCTTATAATGTTATTATTGCTAGAACTTCAAATTATATGAAATAATTCATAAGTATAAAATTAAGTTTTAATTATTTCCTTTCAATAATACTATTCTTCCTCATAAAATACTATGATTTTGCTTTTTTTTAATTTGATATGCTTTGTTTTCAAAAATCACAATTCAAATATTTCATTTTCACAACAAAAATATTTTTAAAGAGCCCAGAAAATAACTGTCATTCCCCTTAATACCTTCACAGTACCTCCCAATCCAGTTCTATGAAACTAACTATTTCCTTTCAATAATACTATTCTTCCTCATAAAATACTATGATTTTGCTTTTTTTTAATTTGATATGCTTTGTTTTCAAAAATCACAATTCAAATATTTCATTTTCACAACAAAAATATTTTTAAAGAGCCCAGAAAATAACTGTCATTCCCCTTAATACCTTCACAGTAGCTCCCAATCCAGTTCTATAAAACTAACCTCATTTCAATGGTGTTTGAGGGGGAAATGTAATGCAAATATCTTGGGATTGGGAGTACTCCTTCTTTTCTTCTTCTTTTTGTTCTTCTTTCTTTTGCATGTTTAGCTGTTAACAGTGTTGAATAACTGAATAGCTAGCATGGTTTTGTTACATTCGGAAATATGAGGGTTTTTGGCATATTGTATTTTTTAAAAAGTTATAAGTAAATGCAGTAATTTCACCACGGCAAAAGAAAAAAAACAGCATAGTAATAATTAGATATTAATAATGTAGGTTTTAAGAGGAAGGAGTCAGTAAAATTTCATCATGAGGCTTTATGATTAAATGCCAATCTGCTCTTGTAGAATATACACAAGAGGGAATTCTATTCCCTGTTTAATCCACTTCATACTATTTTGCAAGGGAACAGGAGAGAACTTACCTAATGCTGTTGTGTCACCAGGTAACCAGTACAGATCCTCAGTCTAGCCGCTCTAAATTTTTTGTGGCTTTTCTTTAATGGTTTTCTGAGGAAAAATGTTATTTTTAAGAATACAGGGAAGAAATATTACTTTTGCTGGGAATCTGCTATTTTCCATTGAGAAAAATCAAACAAGATATGTTATTTAGAGTAATTTTGACACATATCTGAGAATTGCCTCTTTTTAGATGGAACAAGTGTGTTTTGTTTCATATTTTTTCAATACAACATTAAACTTAATCTTTCTCTTTTTTCCCCACTCTCTTACAGGTCCTGATGTTTTCCTATCAGCTATTTCCTTGAAAGGACCTTATACCTTATGATTATTTCTCCCAGTGTGGAGGGATTCTATGACCCAGTGCACCATGTAAGTTGTAGTTTAATATGAAAGTCTTTGTGGACAGTGAGACATCAGGTTTCTATGTCTTCCGCTCTGCTAAATGAAGACATTACACTGGCTAAAGGGCAGTTTACCATTAAACCAATTTGAACTCAAGAAGTTTTGCTCATAGCAAACAGAATATTCCACAGTTCATTAAATTGGTATATATCAAAAAGGTTTTGTTTTGATTAAAATTTTGAAATTAAGGATGGGATTTATCTCAACAACTTTAGCTGGCTACAATGCATGCTACACCAGAGCAAATCAGCCCAGACTTCTACAGACAACAGATAGGAGTATATATTTCTAGAGAAAAATTGTACTCATTCATTTTGGATATATGGTTTAGGATTACACCCTAGAAGTGCCCATTTCTTTCCCTTGACTATAAAAAGAGTTGCTAGTGATGACCGAAGTCTTGAGGATCAGCTGAATTCTGCTGAAATGTTTTCACATTTTGATAGAAAGCAAGTATTACAAATTTTTCCAACAGGTTATTCACAGTATTTCCAGTGTTTGCCCCAGCCCGCTACAAAGAATGGAAATGTCAAAACATTCTACAACATGAAATATCTTTATTTTACTTGTCACTACTTATTAATAACAGGGGAACCTCAGACATCTCTATCTAGTGTCTGAAGTATAAGGTAGTATCACCTGAGTTTAAAGACCATAATGAGACTTCTGGATAGAAAATCACTAGAAGTGCATGACAGCTACTAAAGGAGTACGTATGTACTGTGTTAAATTGCCAGGCATTCCTACTGGAGCCTACTGCAATATATTAACCCTTCTTCATGCTTCAAGCAACAGACGAGCACAATGTAGGCAGAATTCACATGAAACCTTCAGCTACAGAAAATTATGTAAGATAACTTTTCAGCCCACTACAGCAATGAAGAAATAGTCCCATTTTGTCTAATAAACCCTCCTGTGTCTCTTTCTTTCCTGCTATGACCTTTTCTTAACTGTTCTCTTCATGCCATATTTAGAACAAAATGCCACAGCCATATTTGAGAATGCTGTTTTGTTTCTGAATCAATCCCCCATATACTAACAACTTGTGGAGTTATTTTGATGCAGTTCTGTGTCAGATCACAAAAATCTTTTTACATTTTTATAGAGATGTTACAAAAATAAAATGATTTCTTGGGTTCAAACATAGCAAATAAAAAATCTTAGCATATTCAAGCACAGTATAATAACCATTGTTCAAAAAAAAAGAGTAACTCACCTCTGTGCAATACCTGAAAATGCATAATTACTTACAGAGATAATGAGAGGAAAAAGCCATACAGCCATGGATTATTACAGAGGTTTCTGTTACATATTGCACAACTGTGTTAACCCTCAGTCTCCACTGAGGCATTAATTCCATTCCATGGACACCTTAAAATTCAGTTCTGTTCTGAGCCAAGGTGGAAAACAGGCTTATTAAAATTCTCTATGAGAGGAAAACCCTGGAATCCTCGCACTGAGGTAGGTCCATGGTTTTGCTGAATCCAAAATCTCCAAAACTGCAAGGTTTCTGCTCCTGGCAGCAACCTTCTCCCTGACTCTTGCAAGGTTATGGATACTTGGATGCATGATATCAAACAGCTTGATTTAGGACAGGAAGAACTTGGCAGTTTTCCAAGCAGATAAGGTGGAAGTAAACCAAATTTACCCTGTTTCCAGAGGAATTTTAGTAGAATATATTTGCTGCTTTTTTTTTTTTTGACAAATCAAAGAAATTAAATTAAAATTGCCCAGACTTCTTCCATCAGCTCTTTCGCAAAAGAACCTCTATACCATGACTTCTGTCACATACCTGGCATGTTTCATAATCTTTTAAATACAGCTTTACATGGTTTAAAGAAAAAGGAAATATGAGACATGAGACTTTAAAGCCAGCACAAATTAATTCTTAAGGCAATTAATCATAAAATCATAGAAATGTGGGCTGCAAGAGATGTCATTTAGTGCAATTTCCCGCTCAAAACAAGACTGTCAACATATGATCAGTACTAAAAAGATCACTCTTCATTTAAATCCTTCCTCAGTGTTAGACATGTGAACCATATAAATCGTAAAGTCTTAATAAGGCAACTCTCATGGACTTCCAGCTTTCTATGTGTCATACATCAGCAGCATTCTCAAACCACTGTGTTTCTGGCAATATTGTCTCAGGGACAACATACAAGGGCCACCATTGATGACAATTATTAATTCCTTTCTAAAAATGTAAACATTACAGAACTTAACATTAAAAAATATATGAAAGATCATTTAATGTATGTTTATATGCAGCATAAACTGTTCCTTATTAAAAATAATACAAGATATGTTAAAGATTTTGTTGTGCTGTATTTATGTTTATTGTAAAGGTATTCTGTATTTCAGAAGGTGCAGTGGTTGCCATGGAAACTAATTTTTAGTCTATTGCAGAGTAAATAATTCTATAAATCTCACTTCATATCCAGTCCACAGGTATGATTTGCCTTTATTATTGGGATGGGAGAGGAGAAAGGGATATTTTTTTTTCCTCCCTAGGTACTTTTTTCTATGTAGTAGCTTTTCAGTTTGTCTAGCAGTGTCTTCTAGAGAAACAGAAGTAATTAAGAACAGAAGAGGGGAATCCAGATCTTGCAGGAGTCCTCGTCTGAATTACTGAATGCTTCACGAACTTATGGAAAATCATTTATTTCTCAGAACCTCATTGCTTCCATAGGTAGAATACAAATAAAGGACTTGCTAAATGCTAAATGTACTTCTCAATAGGTTGAGAAGCTGAGTTAATTATTTTTGTAAAATGATTTAAAATACTGCAACTAAAGGTGCCGTATAAGCTCAAAGTACTACTGTTGTTCTAAGTATTACTACCATTTATTACCATGCTGGGATCAGTGGAGTTCATTTCTGTAGAAAAGAAAGTGACTTTCACACTTCCTGGAATCTGCACATCACGTATCACACATCAGTATTTTAACATTTTCATAGAAAGAGACTTAGCTTTCATCCAGTATGCAATTTTGTATTTAGTAAGAATGCACGTGGACATTTATTCAACACCCCAAGGTGCTTGCTTTAGGAATGTAATTGATGCAATTGCATTAAGAACTCCATCTTTATTATGTTACATCTTTATATGCTATTGTGTTATTATCTGTGCAACACTATATGTGTTATCTATGTATCTAGTAGGAAAACTATGTTTCTTTTGTGCTTAATTTTTTTTTCCAGAACCTAGACTTTCACATTACCCTTTGCAGTCTTCTGCAACATCCATGCAGAGCTGGAAAGTAAAAATCCCTATTCTACTGATAGGACTGAAGCACAGTGGAGTTAACAGATTCATCTAAAACTGTGAAGGAAACCTGTGCCAGGGCCAGAAGAGGAATCACAGCTCCAGAGCCTACCTCCGCTGTTTAACTGGTTTTCATAGCAGGGCCTAACCACCACACTAATAGGGAAGCTGTCGAACAGTGTCAGCTCTAAGTGTTGAACATAGCCACGTCCGGCAATGTTATTTGTAGAGTTCACCACTGAGCCCATTCAAGACTTCTTACAGTAAAGGCACATTTGAATGGTACTCTGAGGAAATGGGTTGCTGTTGCTGTAAGGAAGTGAGGAGCAGAAGTGAAGGAGATCCTGATACCTGAAAGGGAAGGAGGAAGGGGGCCAGATGGGGAAGTCCCTGGAGAGTTGGTCCCGCTGCATCTGCCAGGAATATGAGGGATACAGAGCAGGAAACACTGAGTGGTGTTGCTGGGAATGGATCCTTCACCAGCCCCAGCAACATCTGTCTGTCTGCATCAAGTCTGCTGGCTTTTCCTAGTGCTCTGATAGAACAAAAGCAGGCAGCAGGCCAAGGCCATTTTGCTGTCCCCAGAGTTCTGCTGCCTTGGAGAGCTATCTACCTTGGCTATGATGAGAGCCAGGCCAAGGTTAAAATCAGCAAAACTGCAGCCAGGGCAATCTTATGCAGTTATATCAACATTGTTGTATGCAGTTATATCAGCATTGTTGTATGCAACATCTTTACAATGAATTTGATGCAAAGAAGAATTATCAAGTATCTGTGAATATCAGGAAGGCCTCCATAAGAAACCATGTGGAGGCATCACCTAGAACATAAACAAAAATCAGAGAGGTGGTGGATGCCTCATCCCTGGAAACATTGAAGGTCAGGTTGGATGGGGCTCTGAGCAACATCGAGTTGATGTCCCTGCCCACGGCAGGGGGGTTGGACTAGATGACCTTTAGAGGTCCCTTCCAACCCAAACTATTCTATGATTCTATGAAAAATAGCTAGTGGATATAAAACTGTATTTTTTCAAAAGACTACCCTGTCCCAGCTCAAACGAGCATAGCAGTGCCTTTAAATTCATCTTATTAGTGACATAGAAAAGTATTTTCAAGCTTGGATTGCATGGGGACTTCTTTATTTTGACTGTTGTTGCAGAGTTAGATCTGTCTCTCCCTTCTGTCTGTTTCCATTTATTTCCTACTCAGGCAAAATTGCTTTTAATGTCAATGGGAGGTGGGTGCAAGTGCTCAGACTTTACACAGATTGTCCATGCGCTTGAGTATCATAAGTGGTTTAACTACTTCACTTTTGGCAACCATGTTTCAAACAAAAGCAAGGCTAAAATGTAATTTTTGCGATATCTCCAGTGGCTGCACTGAATCACACTGCTCAGTTCAGCATTTCCAAGCAATATCATCTTCCTTATACAGGATTTATGGACTTATTCAAGAATAATGAGGAAAGGAAGAGTGCCATAATCATGTTTTCTGACTTGCTATATATTTATCCATACACTAATTCTATAGAAAGCACATTTCCTTTTCAGCCAGCAAAGTATTCCTCATGTACTTAATCTGAGAACTTGGGCATTCCGGGAATGTCTTATTTGTTTAGCCCTGAGGTTCTGAATGTTTTGGGTAAATAGCAAAGGAATCCAAACGCATCGTTTGGTTTTGAGAAAATAAAAGAAAGAAAACATTCACACAAGGAGTTTTTATATCTAAGTAATTTCTATTCTTACAAGTCTTCAGACTGACATCGACATTTCAGAACTTGCCAAACACATACACCCCTTGAGCAAACAAACTATCACACAACTGCAAAGCTGCTACAGCTGACATCCATCAATAACCTGCACATTCTTAAGGTGCCTCCTGTTTCTGTGTTTGTTGTCCTACTCCATCCTCTGCACTTTTCAAGAATTGAAGTGTTTAATATTAACCATGTTATAAAGAATGTACATTTGTGAAGAGAGCATTGGACTGAAGCATTTGGCTTACAAAAGTTTACATAAATTTATATAGTATAACTTAAACTAAATTACTCAAAAGAATATGAGCAAATTGAAAGGTGTATTAAGACTCCCTTACTCCTTTCTTAAATTACAAGTCAGACCTAAAAGCATCCAAATCCATGAGATTCAGGGAAAGGTTTCTTTCATGCCCATCTTAAGACCACAGAGGCCAATAAAAATAGTGTTTAATTTGGCAGATCGTCTCAGACATAACTTCAGTTACTCAAAAATTCATGCAAAAAGTCAAAAGACTGAAGCATTTGGCTTACAAAAGTTTACATAAATTTATATAGTATAACTTAAACTAAATTACTCAAAAGAATATGAGCAAATTGAAAGGTGTATTAAGACTCCCTTACTCCTTTCTTAAATTACAAGTCAGACCTAAAAGCATCCAAATCCATGAGATTCAGGGAAAGGTTTCTTTCATGCCCATCTTAAGACCACAGAGGCCAATAAAAATAGTGTTTAATTTGGCAGATCGTCTCAGACATAACTTCAGTTACTCAAAAATTCATGCAAAGAAAGTCAAAATGAGTGAATTTCTTGACATATACAACAAAGTATAAAGTATAAAATGAAAAGCAGAATTACAAACAGATGGAGCAAACACTTTTATACCTATCTCTGTAAACTAGTGAAATTTAATTGTGGCATGCACTCAGGCATCCAATATCCTGAAAACTTCTATATAGTGCATACCAATTTTCACAAAATTGTTCTACTGAGGTGGGGGGAGAGATGAATGGTCTTTTTCCTATCTTTTCCACTATTAAAAATACACTATTGTATTCAGTAATATTGTATCCACACTGATTTTGTTGTTTTTTTTTTTTAATTCAACATGTAATATTACAAAGCAATGTTAATTAATTGCAGTAAAATCCTCCATAGACCTTTCATACAGTTTCTTTACCAACAGTTGAAAAATTGTTCATGAAGGAGTTACATAATAAGAATCTAGTTCATATTAACAATGGAAAACACAGTAGAACTTGATATCTAGTCTTTACTGTAGGTAGCAGTTTTGTGGGAAAATAAACAAAGGGTAAGAAGGCCATGGCTGAAGGAAAGGAAGCATTTACTGAGACAGGTAGTATTTACAGAATTTAGAGAGGTTTGTTTCCACTGCAGTGGAAATGACATACTTTGTATATGGTTTTTGTGGACTTCCCTGAAAAGTCCATAAAAAAATATAGTTTAAATTATGGGTCATTATTGTTTAATTTTGCACATAGATAGCCTAAATGTCTAAAGCATGTTTGCACTGGTTTTTGCTCAAGAAAATCTGATCAATGACATTGATTTTGAGGACACAATATGTCAGTGTTAAACTACAATCTCCTTCTTAATGCACACTTACAATGCACGTTAAATAAACCCAGAATACAATACCTCGCATAGCTTCATTGCCTCAATTAATCAAACAGCCCAATGTCTCTAATTAACATTAGCGTACCATCTGTTCTTAGGGTAGGGTAATATTCATTTTGAGCTGACTCACACACTGCAGACAGGAGCTCAGGCTTAATGCTGATCCTACTAAAAGCTCTTACTTCCCTCCAAGAGGAGGGAAGTCATGCTAATAAGCCACAGGTTCAAAAGCTCCAACTACAATTTCAAGTGTATATACACACACTTGTGTGTATATATAAAGAAAATGGGAAAAAAGGTCAAAGACAGACCATCCATCAAACACAGTATCTATTATGTCCACATGTTAACGTGCACAACTAAGATATATGGGTTCTTCTTTGTAGTTACAAAGATCTGTAAAGCAGGATAGATCTAATGTAGTGTTATTTTCCTCCAGCAGTGGATCAAGCACAGAGTCAGTGACTTTGTGTCCAGTCAAAAATATCCCAAATGTTCAGGGCTCTGCAACATATTTCTGTAAAATCCACTATTGAAATTACAGCTGGTTCTTCAAGAAATCATTCATTGCCTCCAGCAAACTGTGTTTTCCTTCATCTGTGTGACCTTCCCTTACTCATTCTCCCTCAGACCTGTGAAGCCAGAGCACTCCTCCATCTACCAAGTCCCATGCAGTCTTGAAACTTTGGTCATCATCTTGCATTGACACCAGCTTCCTTGGACATTTAGGACATAGTTTCGTCTGCTTCAAGTGTTTCAATGTTCCTACATTTTAATGTGCCACCAGAAAAAGCACACGGATTTCACTACACAGTTTAGGTTGGGGGATGAGGTAGTAAGTCTGTCAGCTACATTATGATTCCTATGTTATTTTGTTTCGTTTTGTTTTATTTTTATTTGTAATTGTGTATTGTCCTTGCTCAACTCAAAAGGCAATTCTTACTCCTGTCCAGATTCAGACTTGGACATCCCCCTCCCAGGGCCCTGTTCACAGTCCCACACTTTGTAGTCTCATACCTTACTTTCATACGATGAGCTGACTGTTAGTTTGGTAGCAAACAACTGCCATTTTCAATGTATTTTGGCTGATGGGAAAAAAAAAAGGAATAAAATGTGTTTTCCCGAGGAAGCATCTGTAATACAGTAGTTTGTATGGAATCCAGAATGGATTTGCCCCTAAATGCCAGAAACACAAGATCCCATAAAATGTTCTTGTCTGTGTGAAGCAAGAGGACACGACAGAGAGAGGATTTTGTAAAACTGTTATATAAAGTCATGGTACTTAAACTCTAAGAGTAAACTATTAGTGTTACTATGAAGAGAAATAAAGTGTTTAGTGTTATTCAAAACTGACGGTGCAATTTTGTCCCTACTCATAACCACTTTTCTTTCATTTTGAGGTCTTGGTCACAGAGAAGGATATCTTGTTTTGTTAAAAGTTTGCTTTTATCTTTTTACCAAAAGATTTGATTTCCAATCAAAATTATAAATGCATTAGCAAATAATCTGGTCAACATTAATTGCATTGTGAATCAATCTGCTTCCGAAACACCAGTTGGGTTTTTTTTTAAACCCTCAGCAAGAGGAAGATTTAGAAGAAAGTCTTATGGGAAATATTATTACTTTTGTTTGCACTCTGTCTGCAATTCATTCCTGAGACATGTCCAAGACATGGGAAAAGAAACAGCATCTCAGAGAAAGATGGAATATGCAAAACTACAAAGACTTCTCTAGGGATGTTGTTCCTCCAGTCTACTGGTTTATAGACTTGTGTACAGGACTGCACTCTCCTAACTGAATTGATAGATTTTCCTTTTATGCCTGAACACTGAACAAGGATAAAGAGTTAAGGAAATATATATCTTTATTCTTTCAAATATTCTGTTTTCTCTTAACAAACATATTTGAGAAGGAGAGTTCACCAAACCCCCAGATATAATTGTGCTAAAGCAGACTCACCTGGGAATCCATCTATTTATCATACACCATTTTTGTCACATTTATTTAAAGTGACAAAATTACACACAATATGGTACCACTGTGATTTGCATCATTATTTTTTTAAATCCACTACTGATGCACTCTTCCGAAAGCTGGCACAAGGGAGCCAACTTACTTCTAAATTCTGATGTTATTCCTCCATAGCTGTGATAGTAGCAATTCTCCATTCTACATACCTTCCTGTTCATGATTAGTTTGTTATATACTCCTTCCTTTTTCCTCCCCACTGCCCCACATTTACTAGAGCTTCAGCGATTCTAGTTATTGATTTAACGACCCAAGGTACAAAGCCCTAGTGCCCAGATGAAATTGTGATAACTGAATTCTTCTTTCCGGAAAAGCTACATAAAGGACATATGAGAAAATACCCCAGGTTTGCCTGTAATGCTGTTTTATCTGCCTATTTATCTACTTCCAGAACTCCAACTGTGATGCTTCTATATAGCTATTGGTAAAATGTTTTAATCAAATGACTCATCAGGTATTTTTCATGACCTCTCTTCTATTTGGTATGTATTTCCCTCTCATACATGTGTCACTCACTAGGTCTCCAAAACACATGGTCAAGTTTAGTTAGTTTATGGTGTAAAACACATTCCACCCCAGAAAGACTCTGACAGATTCTTGAGAGAATTTCTGTGAATTTATATTCTCTTTTAACTCAGTACTACAGTTTGATCACTTTTACCTGTATTATTTGCTATCATACTCGCTTATCTCATCTCAGTACATGTGTCACTCACTAGGTCTCCAAAACACATGGTCAAGTTTAGTTAGTTTATGGTGTAAAACACATTCCACCCCAGAAAGACTCTGACAGATTCTTGAGAGAATTTCTGTGATTTTTTATTTTCTTTTCTCTTTTTACTCCGTTTTGCTGTTTTTTACCTGTATTATTTGCTATCATACTCGCTTATCTCATCTCAGTAGCTACAATATTCATAGGAGAAAATACTGAACTGAACTGCAAATACATCAAGATTTAAAAGTGCTTGTAGAGTTTTTCCTGGATTCCTATTAGTCTGACTGGCAATTGTTAGGTGAATGACTAAGCCAATGTTTCCCATGTCTTCTGTTTCCTCCAGCTGAAGATCCTACATTCTCATTCAATTGTCTTATCTTAGAACTGTGTGACTGCTCTGAATAAAAGTCAGTTTTCTATGTTTGTGACTTTCTTGCAACAGATAATTAAATTATCTGATAAAATATCAGTCGAATGAGTGCATTCATTAAAGTCCTACTAATTTATGGTTCCCTTCCCTTAAGTCCCTGGACAAGCTGCACTGTTTATAGCTAAATAAAGTTATTGACTTGACAATAGGCCCCAACTTGAAAGCAACTGTAAAAGTGATATTCTGAGCCCTGTCTCATTGTAACCACACTATACTTTCTTTCTGGAGACCATATAATCAGTCACCAGCTTCTTGGTGCATCTAATGCTGTGTTATGTTAGGATAACCATGTCCATAACGCATCTTTTCCTAAGAGTTTCCTCAGTAATGCAGAGACACCTTGAGTTTATTAGAAACTTTGGAAGACATTTAGCAGAGAATTCACGGATTTCAGTAGCCTAGTTAATACCTACAAACATTGACCTTAACTGGCTTTTGCCTTCGGAATCAGTTGATAACCTTTAGACTAAACAGCGTAAGGCATACTAGTAAGTATACCAAACAGATACACATCAGACTTGTAAAAATGAGGCCAACAGACAGCTGAAACTGTGGCTGTGATCTGCAGCAGCCTTTACCATGCCAGGTCCACACCTGTGGTCATCAGCAAAGATACTGCTTCCCTAATGGCCTGATAACATGTTTCAATGCTTTGTAATGGCAGTTTTGGCTTCAGGTTGAATCCCAACTGACATTCTCCATTCTCTCTATGGTAGTGCTGATATCCAGAAAATTGCAAGATGCAAAACCCTTCCCCAGCATCTTATACTGTTAACGTTTGTACTTCTACCAAGTAATATCACAAGAGACTCTAAACTCTGTTTTGTGCTTCAAATACCATATCAAAGGAGCGTGCCCGGCTTTTCAATGGTTACCACACTCCTTATTCACTGCAGTGAATAAGTCACAGTCACACAGGAAGGATGACTTCTAATCCACTGACCTAGATGTAATTTCCATGTTCCTCAAAACTTCTACTGATCTACCTCACACAGCTTCACAGATGACCCAATGTCCCAACTTAAGTTCCAGAAATCTGCTAGGTTGTAGCAACTGCAGGGTTCTTTTTAAATCAGAATTGTTAAAATTTTTGCCTATATTAACAACTTACAGACATTTAAAAAGCTATACATGCTTCTATTCAGACACTTCAATGATAGGTGGAAAGCACTACCCAAAAGAGCTTACATCATGGATTGACTTCCATTGTTTTTGTTTGTGTATAGATTTCCCCTTTTGTGATCTAAAGAATGTTCATCTACCTGGAATCAAACAATAATTTAGGTTGTAAAAGACAACTGGAGCTCATCTAGTTCAACCACCTAGTCATCTAGTCAAAGCAGAGCTAACTTCTTATCTAGATCAGATTGCTCTCAGTCTTCTCTAGTCTGTGAAAATATCCAAGGACAGACAACTCACAGCCTCTCCAGGAAATCAGAGCGCTCACCACCCAAATTAGAAATTCAGTCTAAGAAATAAGTTCAGCAAGAATATTGAGTTACTACAATCCATTTAATTTTCTCAGTCAAAACCCTGTGATGATCTTGGATATATTTCCATAAAGGAATAAATAAAATTTTGCCATAGGGTAACAAAGGGCAAATTTGGGATGAGGAAGAAATGTTCACACATCACTGAAAATGAGCTCAATTCAAAGATATTAAAAGATACTAAACACACCACAACATATCCCCTGCCATAGCAGATAACCCAACCCACATGGGTGAAATGGGGACTGGGAAAGAAATATAATAGCGAAATAAGATATCACTTACCTCTGCCTGTAAAACAAGGTTGTGCTATAGGGCACAACTGCTTTTAGTCATTCTTGAAAAGTATGTGAAAGTATGAGACTGGAAAGAGAAAAAGACCGTGAAACATACAGTGAAGCAGTCAAAAGCTACAGAAAATTTATAGGTAGCTGCATAATTATTTAGAGACATTTTAAAGACTTTTTTATGTAATCATTTTAGGTTAAGATAAGGATATTACAGTCAACCTGCTTTCTTCCACATCTTGTGTTGGGACTGAATCTGTTAACAAGACCGTACAACCTTTCACTCTCAGGCTCTCATCCAGAAACATTCATTAGGCCAGTAACTATTAAAGCAATACCCCCAGCTTTAGAGTCAAAATGATATTTCTTTGTCTGCAAAAATGAGTGACAGATAAAACCACCCAACATTATACTTACCAATATAATTTGAAGTGTAGGGAGGGAAAGAGGATGAAGCTTGTTCCCTTCTTATACTATTTTACACTTTTTGCATCAGAATCATTCATTAGTGAACTCTGGTACAGTGATTCTCATTATATTATAGTGCCAATAAAAAAAAATCAGTTGATTCAGTAGCTGACAGTATACAATTACATTTCTACCTATAAGTAACTTCTGCTTACAAAGAAGTTTTAAGAGAAGTAAATGATTTCACCTCTACAAGAAAAAAAAATTTAATTTTCCCTTCTAATATCCTGACAGTATTAGAGGAAAGTATTTATAATGCAGCAATATAGTTCTGCAGAATTAGAAGGAGAAAAGAACTGTTGCTATTGAACTTTAAGATCATACATCCAGCAAAAGCCTCTGCTTGAAAATAGCAAGTGGCGTAAATAAGATAACAGATAAGGGTAGAATGAGTTGCAAATTGTTTTTGTAAATCTCTAAACATAACTTGAATGGGTATGCCATTTCATTCATCAGAGAAAGTTATCTAATACTTTGTTTCCTAATGGTCTATAAGACAGATGTTTGACCACAGTATCTAAAAAAATAGAAAGCAGTTGGTGACTAGCACAAAATAGTACCAATTTGAACAGAATTGTTTATTTAGTCTTAATTAATCTGCAAAGAAAAATCATCTTTATGATACATTTGTCTTGTAACATGGTTTCTTTTTATAAACAGGCATCTCTCTCCACTCTG
Source organism: Aptenodytes forsteri (assembly GCF_000699145.1). Lineage (NCBI taxonomy): Eukaryota > Metazoa > Chordata > Aves > Sphenisciformes > Spheniscidae > Aptenodytes > Aptenodytes forsteri. Next base: position 707,309 of record NW_008794458.1, on the reverse strand, counting down.
GGGAGCTAACTTGCTTGTTGTGTTTATGATGTGCTGCCATGAAGAGAGATGTGTAGCTTTTTTTTTAACTATGAGTAGAGTATCTTACAAAATAATTAACAGGAAAATGTTACCTATAAAGCTTTGCTAGAAATCTTAATTATGAGTTCTGTTGCATAACTTTCATAAACACCTTGCACAATATACTAAGCTGGGCATTTTCATGTTTTTAATTCCCTCTATCCTATCCGATTTCTGAATTTTGTTCATCTTGACCTCCTGGAAAAGCCATTGACCATTTTCAGTTTATAAAAACATCTACAAAGGATACCAGAAAAGGTGTAGATGTATTTTAAAGTCCTTAGATGAAAGAGAATACTTCAAAATGATTTTACGTGTTAAGAATTAATAAAACTACACCACATTCAAAGGACAATGCAATTATCTGCATTACTTACTGGCTCAGTTAAACATCTTGCTGCATGTTTACTTTATTAAAAAGTTAAAAGTATATTCTATAAGTAGTCCAAGGGAATTCACTTTTAAGAACCTGAAATTACAGTGACAAAGAAAAATGAAACATATTTGCAATAACTTGAATTAGGAAAGAAAAATGTGATTGATTTATTGCAAAAGAAAATAGCATGCATAAACCTAGGCAATGAAAGTGTTTATGTACTTATGATGTACACATGAGAAATATTTCTATTACGTAGATTAAGGGTTTATTGGAATTTAGAATAGGCTGATGTTATTTGGCTTGGCTCTTACAACAATATAGGAGTGGAATCAGTTCTATGGTGTTTGTAAGATTTAAATTATTTCATTTTATTTTTCTCTTTAAAGGAAGAAAAGCTTTTTAGAAAGGAAAAAGTGTATATTCTTTACAACACTGGAGTAGATTGAGGCAGAAAATACATTTGAAAGAACTATGGAACAGTTTAAACAATATTGAGGAATGAAAGGAAAATTTATTTTTGGCCCTTAATGATATTAATAAAGGTTGTGTTACTAAAAAACTTGCTTGGGTAGCCATGTAGAATAAAAGGTACAGTATTTACTATCTGAACCAAAGAGTGCTATATTTATCAATGAGGAATAAGCTATATAAAGAAGCAACTGCAAAGAACCTTAGAGTAAATGCAAGACATTTAATTTGTCAAGCATTTCTTTTGCTCTGTCATTCATAGAGTGACAAATAAAGAAACCTTTTTCAAGCATTTTTTTTTCTGATTTGCTTCTCTTTCCTGTACCCTTAGTGCTCCTAGATTATTTCGTAATCCCCCCCACCCCATTTCTGAATATCATAAGCAGAAGGAAATAACTTCTGCCCCAAATGGCCAGGCTGGGCAACAGGTATTATTCAATTTCCTGGGACCTCAGCTTTTCTGGCAAGGCTCTGATTACTAAGCAATGCTGGTCAGAGTTACCTGGCACAACAGGGCATCTACTAGAGAAGAGGTTTTTACAGAAGGTCTAAAAGCAGAAAGGTTTCAGGAAGCCTGTCCCGTTTCCTGCCAGCACGCCAGCCAGGCTCAAGAGGATCCAAGGCAGGAGAGCCCATCTCAGTCCAGCCCAGGAAAAGAGGGCTTCGGAGCTACAAAACCTTGCAGACCCCAACAGCTGAAGTTCCCACCTCCCCTCGACGGTGGCTTGTCCACATAACCATGACAGTAGCATCTTCCCACTCTCCAAAGGGAGAAGAAAGAGAACATCAAACCTTGACAAATTCAGTGATAGATTTAAAGTTAGTTAATGCTGACATCATCCAGTGGGTTATTAAAATTTTTATTGCTTATTCTGGAAGATTCCAGTAAGTGCTAACTGTATGCTAAAGTGCGTCTGAAAGACAGTCAAACTAAAAAAACCTACCTGTTGATACTGACAGGCCTTTCCAGAACCACAAAATATCACTGCAATATTTCTTTGGAAAGAGTTATTCTAAAAGCCGGAAGTTTGAGAGAACTTTAATATGTTAACAGTGAACAAAGGAAGGAGCTCTGAAAGGAGAAGGAGCAAATGGTGATCGGTTCTTTTTCAGTTAGATTAAACACATTCCTTACGCATGAGGAGTCAAAGCTCAAAATAATGAAGCTTATGATGACCCTAACAAAAAGGAAGCTTTTAAGACACCAAAGTCATAATGTAATCATCCCATACTTCTATTTGTAAATTATCCACAATACTGTATAATTGATTTGCTTGGAAATCTACACATAATGAATGTTTCCTGCTACTGTGTTTAGCACCTTTTCTCTCATCAACATGTTAGGAATTTATACAAGGAACATTTAATAATGATAAAAGTGATTCTTTGCATAATATTCCCATGCTACAAAGCGAGACCTTCGATATGACCCTCCTCTTCTCCCCCTTCTCCAGTATTTTGTATTCTCTTTTATCTCTTTTCTACTTCTCTCTGTGATCAGCACTTTATCTATCTGTCAGATCCCAGTTAGACGCTGAAGAAAAAGTATTTTTTTCTGAGTAGCAGACTGAAAACAACCAAGACCTTCCTCAATGAAGCACGCATTTAGATGCTGGAATCTAGCGAACATTATCCTTGTCAGATTTGCTTGTCAGATATTATCCTTGTCAAATACATGCTCTCTCACGAATTAATCCTCTATAACTCACAAAATAATTTAGTCCACAAAATTTGAACTGATTTCTCTCTTATTTAAAGGAAGAGGGAAAATGTGGAAGAGATTCTCTACTGCTAACTAAGGTATTTTAGCAACCATCTCTTCCCCCAATATTTCTGTCTCCTACTCCATCAGTTTTAGAAGAAAAGGATTCCAAGACTGTTGATTTAATCCATTTGATAGAGAGAAATATGTGTGTTGTGGGGGTGTACTGGGCCTAGCTGGGATAGAGTTAACTTTCTTCATAGCAGCATGTACGGTGCTGTTTTAGATTTATGACAAAAACCATACTGATAACACACATGTTCTAGCTATTGCTGAACAGCGTTTGCACAACACCAAGGCCTTCTCTGTTTCAGTCTGCCCCCCTGCAGTGAATAGGTTGGGGGCTGGGCAATAGGTTGCGAGGGGACACAACCAGGCAGAATACCCAAACTAACCAGAGATATTACATACCATATAAAGTCATGCTCAGCAATAAAAGGGAAAAGAAGGGGGTTTAGGGAGGTTAGCCATCTTTTGCTTGGGAACTGGCTGGGTATCAGTCTACCCATGGCAGGTGGTGAGTGATTGCCTTTGCATCACTTGCTTGCTTTCTCTCTTCTTCCACTTATAATTCACTTACTAAACTACTTCCCCGCCCCTCAATCTCGACCCCTGGGTTTTCTTGCTTTTACTCTTCCCCTGTCCCACTGAGGGTGTGTGTGGAGGGTGACCAAGCATCTGTGTGGTGCTTAGCTGCCCACCCGGCTTAACCCACAACAGGAGGGCAAGGGAAAGAAGACTGTCTGAGACCTGGTTCCCTCCCTGGTATCCATTTAAGGGTAAAGAAAAGATATTTATTGAAATGTATTGTTAAATGAAACGGGTAACAACTGTTTCAGTAATCCAGACATAACTGACAGTTCCCATTTCAGTCCAGCCTGCAAAGGCACTTGTCTTTGCCTTGTTGAACTGTGACTATCTGCCAGAAGTGCATTAAGGAACATCATTGACCCTATGGTCACATGTACTTCATTCTTTTCTCTTCTGTCTACAGAAAAGAATATAGCATGCAATGCAAATCAATCAAAATTAAGCATTTTAGTTGCTTAAATTTTGTTTGGTTTGTGTTTTAAAAATGAGACGGTAGAGTAAGTGACAGCTACATGGGAATTTATGCTATATCCTGAAATCATTTTCATAACCAACAAGTATTTAAAGAGAACAGAACTTGAAATGGCAAATGTGATTAGTATTTTTATTAATTTAATAAGGTGAATTAGCAGATGATATGCAGTCTTCCTGAGCTGTGTTCTATGAACACGTCAATACAACTCTTGCCATTCCAAATATCCTACTTTACACGTGTAAAATTCATTTCTGTAAGCAATCACCACTATTCACTTGACTTCTGCTCTACTGATGATCTCCCCTACTAGCATCCTCATCTCACACATTAATAATGGAGGTGGGAGTTTCCACAAAAACTCCTCTTTCCTGTATACCATGGACAATCAAACAAAAAATTCTTCTAGGAACTGTATTCAGTGGATTCTTTACAGCTGGAAGTCTCTATTTATGGTGACTTTTTTAAACAGCTATTACTCAGTTTCAACACTGTATTTATATTGGCACCTCTGCAAGAAGCTAGAAAAAGTAGACAAGTTGGACTGTAACTCTTTTCAACAATGCTCAGTTTCTGGTACACAGCAGCTGACCATATAGTTATTATTCTGTTTTCAAGAAGATAGTAAAGCACATTTATTTTGAAGTGTTCATTAGTAACAAATAATTTTTTTTCCCCCTCACATTCCTGTCCTAGTGCATTAATTAATATATGGATATTAATTTGGATATATCAATAATATAGAGATGTTAATTTGGATAATATATGGATATTAATACAGATATTAATATTTCTACAGATAGCTAAGGTACAACAGAATACAAATGCAGTTGTCTTCATAAAACAAAAGAACAGAAAAAGAAAAAAGCTGTGGAAAAAATCAGTGCCTTGACACTGTGATCAGCACTTCCAGGGTTAATATTAATTTATAACAGATAGTTTTGCAAGAGCTTCAGTAAAAAAAAGAAAAAAAAAGTGCAGTCCAAAAAGCCATCTTGCTCACTCTTAAGGAGCAGCTTATAGGTCTCTTGAGACAGTGATGATATGGTCATTGCACGCAATAAAAACACTACTTATGTATTTGATACAATATAAATAAAAGATCACCTAACAGAGTTGCTTTTGAATATAATCAACTATTTATATACCCCACCATCCCCTCCATATCAGAAATAAGTCTAGTAACATGACATCTGACTCAGCCTGGTGGGAAAAAAATTGATAGACATGTTTTCTAGATTGTAACCTGAGTAAAAAAAAAAATCAGCAAAACCAGTAACATTCCTACTACTCCCTGTTTAAAAAATTTACCTCAGTTCCCCAGTCAAAAATCAAGATGAGTGAAGATTGCTGCATCTCACACAATTTTATGAGAAAAGCCCTTCAGAGTATTTGCGGGAGATTCTTCAAGTACTGCCATAAGACAGTCAGTCAATAACACCCAGATATCTTCTGACAGTTTAGTCGTCTTTGTACTCTGCACTTCTCTGTGAAACCAAGAAACTAGTACCATGTTTTCTTCTAGGAAGAGAAATAGGTTTTGTCTAAACAAATTAAATACTAATTACTAGTCTTTTTTTTTTTTTTTTTTTTTTACATGTATTCACTTGACTATTTCTCATCCTCATTGTGTTTCCATACTGAGGATGAAGCTTTTACATCCTATTTAAAAGACCCAGAAAAGCATTCACAACCCAGAAAACGGCTGTAGTCACCTTAACTACTCTTCTAGCCCTTGACTTCCCCATGGCTACTCAAACACACTGCTCTCGTGCCTGTGGCTACGTAGTTTTGACTTAGCTGCTCAGTACCTCTCTCATCACGGAGCACCCTGTTTCACACTAAATTCCTACATACTCACTCATCCACATAGACTATGTCTGGTTTGGCAAATAGTCCAGTGTATTGGGAAGTGGGTCAGCAGAGGAAAACAGATGGCACTGAAGAATTAAAGTCTAGAGTATATATATTTCGGAGTATACACGATTAGCTCTAGTCTGAGACGATAGACTTAATGCCCTTTAGCAGTTGGAGGGCATTAGGTATGCTTCTGAAATGCATATGCCAGATGATTTTACACAGAAGAAATGTAGTTTTCAAGAAATGTAGACTATTCCCTAAAGCAAACCAAAGCATGGATGTTTGGAAGTTAGCTTCAAAATTTCAGTCCTCATATGAACACTAATGAAGATGTACCCACAGGTTAATTCACACTTCAGCTCCACTTCAGGGTGAATTGAATAGACCTCTGGCTAAAAGCGAGCCTTAAAATGGATCATAAGAGGAAGGTTTCCAGGACACTATCATTCTAATTGTACCAGGAAAATGAGCCCTTTGTCAGAGAAGGGGAAAAAACAAGCAGAAAAAAACAAACAAAAAAACCCCCACACAAATAAAAACCAAATCCCCAACACTTCAGCTCCACTTCAGGGTGAATTGAATAGACCTCTGGCTAAAAGCGAGCCTTAAAATGGATCATAAGAGGAAGGTTTCCAGGACACTATCATTCTAATTGTACCAGGAAAATGAGCCCTTTGTCAGAGAAGGGGAAAAAACAAGCAGAAAAAAACAAACAAAAAAAAACCCACACAAATAAAAACCAAATCCCCCCACTTTTAACCAAGGCTCCTTTATGCTTTTCTAGCCTTGATATAAGGGACTGGAGCAAAGGATGAAAAGCTGCACTGAATATCTGTGCTATGGAGAATAATGAGCTATTTAAAATATTCAGATAGCAAAGACGAGTTTGATTATGTCTTGTGTTCTCCATGTCTCTACCCATTAGTAGTTCATTCATTTTCTGTTGTCTTGCTATTTGGCAAGGTGGAAGAGGAGAAAGGAACAACGATATGCTGCTATTACATTTGTTAAAGTGTTAATTCACCCATTGCCACCATTTCCACTCCAATTTCTGAGATAAGGAAAGGATCACAGGACCTTACTGCTAATAATGACTGAAGGAGGGACAGAATCTCAGTTTTAACATGCTAGGAACGAGGCAGAGGGTACAATCTCTTGACTTAAAGAAAAATCCAGAAAAACAACAGAGAAAAATACAAAGAGCCATTTTAAATCATAAACATTGTTAATACATATTTGTAACATATAATAGTATATTACCAGTAAACACTGTTAATATATCAGTAAACACTGTTAATATGTATTTATAACGCTGAATATTAGCTCACTCATATGAGTGATTTCATAAATTCAGGAGAGTTACTTACTGAAATCAAGTTTTGCATATAAGAAAACATTTAAGGAGTCTGGATTCCACAAAAAACCTAGGACTATTATTTCCTCTCCCCTCAACTCTTATTTTCCTTTCCCTCTCTTCCTCTCTTCGAATTGTATTTCATTCTTTCAGATGTGTCAGGACTCTATTTTGTTTAAGTGACCGAATTCTCACATTGTTTTATCATATGGATTCAGACAGAGGGCCAACAATTACATATACTGGAAGTGGTCTAGGTCTGAAGAGGAATCATCTCCAAAAGCAACTTTGATACTTACATTGTACAAAGCAAATTCAGTTAATGAAGATAGCAGCAGACAAAATTTTTCAATAAAACAGGTCAGATGTCGATCATCAGGTCTCATACAGATCTGAAACTCCAAAATTTTAATGGGGCATGTTGCCTTCAATGTCTCTAACAAAAAGGTACAATTATTGCAGTTATACACAGCCTCCCATTTTTGTTTTATTACATTTTTATTAATATATGGAGACTTTGTTCTGAATAGTCCTACTTATCAGTTCTGTTCTATATGACAGATATTTCATTACAAAATTAGCTAGCGTCTTCTTTCAGTGAAGTGTCTCCGTTGATCTTTCTGAACATCCTTTGCCTTGAGATTCCTATCGGAGGAACTACCTGCCCTTCATTTCCAAGAGATAGTTCACTAAGAGAAAAGAATTTATATATTTCTCCTTGCTCATCTGAACAGTATAGGGACATCAGTATGAAAATAGGATTATCCCCCTAAATAATGGCATTTGAAGACCTAGTCTGGTCACAATTCACACAGTTTATTGTCATCTGCAGCCTCAGAGGGAAAGCAACATACTTTTTTTCTTTATTGGGAGGGGGGGAAGAGTCTGAAGGAGCTTTGTCCCTTTGGTTTGATTTTTAAGAAACCCAAATAACCATAAGTAGCAGAGTGGTTTTACACTGGCTTTGTCCAACTACTCCTGGCTGGGAAAGCAACAGCGATCCAACATGCTGATAAAAACAGATATACACCATTTAATTTTAAAGAGTGAAAGAAACCCTGAGTTTGTCTTATTTATATTTCACAAGAGTGTTTACCAAAATGTTCTTCGAATGTATTGCTTCCAATCAAGTTTTACCTTCTAATATCAAATGCCTTGCTGTGTAGACAATTTCAGATGTTAGGCAGAACTTGATGGTGTGTCGTGTGCATTTATGGAATAATGGATTAGTCACTTACCAATGACCAGTGTCATTCATGTTCATTTGATGTGGAGTTAAAAACAAATCTTCCAGATAAGTGGAAGCTGCGACTGCCAGAGCTGAAAATCCCGAAAGCATTATATACAAAACATTACCACAGCACTCCCTGCCAAAAACTTTCTTAAACACTGCAATATTTGTGTTCATTCACATCTGTTAGAAGCTAAAGACCAAGCACAGCTAATTCTTATTCCTAAGAGAACATTACCTCATCAATTATGTCTAGGAGACTTTCATTTCAGTTACATTTTGTGTCCATCAAGATTCTTAAATTAAAAAGATCCAAAGAATCTGTGGACACAGCCAAATTGAGACTAGCTACTCATGAATATATTACTTAATAGTCATCCCTCTCCAACAACTACTTTCTTTTTGTTATGCAGCTTATGTATCTGTACTATAATCTATTGGATAGCAACATGCATTCAGGAATACACTAGTGGATCATTAGAGAATATTAAAGACAAGAGTAACCAACCTCAGTAAATGAACTGGCCCAGATTTTTCTTGCATAGCTCAATTTGGATAAGCACTAAAAGTAGTTCAAGGAGAAAGAAGATGTAGTTTCCACAAAATTTCAGTAGATTAAATTGCTTCAGATGATTGAATATACAGGAAAATTGTCAAAAAGGAGAAAATTAGATGCTGTATGAGACACGCTTTTTAATTTCTAAATACAGTGAAACTTGGTAACCCTGAAAACTTGTCATAAAGGGCATTAAGGTCACAGGTTAGAATATGGAAGTAAACATAAGCATCAGAAGAGAGCTTCACAGATCGTAACTCATAAGAAGTGTAGCAGCAAAATTTCTTGCTCAAATGAGCATGATTGTTTTCCTCCTGTTGCTGGAAGAAGCGGGCAAACAAGATGTCATGAGGTCCCACAAAGGAAAACACAAAGTCCTACATCTGGAATAGAGTAATCCCAAGCAACAGTGCAAGCTCTGAGATAGGCAGAAAAGGATCTGAGTATCCTGGTCATCATCACAACCTCGAACAAAGTACAACACACACTGGGTTGTATCAACAAAAGCATAACCTGCAGGTCCAGGGAGGGGATTCTTCTCCTCTACTACGCACTTGTGAGACTGTACCCAAGTCCCATGTTCAACTTCGGGCTCCCCAGTACACAAAATGACAGTGCCCACTGGACAACCACAATGAAGGTCAGAGGGCTGAAGCACACAGTATATGAGGACAGGCTGGGGGAACTGGATGTGTTCAGCCTGCAGAAGAGAAGGCTGACGGGTGATCTAATGACCACCTTTGACTATTTAAAGGGGAACTATAGAGAAGGCAGAGGCACAGAGTTCTTGAAGAAGCACAACAAAAGAATAAAACCTAGAACAGGAGGACTTTATAACAAGAAAGAGGCACGATGCATCAGTGGCCCAGACTGCAAATAAAACCCCACCCAGGTGAACAGAAGGGAAGGTGACAACTAATGCTCCCACAGCTCGTAGTGGGATTGGGGTGCTGTTGAGGTGAGACTACTGAAACTCCTCAGGGAATGTAGCCTTGGAGGAGAAACTTATACAGACTGAAAACAAATAGCAGTGGGAGCGGGAACAGTGGAACTCCAAATACAGGTGTGGGCACATAAGGAAAACACAAACCCTCCATCTTCAGAGCTCTCCCACAAAATTGCTAGTTGTAGCACACTGATTGAGTAGGGTTAGCTGCATGCAAGTAGCTTTTGCAGGAAGACATTCACAGGAGATTCTTCTAAGCAGCTCTCAGATATCCTATGCTTCCCTGTATTTCCTTTTTGCAGTATTTGTCATAGTAAGATGAGGAGCTAGTGGTATGTTCCTCCAGAAAGGGGGTTGTGTCTTCCTCCTGGAGCCTTTCATCCAGCACTTGGCTCTGTGATATGGCATCAGTTCAATCCCAGGACGGCAAAAAAAAAAAATCACACTTGTATTTGCTAAGATGGAAGAGAAGAATGCTTCCCTTTAGAGAGCTCAGTGGATCGCTCTTATAGACTTGCATTCAGGTTTTGTTTGTTTTTTAAACGACTGTAATGATTCTCGTCAGTCATCATATAATGCAACATCAGGGGACAAACAAAATTAATTTTCAATGTCAGAAAAATGAATGAATTACAGACAGCTGTGAGATTTGTAAGGAGTAAGAGGCTGGCTCACAAATTATCTATTTATGGAAACTAGCATGCACTGATCCAACAGCCAGACTGAAGTTATGTAGGTCATATAGAAAAAAAAACTCAACCAAACTGTGGGGCAAGCTGGCCAGGTAAAAACACATGGAGTGGTGCAACACTTATATTCACTGCCCTCTGTGCTCAAACAGCAGAGAGCCAACCTCAGAATTGAAGGATCTGTTTGCAGCCTGTCAATAGCTAACAACCCACCGCTGGGGAAGGGGAAAGGGGATCCTTCCATTTCAAAATCCTCAGTCTTCTGTGGCGAGAGCTGTATGACTAGTATGTGCTTTAGAAAGCTGATATGGGTATGTATAGAATTATAGAAGTTGTTTTACTTCTTTTCAGTCGTCTTATTTCTGTGTTTGTGCTGTTCCTTTGCCCGCACCAGTTGGTGTATGGTGAGTGTAGCATCAACAGATGCCTGAGCAGCTTCATGAAATGCTCTCACCAAAGCACATAGATTGTCACAGCTCTGTTGCAGAGACCAACAAGTGTTCAAGATGTTCTGACACCTCACTGGCTCATTGAATTTTCCTCTTCTGGCATCAGAGTAGAGTGGATACTTCAGTCAGGGATTACTCCCAGATTTTGTAAACTCTGTGGAAAAGCCATATGTCAAAAGGTCTTAAGGTCACATTAGGCTCTCATTTCCACCTGTATGTGCCCTTTAGACACAGCTCAGTACAAATGTAAAGGAAACTCTAAAAACATAGAAAATGTTTGGATCCTGAATCCCAGTAGGCTCATAAGATCAAGTTTTATATGAATAAATAAATAACATTTTAACAAAAAAAAAAAAATCTCCATGGAATTAGCAGCACACATTTTGGGGATAGAATCTTTTTGTCATACTTGTATAACCATCACCACTTTGAATGATACGTCCAGAAACCAACAGTATGTTTGGTAGAATAGCTTTCAGTTCTTCAGAGGTTTTCATACCACCTAGCTCAGGGTACACGATACAAGCATTTACATAAGGAGAACAGTCTCCCTTTAGAGCTAAGAGAAAGGAGGTCTCAGAAGATTAGATTCCTGAGCTAAAGAATTCTCTCCAGGAGCCCACCTGTCACCATGACTAGACTTCCTATGTAAACCTCACAAGTCAGTTACCAATGAGAAGTCTCTGTCATTTCGTGTCAACTAAAAACCAAGCAATAGGTCATTTGTGGAAAAAGAACCATTTTTGCTTTGAAAAATATAGCTCTCTGCAGTTTAACATTTGTTCATCATCCTCATAACTGTCTGAATTTAGTTTAGCATTGCAACTAAAGAGTCTAGGAAGTCACACATTAAAGTGTGCGACCAATATTTTGTCTTTATAGAAGCATGTAATACAGATTTCTGGCAAGTTTAATGAGTGTGTAAAAAACCCCCACCCCTTCTTAGAAGATTTACATACATGAGTAGATTGTTCATTAAGATTGCAAAATCAGAACATTGTGTTGACAGATACTTATGTATCCATATCATGAACCTGACTTGATTAAAATAAACAGTTTCTGCCAGTTTATTCCTGTAACTGAATATAATGTCTGACTTCATTCAGCATTTCTCACAGGCTTTGTATGATCTCTAATAAAAATATTTCCACGACATCAGTGACAAAAGGCTTGATTTCTCCAGGCAGAATTACATATTGGAAACTCACAAGTGTCCATAATTTAAATTGATTCCAACAATGCAGATAGGATACTGTAGAAAAAACACAGTGCACCGTCTTCTGAGCTTTTTCTAAATTATATATAATTACATGTGGCTAGTCTTTTAAGGAATGTATTATTAATTTGTTGGGTAATTTGGTTAGCTAATCATTGGTAATAAAGACTTGCAATAATCTCATATACATAATTATGTTAAGCTCATCAGAACAATAGTTTTAAAGATCATTTTATGGGCAGTAGTGTGAAAATTGTTATTAAGGACAGCAATAGGATTAGCTCAATAGCAACAGATCTGTACTAAGAAAACCTCCACAGGACATAACACTAAGACTGTCAACAAGCTTGTGCTATTTGCTTCTGGGGACTCACCATCAGTGTACCTCACTAATGTCTCAGCCAGCAGAACTGTCACCTCTTTGGGAGGCTGGGATTGCAAGATTTAATAACATATTTTGTAGTAGGAGAAGATCCTCGGCCTCACAGTTCCTTCTCAGAACTGCACCAAATTTGGGTGTGGGGGAGGTAAGATGTTTCAGACAGGAACGTTCACCTAGGATGTTCAGGGAAATGAAAATGGAAATGAGTTAAACTGATACATTTTTGGTACAAGGACAAGTCATAAAAAACCATCGCACATGTGTAGAAAGAAGAAAAATACAAGTTAGAAATGCATCAGATCCTTTTTTATTTCAGAAGAAGCTATCCTGCCAGAGCTACTCAGCCTACTTTTTAACCCATAACTCCCAGGTAACCCACCTCCCCCATCTCTTGTAACTAACTCACTTTGTCTTGGAGGCAAAGAGGGGAAAGAATAAACAAATCAAACACAAAGTTGACACAGTTCTGTCAAGAGCAGCCAAAAACCTGTCCACCACTTGAGATGTGCAGCCACAATCCAGTCTTTCTACTGATTTTATGGGCTGCTGGATCACATGCTGTAAGGGGGAATAAAGGATTGATTCCCCTTCCCACCATCAAACAAAAGCACAGAAACCTGATTTTAACTGAATTATTCAGTAAGCTTGATGGTTTTTTTTTCTTTTTAAGAAATACGGAAGATTTTAAATGTAGTTATTTTCAAATTTATTTGGAAATATTCACTTGCAACTTCTTGTGATTATATTTGAATCCAACTTTCAACATCTAATGTGAAAATAATAGAGGAAAACATGCCAAAACTTAGCACATGAAAAGGACAATCTCAGTAGGATTAGGGAAATAATCATTTTGTTAATATACATACAAACCCACAGTAGGTTCCTAGTCAAGCTGAAATTTAAAGAAATATTAATTTTTTCTCCTTTTCAGTTATATTTTCATATTTCTCTAGAGATTAAGTTTTCATTTCCTTGTGCCATTCAGCGTAAAGTCTGAAGAATCCAATTGTATTAAATATATGTATAAAGACTCCTTCTTCCATACATCTGAATTCTAAATCCAGCAGTGGCTAATTAGAGAAAGACTTCAGCTTTCAGCCTGGGGTTTTTTTGGTTGCTTTTTTTTTTTTTTTTTTTTTTTAAAAAGAAAAGCCCAAAATAAAGTTGGGTTTGGTTTGTTGGTTTGTTTTGGTTTTTTTTTTCCTCCAATATTTCATGAACCTACCAGTCTTGAAGAAACATGTGTTGTGCAATATCAGCATTATAGGAAATTGAAAAGAATATTGTATTAGATTGAGGCAAGGAGAGGAAGGAATACAACAACAATGTGTCTTGAAATTTATAACAATGGTAGACCCTGAAAGTGTTTAGGGTTATACAGTGCAAGGTCCTTATAACTGAATTGCTTCAGGTTATAGAATGCTCAATTAAGGCTGGTTTTTTGTCCTTTTTTAAACTGTTTTGGAGATATAGTAGTTAGACTGTCACGCATTAGTACAGAAATGATTAATTTTCTGGTGTACGTCATTTTATTCTTGATATAATTTCGTAGACTCCTGGTTTCAGTACAGTAGAAGAGTTTTTTGGTTTTTTGTTTAATGCCTAATAAAACCTCAGCCATTAACTGAATTTTAGACAAATTTTAGACACAAACGCTTTCCTTCTGTCACGGGAGAAAGTGAAGCCCAGAGTGAACACATATTGATCTGCCCCTGTATGAAAGAATGGCTGGGGGAAAAAGAAAAAAAAAAAGATGTTTTTAAGAAGTTTTACTGGAATATGTTTTATTTTGCTTGTAGATAAATGAAGTAGATAGAAGCTAAATATGAACAATATAGGATTTAAGCGACTCCATATGTACCATTTTCTAGCCCTCAGAAAACCATCCTTGTAATGTACAAATGTCCTGATTTTATACTGTCTGTTGTACTAGATTTAGAAGAGTTCACCAAGACATGGAAGACTAAATTTTATGTGCCATCTTTACCCCATGATTCTTGTAAGCTAGCTGTGAAGTAGAATTGAAATGGGGCACTACTGTGAAATACTGTAAGCATCACTTGAAGGAAATGTGTTCACAGTATTTAAATTACCATTGGTCTTTTCCCTCCCCCTTCTTTTATACAAGAAGGGTTTCAGGAATAGATACATTCTAGCAAATCGTCACAGCAAAGTACACCAAATTAGAGATTTTCAAAGACAGAAGATAGTTTGCCTTTATCACATCATCTTAATATAAGTATCTTCCTCAATATCTTCCTCAATATAACATTTTACACTTTTGTCTCTTCAGCTTTTTTGTTTGTTTGTCTGGGGGGTGTGTGTGTGTGTGTTAAATTAACTTCCAGCAACCTTCCACAAACATCAAAGTTGCAACAGGTCTTCCATGAAGTTTCAGTAAGGGTTATTTTTGTTACAGTTTATTTTGTTTGGGTTTGGTACGTTTTTGTGGGGGAGGTTTTTTGGTTTGGGTTTGTTTTGGGGGTTTTTTTGTGGTTGTTGGCTTTTGGGTTTTTTTTTTGTGGTTGTTGGCTTTTGGGTTTTTTTTGAGGGGGAGGGAGTTGTGGGGTGGTGGTTTGGTTTTTTGGGGGCTTTCTTTGTTTGCTTTAAATGCAACAGTGCCCTCTGAAGTTTCAGGCCCAAACAGAAACTTTTGAAGATTACTGACCTATTGCATCAGTTTCTCAAGCAACAGTGTTAAGACACCAGCCTGCTGTGAGCTTTAACAAGCCAAAAACTAGCAGCAACCTCAGGCTCCAATTTAGCGGTTTTCTTACCTAAAGGTATTTTGCCTCTGCCTTATCAAAGCTCTGGTCTTTCACTAACATTTTACACAACAGGATGGGCTTATTTAGTTTCCATTTATTTCTTTGTTCCTTGTCTATTCTCTATGAAAATATACTTAATTTCTCTAAATTAATTTTGCAGTACAGTAGTGAATTCCATAGCTCTTTCCAAACTAAGTGGTAGTTCAGTTTTTCCCATCACCTACAGTCTGATTCCCTCCCCCCAACAAAATGAAGAACTCCTTTAAAGAAGAAAAAAAAAAAAAAAAAAAAGAATACATTTCCTAACTTTTAATTCTTTTTTGAAAGAAAGCAATGATCTCTCCCACACAGGATCCGGGTTGACAATATTAGCACGAAAGCATGATGCCTCTGCACAAGCTTGGGGTTTTCTATACTCCACCAGTTTGTTTCCAGTGATGACTTATACTTACAGTTCCCACAGCTGCCAACTGTCCCCAAAAGGAGAGTAAAGAGATGATGGCTTGTTTTGGCCTGAGCTGTGAAAAGACAGGATGTGATTCTTTCCACATGATGGTCCACAGATATGAGGACTACACACAGCATGTGGAAGCAACATAACAGACATCTTGCAAGGTCTGAGTGCAAGTCATTTATGTCATGCCAGAAATACTAACATCAAAGTATTCTTAAATTGAGACTGCTGACAAGAAGGAATACTGCCTGGAGTTGAGGCTGCTCTTTCTGAAGGTTGGCAAGAGAAATCTGGGGTCTTTTATGCCAATGCCAAAATATCTCTGTTCTCATCAGACATATTTTGCCACCTCTTCTGAAAGAACAGAGTAGTGTTCTTCAAGATACTGAGAGCTGTCTGAAATATCTACAATTCCTTAAGACTTACAGTTGCACAGTAGATTGATACCTCTTTTACTACTAGGATTAACCTTACCTAATCTAGAATCACAAAATGGTTGAGGTCAGAAAAGACTTCTCAGAATCATCTAGTCCAATCCCCCTGCTCAAAGAAGCGTACGCTACAACTGGTTGCTCAGATCATGTCCAGTCAGGTTTTGACCATCTCCAAGGGTGGACACTCTGTAACCACTCTGGAAAACTTGTTCCAGTGTTTGACCATCCTCACAATAAAAAAACCCAACCAAAACCAAAAAAAACCCTATCCTGTATTTCAGCTGGTTCCTGCTGCTTTTTGCTCTATCACCAAGAAGAATTTCATTCCATCATCCTTACTTTCTTCCCACTCCCACCCCCTCATCACATATTTAGACACACATAATCCCCGCCTCTCTTTTCCAGGCTGAATAAGCCCAAGTCTCAGCCTTTCATCCTGTGCCTGATGCTCCAAGCATCATATTTGTGGTCCTTTACTGGACCCATTCCAGTACGTCCTTGTCTCTCATACCATGGAGTGCAGGACTGGACACAGCACTCCAGGTGTGGTCTCACCAGTGTGAGCAGAGAAGAAGGATCACCTCCCACAACCTACTGAAAATGCTTTTCCAAATACAGCCTAGGATGCTGTTGGCCTCTTTTGCTGCAAAGGCACATTGCTGTCTCACTGTCAATCCATTGTCCACCATGACCCCCAGGTCGTTTTCTGCAAAACTGTTTTCCAGACACTTGGCCACCAGCCTGTTCTGGTGTATGGGGTGTTCCTCCCCTGGTGCAGGACTTCACATTTCCCTTGGATGAACTTCATGAGATTCCCATTTGCCCATATCTCCAGCCTGCTGAAGTCCCTCTGAATAGGGGAACAACCATCTAGTCTATCAACCACCCCTCCCAGTTTTGTATCATCTACCTGATAATCATATAGGGCAAAGTGGAAGACATGAGTAATGAGGAAAAAAAGGCAGTGTAACATTTGAAAACCTACTTTTTTGAATTTTTTTAAGTAGTGAGACTTTCACTAAATAGAAACCTGTAATTGGAAATGTCAGCTTTACCCACCTTCTTTATCTTGTAACAGAAGGGCTTTCAAAACGTTTGCAATAGAGTACAACAAAATTAGCAACCTTATTCAGGGAAATAAGCACTGTATGTATGTACATATTAGGAAGAGCTGAACAGGTTCTATTTGCCTTTGATCCACAACATCCACATGATTAAACAGCAGTACCCACACACTTTAATCAATTTCAGTCAAGTAGCTAGTCACAAAAGATAAGATCTTAAGTATGTATCTGTGCAAAGTCCATCTGATGGAACAATCTTCCTATTTTAGCACTGAGATAGCTGCAAACACATAAGGTGGTTGAACTGTGATACTGGCTCCGAGTTTCTGACCATTGTGTTCCTCCCTAACCCAAAAATGCAGTTTGCTGCCTTTCCATCAAGTCAGAAATTTACTTGTTGAGCTAAATTAATGGTCATGAGTTCACTAGAGTAATCATCAGAGAGAATCCTCATTCAGTAATGTCCCACACATGGATAAGGTCTGATTGTACAAACTCTACTAAAAGTAATTACTCTGTTCCATTCAAAAACAATAGCAAGATTGCTGCTAAGCATTCTACTGTCTGAAACATCATTTGGAAACAATCAAGGGAAAAGACAAGAGCAGAAAAATTGTGAAAGGAACAGACATTTATTAAGCGTATACCAGCCACCAACAGGCAACACTTTTTCTGATAGCATAAGTGTTTTACTCCATATATTCATACAAGACTATTACAGAACAACACACATGTTATTGGCAAATAAAACCTGAGTAGTCTGAGAAGATGCTATGCTTCTGAAATAGGCTTCTCTTTAGGGAAAAAAAATAAAAGGAGGATAATGAGAAATGGTGCCACTTTATTTAACAGCAGAAATGGAAATAGCATTTTTGTGTTGCTTGTTTAGCTGTCAACAGAAAACATTTTGAGGAAAAAATGTCAGAAGCATGTTTTTATTTAGGTCCAACCAAATTGAAGAATTCTTTTTCCATTCCGAAAAAAAAGTTTTCTGTTATGAAACAAGAAAGACAGGTTTTTTTCATATGGAATGCCCCATTTGACCTGAAATGCTTCAATATTTAATGAAGTAAAGTTAAATGTTTACCTTATGGGGCAAGGGGTTGCGGAGGAGGACTCTTACCAAAATGCTAAAGGAAAAGGAAGAAATCAGGTTAGGTAAGGACTCAGTAGTGAAGAGCACCAAAATGTGGCAAACAAGATTGGAGCAAACTTAACCAAAAGAGCTTTGGATCCCAACTTCCCACGTGGTGATTGTTTTCCCATGTTCATCACACTTCTGAAGAATTTAATCTCTGCTACTGATTTTACCAGTAACATATAAGAGTCTCCATCTTCACTGAGCATCCTAATCACTATAGGAAAGACTCACTAAGCATTTTATACAAACAGAAGCGTCCCTAACAGAAGGGAGTGGAAAGACCTGTGTTAAAGTAACCACTTCAAATTCTTATACAGGATGCAAAATAATTTAGTTAAAAGCCTGGAATCTAAAGAGTTTACTTAATTCCAATAGGAAGCTTTAATAATAATCTTGCTCATATCCCCAGCGTTGTTGGTTGTTTTTTTTTTTTTAAATATTAAATAAATGCCTTGCATGTACAATTAATTTTGCTTTCATCCTGTCCCCTTAGATATGAAAACATCTGATTTTTATGACTAATCTTTAGCTACTTACTTTTCTTTCTAATTATTCAGAAAAAAAACCCAAACTGATTATCTGGTTCATAGCCTTTTTGTAAATTGAGCACAGTGTGACAATATGTTAAAGTACATTATTTATTGCAGGCAATAACTGCAAAATTCAGCAACTAATAGCTGCTGGATAGTATGTTAAAGAAGAGGGAGCTCATAACAGACATCAGCAAACACTGGTTATCTTATGGGAATGGGGCTATATGTGTATTTGCCAAGACATAAACCCACAGACATATTTACTCTTTCTGCATGACTGAATATTATAAATGCTCCCAAAAACATTATAAATGCTCCCAAAAATAACCAAAAGATATTTCAGGGAGACTTTTCTTTCTTACGACTAACAGGATATCTGATAAGTTTCAAATCATTAGGTGAAATTAAAGTTGTGTACCATCAGAAAACCCCACACTATTTATTACTACTTTAAGTTTCTGGCTTGTTTAAAATCTTTAAAAAAACAAAAACAAACAAACAAAAAAACCCCACCAAACAAAAACCCAAAACACTCCCCCAAAAAACACAGACTTTGTTAGGATCTTAATAAGTGTGACAACCAGTGTCGAACTCAACTTGAATCTTGTGGTGGGATGAAAACAGGACATGATCTGCTCTTTTGAATGTAATTCCATACTAATGATATGCTAGGGTGTCGCGGTTTAATTTCAGTCGGCAACTAAGCACCACGCAGCCACTCGCTCCCTCCCCCCCCCCCCG
>NW_008794458.1:657758-687302 GCF_000699145.1 Aptenodytes forsteri | reverse complement strand
CTAGTGTAAGCATTACCTAGCAACAACTGAAACATCGGTGCGTTATCAACTTTGTTCTCATCCTAAATCCAAAACACTGTACCAGCTACTAGGAAGGAAATTAACTCTATCCCTGCCGAAACCAGGACATAGGGCCAGATTCACCTTGATATTCTTTATTTTAGGAAAGGACTTTCATAATTATATTAGCTCATGTTACCTTAAACAGTGTATGTCTTAAAATGCATTTTATCTTCATATCATACTGCCTGGGGTATCAGGGATTCAATTCTACATTTTATTTTATTCTACTTGGACATGGACTCTTAAAAGTGCATGTTTGTGTGTGCATGCATGCCTGCTGGTGGAAGAACCTCTGCCAACAACTGCGGAATCCCCATTTCCTACCAGCTATTGTGTCAGGCAGATTCTTTTAGTCTACCTTTCTCCATATATTTCCTCTTTCCTCCCTTTCCCACATTAAATCAACTTCTTTGATAACCTTGAAGAGCATTTGTTTAATTCCAGGTTATAATGATGAAAGCAAGATATCGTCATTGACTGAAGTCTATTAGCATACACTATTTTCAACCCCACAAGTCCTTATCCAATAGTAATATTCTAAGATTTTATTGAGAGATTGAGAACACAGCCAGGAGAAAGTTTTGGATAGTTGGCTTACTACACATAGTCATTTAGCAAGATGTATTACGCACCTTACTTCATAACTGATCAGAGAGCTTAGATTTGTTCTCCCATGTTTTACATAATGATCATAATATTACTTAAAGTTTAAATAGAAACTTTTCACATTTGAGGGGACTCACTGGGTCAACTATAATTTTAAGTTCACTAGCATCCTATTCTCAGCTTTGTCCTGAACTATAATACAAACTTGAGAAAGTAATTTAAACCTAGTTAGCCTCAGTTCACTGCAAAATGACAATACTAATGCCATCCTCTCATGATTATTCTAAGATTATATAGTTAATACGGTACACAAGAAGGCCTTTTAATGAATGTCATTATAAAAATTTTAAGTATTATTCAAATATTTACTTGAATCATCACTGAAGAATAATTTTCTTAAAGAGCTTTCAGTGTTCACCAGGTGATCATCTTGATTACACCAAGATTCAATCATGACCATACAATATTATTGCCCTGTAAGTAGCTGAGCTTTTTCCGGGGGGGGGGAAGGCTTGTTTATTTGAGAAAGATTTGGGAGAACAAATCTTCAAACCTCCTTTTCCTCCAAAAAGTTTCAGCGAGCCTAGGAACTACTTTTTCCATTTTCATATATTTAATTTATGCTTAAAAATAAAACCACACCTCAACTAGAAGTGTCTAAGATAAAGGCCAGCATACATGTGATTTTCCACTGGCAAAGTTCATTAGAAGTGCCTTCCACATGCAGGAGGTCAGAGACAGCAAAAACAAAGACATGGTTTGACATAAGTAGAAAAAAATTTTGTAGAAACACAAGTTACTCCTTTGAGATTGTCTAAGAGGAAAGGCCACTCTCAAATACTGAAGTTTTAATTTGGACTTTTGAAGTAATTTATTATTTGTTTCTCCTATTTGTATTCTCCTTACCTTAAGTCCAAATCTGGCACCTCATTTTATTTTGGGTGAAGAATCTGGTTTGGTACCAACACACAATGTGTGACGCTCACAGCTTTGTGACAGTGCAAAGATGAAGCCTTTCATCTTTGAAGTCTTTGCACTGTCAGAAAGCTATACAGAGACAGTAGGCAGGAAAGAGGAATTGTTTCTCCTATTTGTATTCTCCTTACCTTAAGTCCAAATCTGGCACCTCATTTTATTTTGGGTGAAGAATCTGGTTTGGTACCAACACACAATGTGTGACGCTCACAGCTTTGTGACAGTGCAAAGATGAAGCCTTTCATCTTTGAAGTCTTTGCACTGTCAGAAAGCTATACAGAGACAGTAGGAAGGAAAGAGGACAAAAAAAAGAAAAGAAAAAAACAAACAAAAGGAAAACATGGAAAAGAGCAAGGAAAGATGGAAAAGGAAACAAAAAACACTAAATGGATTGGCTTGAATAATAACAGACTGAGGAGGGAAAGTTCAATACATTAGAGTTGTTAAGAAGACAAAAACACATTCCTGTGATCATTGTGGGAACCCATCAGTCAAAGAGCAGAAATATTTCTTATACTGGCAACCAAAGATTGACTGCAAAATAGCAAGTGTTCAAGCAGGACCTTCAGCACAACAAAATCTAGGGACATGCTCTGTTCAAAACGAACTGTAACATATAAAGGTTTAAGAAAGTCTGCAAACATGAACAGCTAGATTTATGAACAAAGTATATGACAGTTAATTTCAAGTAATATATTACAATGAAAATATATTGCTGATTAATTCTGGGATGTAAGTCAGTAACTACATTTTCAAAATTAATATCTCCAAACTTTTATTAGATATCTTGTTAAGTTTGCAATAGGTTTTTGCTTTACTTTTTAATTTAAGTGTTGAGGTAATAAACCAGATTAGTTTTAAAATATGAAATGTATAGATAGCATAAATTGTTTTGCCCTTTCTTTTTTCCAAGACTTGAGAAATTTCGTAGCCAGAAATTCAAATTGGTCAGCCACTGGATTCAGAAAATAAAATAGTTTCCTTCTATGTCTAGAAAAAATTTTTCAAAGATCAGTATTTCAATACTTTTGATTACTTCCACAGTTGCAACATGAGCAAGGTAATACTGGATGTGAGATTAACTTGTACAAACTGATTCAACATCTTCTAACTAATACAGGGTAAACAAGATTGAAGGGAATAAACCCTTTGTACATGCAATTCTCCCCACCTCTACCAACCATGCTTTAAAAAAGAAAAAATCATCTACTCAATAAAGAAAGAGGGCTATAAACATCTAAATAATCAAAGGTGAGTGAAGAGAATTACACTAAGTTTTTGACAGGGACACCAAATGGAAAAGAAGATAGCATGTCTCAAATAGAAACAGCCGCCCAGCTGGGATATGTTTTACCTTGTTTTGGAAACATTTTCAGTTAGTCAGTACACCTAAACCATCCGTATAATGAATAGTTATTCATGGAATGGTAAATGGAGGTAGATTGGACAGATAGGTAAAAATAAGTAAGAACTAGAACATCTATAGCATTTTGTCCATTTTTGAGAAGACGACAGTGAAATTGCTTTTGATCAAACTGTAAATGTAAATTCCCCTAGAGCTTCCTGGAGAAGGCAAAAGAAACTGTTTATGATCCAATCTATTACCCTGTGTTCATAAATATCTATTGCAAAATTAGAATGTTAACTGTTTAAAAAACGTTAATCAGCAGAAGGTTAATACCTTCTTTTCATCAGTATTTCTCAATTTACTTGTAAACTAAAAGTCCTATTAGGTATACCCAGCAGTAAACCGATAATACCAGCTAAATGCTCAACAGATGTCTCTAACTGGAAACATAAAATTTTAATAGTCAGTTTCTTCAGTATTTAAAGACTATATTGTTATCAGCATATTTTTCATAAAGGAAGTCATGCACTTCTGTCAGTTATATTTATTACACTAAGGAACATTTTAATACAATAATGCAGATGTCTTCATTCCATAAACCCCAATGGTACTTAAAGCTAGGATTTTATTACTTGTGCCTGGGGCCAAACAAAGCTATAAACCTGCTACATTCTAATTCAAATACCGCTGGTGGGGTTTGCATTTTTGTGCCATAAATTACAATACAATGTAATCAAATACGTGCAGAAATGGTAGTCATGGAAACAGCATTTTCAACTCACAAAATTTTAAGATAAATAAAAAACACTGATTTATGAACAATTGGACTGGACTAACATATTTCCCCTCAAAAAGTATATATGTTAATATTACTCCAGCAATATAGGATATTAAATACCCTTGAATATGAAGTGCCACTCAAAGCTACTTACGCTATTTTCTATTATACCACCTGTTCTATTCTATCAATGTGCACCATCAGTTGCATCAGCTTTATGTTTCAAACAGACTAATACTGACCAAGTGTTTCATGCAGTAGTGATATATCAAGACATTAAATGCATCACAATCGATGTCTATCATGATATTGCTTTGTTTAAAATGAGAGCACACGTAGCACTTGGAAAACCTCGCTAATAAAAAGTATCACAAGAACAGGAAGGTCTCCAGTACATTACGATACTTGAAGTTATAAAACTTTTTAAAATGATAAACAGTGGAATTCCCAGAGTATTACATTAAAGCACACAAAGTTTTTACATCTAACAAGACTTCCTATTTTTCTTGAGTTCAGTTTAAGATGTGTAGTGTTTGGTAACACTCATAAGTGAAAAAATTATAGCTTGCTTTACTAACACTGTATTTCTAGAGCTATTTTAGCAGTGGTTTTTAAGTCATTTGAACATACTTTTGAAAAATCTTATTATTTAATATTTATCCTGTTAAAGCACCAGGGGGTCACAACTAGGTTGGGCGTTCCTACATTTGGTGCCATACAGACACATAATAAATGGCAGTTTGAGACACATCAGGTTTTTTAAATATATATATAGTACTTGACTGGAGTTATATAGTTTTATCCTGACTTTTTCATGTTTGTAATAGAGATATCAGTTGTTCTTCATGTAAGCTATCAAGATGCCCAGACTGCTTTAGAAACCCTCCTACTCGTGTTTGCAGTTTCCAAAAGATTAGAAACAGGAAGGAGGGGTGGCGGTGTTGGTGGGGAGGACCTCTCTGACCAGTCTTGTTACCTAAAATGACTGGGAATGAACAAAAGAAAGAACTCAGAGGACAAGTCCTCTTCAGACTCCTTTCTGAAATGAAGTTTTAATGTAGAAAAAGGCAAACCAGATGTCAAGAGGGGGCATAAATCAATGCTTATTCCTGAAGGCAAAAGTAGGTACCTTTGAGTAAAGGATCAGTCTTGCAAGTGCTTTCACAAAAGGTGAGCACATACTGGGTTCTAGTACCGAATTTTTTTCCAAACCAGGAGATAACCTTCATTCATGTGTTCCAACTTGGTGCTCCTGGAACTCTAAAATGCAGACTACAATAGAAAAAACTTCTATTATTAAGAAAGAGCATATAACTCAAGACAATCCACTTCTAAACACTAAACAACTTACTCATCGGTCAAAAGGGAATTTTAGATTCAGCGTATTAACAGTGAAAAGCATATAACAGAGTATGTGGCACCTGTCAGTTAGAAGTTGTGCCAACTCTCTAAAGAAAATGTGCAGCAACTCTATGCACACACAAAAAACCAATGCTTAAAGTTACAGAACAAAAGAAGACAAGTCCCAAGAAATACATGCATGAGTATGTGCAAAACTTCCCTTCTCCCGCTCTCCTAAGTAGGTTCAATGAAGTTCATGCAGCACAGCAGGGTCAGAGTAAGCAACAACATGGTTTTCTTTAAAGCATATAAGAAGGCGTAGCATCTTGAATTCATAATAGATGCTCTTAAGGAATTTGGTGCAGAGGAGCCACAACACATAGCTAACCATTCCTGTGGAGAAAATACTTCCCTCATCACAAAATTGCACTATGCCTTCACTGCTCCTCTGGAAGCACTCTAGTAGGTCATGGTAAGAAGACAACACCGAAGTAATGCATTCTGAATTTCTGCAGTGGCCTACGCTAATCACTGCAATAGGGAAGGAGACAAGACATCTTTAACATACCACCTCAGCTGAGCCAAAGAATGTGTTACTAGTCATTTGATACTACATGAAGTACAAACCTATTCTTCACTGCTCCTGTGCCAAGACTTGGGTGTAAAAATAACGTGCAGCTGCAAAAAGCACCATTCCAGTAGGATAAAGGAAAAAAGAAATTGGGGGGAATGGAAATATGACTTGCATGCAGTTACAAATATGATGTTTCCTGAGCCACCTCCGGATGTACAAGCCTTCCTTCCTCATGGTTTCCATCTTACAGAAGAGTCACACATTCCCTTCCATCCTCCTTCTCTGAATGGTATAGCATCCATACTACTCAGCCCAAGCTCCCCCTCAGAAAACATTGAGGCTGTGTCTAAACATAAGAGCAAGAACATTCCACAGCATACTTTTGAGTCCTGATTCCTGCTATCAGCCAGACCAAATACTTGTCTGGAGCATAAGTCTCCTCTAGCTCATACGCCCAGGTTTCTTTCTGAGAGAAGCCAGAGCACAGGGATGCAAGGAGTGATCCATGCCTAGTTTTTATTTCCGCATGGAGCTGGAATTCAGCTAATATTAGTAACCCCAGACCTGAGTTCAGTCATCAGTCCCACAGTTCAGCTAATAAATAAATAAATAAATAAAAAGCTCAACCTTCATCTCTAAATTCTCCTTCAGACATATGATAGATGCCGAGTGAAGAACGTTACACAGCAGCATGTTAGGAATGTTCTAACAACGTATTTTAAGATAGGAAGGTAAAGACTCATCTTTCTGTGATCTACTCTTCTCTCGGCAAGGTCCAGCAGCTACCAAGTTTGCCTCAATTTTGATGCTCTGGTGGAATGGTTTCTTACGTTAGTAATGATGACAAGATTGCTAGTAGATCATTTTGATTACTCTGCCACTATTGTTCTTCACTTACTATGAATCTCTCACCACCATCAGTATTGTATATGAGGACACCAGAGATTATTTTCAGAACTGGAGGTAGTTAGGCTTCAGCTTAAATTCCCATTTTATTTTTCTTAGCTAGAAATGCACCCATCTCCATACATTTTTCCAGTATATGCATCATTTTGTCCCATCATTATACCAAGACATTTCTTCAAGTAAGGAAAAAATTGTTTTTATGTAATATGCCCTCAATTAGATTTTTATTAATACATATGTAGTTTTAAACATAGTACAGGCAGACCAAGTCATAATTCAGGAAGATAAGCCTGTGTCCTAGAGGAGAGAAAATAGCTTAAAGAATTAACACTGGCTTACTAGCATATGAAAACAGTTCTAAATAAGACACTATTCCAAGCATTTTTAAAACATCAGACGTGTTGTTTTGTTTAAAAAAACCCAAATATAAAAGCTAAGTATAACTTGTCTGTTCTTTTTTTTTTAATAATTTATTATTACCTGCAAACAATTAAAAAGCATTTGGAAAAACTGAAGTGGGCAGAACATAGTAAGTCACCTTTCTAAGACTTCAATTATCCAAATAGTAAATTAATCCATAAAATAAGTATTTACATAAGAATCCATCATTACAAATATCATAATTCTTACCTTCACCTGCTTCTAACTGCAGTATGCAAAACAATTTGGTAGAAAAAGCCACACAATAATATCATTCGCATAACACTTTTCTAAGATATCTTCTATTCACGTCCTTTTTTTTTTTTTTATTATATCATTCTTTCTTTTACTGACTATTAGGGAGTTATTTATTCAGACTTATAACCTTTTGTCGGACTTTTTCATTGAGTCTTCATCCCAGCTTCATTATTTAACTATTCACAGCTGCAGCCTAGCTAGGTGAGTACAGCATTAACTCATTAGTGGCCAGTAGCTCAGAGCAGTCTCCAGTCTGTCGTCACAAATGCATATTATCATATCTGCTAGTGTGTTGGTATATGTAATAACAAATGCTGGTACTTTAGTTACAAATCCAAGTATTTTATATTCCTATGACTGTGCTGTGCATGCCTTTCAGATATAAGAACTGTGTTACCTACAGTTTACCGATCAAGTGAAAAACATGCAGCTGCTGACATCTTTTTGCTATACGACCTTTTTGATTTGACAGTAGTACATTTTGATGATCTACTGAACTGCAGTCAACAAGCAGGAAAATGCCACTACAACCAAACTCAAAGATGTAGTCAAATGTAACAAAGATAGAAATTGGTGCATATTCCCAGATATTTTTATTGTGAATGTGTTTTCATTACTTCAGACTACAATACATTATTGTTAACTAATGCACAGTATATAAGAACAATCATACTAAAATTATACGTATACTGCTTTTTGACAACAGGTGTTAAGTAACTTATGCTCTTACCATTTGTTGCACTAGGACATGCACTATCCCTATGTGTGCTATCTTCTAACTATCCTCACGTTTTCCTGTTAAGAAAGGACTATACATTTCACAGCTGACACAGGTTTACAGTAGCATCCTAGCATGGAATAAAGGGAGCACCAATTTCACCACAGAAATTCAAACTGGCATATTAACAGTTACCTCTTCCTATGTAAAAGAGTGTGCCCTGTTGTTTTCATATTGAGTTCAAATGCTGTGTAACTCATGAGGGCTCCACAGAGAGATGATGCACATTTGAGTTAGTGTTCAGATTTAGGCATTTAAGAGCCAAAGGAAACAGTATCCGTGTCTTAATTCTGCTTTTTAGTTTGGCCCAAAGGCCTGCAAAACCAGAGGATATATAACAACCCAAATACACAGCAAAGCTTTTCTGAGAATTGTTACTGTTGCTGTTAAAGAACATTATTTTATGCAGTGTACCTCATCTTTGTGATATAGAGTGTATAAGTTTTACTGAAGTCAAGCAATCAGAAAGCACAATGTCTTCTTCTACTGCGTTAGCTATCAGTTTTGGAACTTCTAAGGGCCCTACCCATTTTTCTTGCAAGATTTTCTTTCTAGGATCTCCCTGTGACACACACCATGCATGACTGCATGGTCTAAACTTTGGCCGCCATAGCTTAGGCAGTGAACCACATTTCTCTTCTGGGATATGTTCTCAACTCAGGCACAGTTGAATTTCCAGATTCAAACAAGCACAAAATAAACAACAAAGCAAAACTAGTTCCCTGACCAGAGCATGATCCACAGACCTTTTTCTTTACATCTGTCTACCCCAAAACATCTTCCAAGACACAACAAAAGAAACAATTTCTCTCCTGAAATTTACTTCTAAAGAGGCTCTGTAGAATCCATTTGATCCACACCAGCTGACTGCCACAAATGAGCAAGGGTGATTGACCCTCAGCCTCCTGCTCCTCAAGGCACAATCCTTCCTGCTACAGTCTGCTTCATACAATTATCAGTGTAGGTTATCTCTACCAGATTCTAAACAACACAAATATTTAACTTGATCAAATCTAAGGAGGCCTACTATGTGTTAAACTGCAGGTGTTTTGATTTTACTGAATTATGTCAATAAAATTCACCAGTTTGTTCCTGTTGTCAAATGTTATCACCCATAAAACAGAGAACCAATCTATGTGTTTTCTTCCCTTTCCCATAGTAAAAAGGCCTCATTCTTTTTTTGCTGATTACTATTAGTTTAAAATGTCACCAGAAAATAAATGTCTCTCTTACCAATGTTCCATATATTATCCTAAACATAAGAGTTAACTACAGAAACCACTTCCACCATTACCATCAATCAGCATATCAGGCATGAGAATTAGCCTTGATGAGACAGATTAAATTTTCATCAAGGCATATTCAATTTTATGTTGTTTTGTGGTTTGTTTTTTTTTTCCTAAAAAGCTGTTTAGCAGCAAGAACTAAAAATAATTAAAAAACCCCAAACCCTCCATGACTGTTGTAGATACTACTTTAAAATGGACCATTCCACACACGTAATTCATTAATTTAAGATGTTTCAGCAATGAAGACATGGAGATTAAGCATCCCATTTCCTCATCCTTCAGTTATACCGTACTAGCTAGATAACAGGCTTCAGCAGCCTGCAGAGCTACTAGCTCCACATCACCTGGATGGATTTACTTCAGAGAATGGCATAGGGTAAAATAGTTTCAGCTGAGATTTCAGCTCACAGTCTACCCCCCAGTCACCCCCGACCAGCTTAGCAAGCAATATCATTCTATGATACAGTTATGATCTTAAAATGATGCAGCTCCTTTAGGCAAGGAATGTATCATAGACTTTGGTTAAAGTGGTTTTGGCATTTGATTTATAAAACTACACTGACTAGCTTGAGAGTGGTTGAGAGTAAAAACATCCTAAGAGAATAAAACATTGCCCTTTTGAATATATGAAACCAAACACCAGGAAGGAAAGATCTTAGACTTTTCATTATTATTATTTAGGAATGTAACTGAGATCAAAATAGACACAAGTACCTGGGGGGTTGTTAATTCAATGAACTACATCATTCTTTTGGCATATTGTGTTAATAGGAAGATAGGAAAGAACTAAAGTTTAAAAGAAAAGTTAATCCCCAAAAAAGCCGGGCCATAAGAAAAAGGAAAAAATATCTTTTGAAATCATTCTCATTTCCTTCAAGTCCATGCTCAATTCAAAGATTTTTCTTTTGGTTCCCTTTTGCCAATGCTCTAGTCAGGGTAGAGTAAAGAAAGGGAATAAAACTGTGTTTGAAGTTTTCTACACAACCTACACAATTCTATACCTATTTAGGAAAAGAGAGACATTTTTTTCAGCAGTTTAATTATTCTTATGTCCTTTTCAGTACAGTTCAAGACCATATCTCTACATTTCTTGCTTTGTTTTCTCAACATAGCATCGCAGAAGTTCCTTTTCCTCGAGAACAGGTTAGAAGTCTTTAGAAATGGAGGTAGGAAAAAACAAAGATGCTATATTTTAGGGAAGCACTACCATCTC
The DNA here is from genome assembly GCF_000699145.1 of Aptenodytes forsteri. Taxonomy (NCBI): domain Eukaryota; kingdom Metazoa; phylum Chordata; class Aves; order Sphenisciformes; family Spheniscidae; genus Aptenodytes; species Aptenodytes forsteri. The sequence goes on along the minus strand of NW_008794458.1, from coordinate 676,753 downwards.
TTAAACTTACATTGTGATGTCTTCCCAAAAGCTCCATTCCCAGATTGCAAAATCTTCCACGGAATTTTGTGGGCAAAGGATGAATATGGTTGGGAAAATTAAAAAAAATTTCAAAACAAGAACAAAAAATAATGCCAAAAATATCTGCTTCACAAATGTGTTCTGACAAAGTATCCTTTGTTTGCTTTGTCATCTTTTTTTTTTCCATTTTTTTTCAGTTCATAAGTTCTTCAGGTTGGGACCTTATCTTCATACATGTCTATAAGTCACCTACAACACACAGTGATACATAAATAACATATCTTGAATCACAATTAATAACCACCATCTCCTTTGAAAATCCATGGGGCCATTCTGCTGCTAAATTGATGTTGACAAAATCAGCATTAACATGCGCAGACTCATTCTCTCTGGCTTCAGGAGGCCCTTGAGAATGGAGCTAGGTAGGATCACTCCAGCCAATGGCTTCTGAGGAAGTGGAGTTGCCATTAGGACAAGATGCGTAAGGGGTGCTGCAAAAAAGCTGTAACTCTACAATGATATCTATGCCTCAAAAGATCTCGGGTCACCCATGAGTTAAGAGGGACATACTCTTGCCAGAAGGCAAATCTTATCCCCTCACTGCAGTCACAGTAAAAATTAAAGAGTTTAAAAAGCATCAGGTTTTGCTTCTCACTGACTATTTCTCTACTGGAGCAGTAGGCAGCTGACCTATGCACCATCAGATCTGAAATCACTGCTTATATTGAAAAGAACAAGAATTTATTCCAGCCAATGGAAACTATTTTAACTACTTTTTTCATTTTATAAATAGGATTTAGAAGGCTTTTTTTTTTTTTTGAGAGAGAGAGAATTCTAATATCTCTCAGGTTCAAGGTGACATCTCTTGTCTTAGAAAAAGTTAGCATATTCTTTGCAAGAACTCTGTCTTCTATTGCTTTGTGGTTTGTACAGATCTTCGCTGAATGTGAGTATAAAGTGGATAGTAAATTCTCTCGTTCTCATTATTTTAGTACATCTTCCAATATGCTGAAATAAAGCTCCTTACACTGATTTAGGTATGAGATTACACAGTTCAGGAATTGTTTTCAGAGAGATGAATGATGAACCTTGCATGTAGTGAATGTAGTCAAGGAATGCAGTCAAAGGTAATGGTACAATTTTCTTCTTCTCTTACTAATTCTACTCTCCTGGAAAAGTGATTTTCTATATCTCCGTTTACTAATTATAAACAGCAAGTAGCACACTTACTCATGTTTTTGTGAAATTTAGTTTCTGGCAGTAAAGTCTCATCTAAACCAAAAAGGATTCTGAGCTAGTGTAAGCCAACGCAACTACTGTGCACAGACTGAAACACCCTGACTTAGTTTCATAAAAATGGCTACTGAGTCCTTGCTGTGGCATCTGATAAATCTATGGACTTGCAGGATTAGTAGACTCCACAGTGCTATTGGTCTGTCATAAGCTGGCTTACTGATTCTGGGGACTGAATTCCTGAGACCCTGGGTGCAAGAAAGGAGGCTGGAGCATCTTGGAGGTCTTCAAGTCCCTCTGAAACAGAACAGGAGTTTGGAGTCCCTTTGCCAATTTAGGTTGAACATTTTCAGAACATGGATTTAATTTACTCCCAAATATTCTTTTTCTAAACCTCAAGGTGTTTGAACGTATTTCCCTTTCCTTTGGAAATGCTTTAACTCCAAGTAGAACTTTTTTCAGATTTTGTAATTTTCTAACAAACAGAATTTCTGGAAAACAAGCCACTATAAATGTCAAGACTATTTTATTATTTTTAGTTATAAAATATTTTCAATTATCTGTCAAAAGAATTCACAAGTTATCTGCCCTTTACTCATCTAGAAGAAGTGAATTCTACTTTCTTAATATTGAAAAATGCTAGCAGTTTTTTTTAGTTCAGGTTTTTTTTTCCCTCTTGTTATGTTGTATAATATTTTGCCCCACTGAATAGGATCAATCCAGATCTCCCATAGACACAATACTATTAATAAAAAATACCAAATTACCCTTCTTTGGGGCTGTGTTTAAAGAGAAGTTGCTGTCTCCATAGGTGCTGTCTCTGTAGCCTCTCTGAGGTACTGTGTCAATACAGGTGTCATCAGCATCAAGATAACTGAGAATCCCTAGCTACTCATAGATTTAGTATTGTTACCTTAAGTGTGTGATCTGGAATGCATTACTCAGCATTGCTTTCTGTGTAGTTGTGAGATTTCTCTCTAGCCTGCTTTCCCAACAGATAAACAATAATATGCTGCCACCACGCATTTCAATTGCTACAATAAACCATTCTTTGTTGTCCACACAGGTACAGGACAGCTCTAACCCAAGGGAAGCCTTCATTCTGTCTCAAAGCCCTAATGATATGGAAAATCATCGCTGTTTATTCTGTACTCCTGAGCAGTTTTCCATGTGAACTACCTAATGTGTGCCATTAAGATGAAAGATCTTTAAAGAGATTCCTGTCAAACCACCTTTTGAGAAATGATCCTGTTTGTAAAAAACTTCATGTTGGGACACAAAGCTCTGTTTTAGATCTTATCAGGAATCAGAACTTCCTAACCTGTATATTACATCCTGGTAGAAAAATGTTCTTCATCGTAATTTAAGGAATGGATTATGAAGTCACAAGAACCCAGTAATAGAATCCTTTATGGTGCCACATATAGAGAAGTTCTCCATAATGTAAGGATACCACAGTGATTCTGATAAAGTTTAACGAATGTAAAATTAAAACACTTTCACACTGAAGCTGTGTATTCAGACCCTATAGCATCTCAGCTAGCAACACCATTTTACAGAGAGCAATTGAAGTGGATTATGTCATATGCAGTGGAGGAACTATTACTTTTGGAGCTTTATGGTTACATGTTTTCCACAGCTTTAGCTTGTTCATGCATAGCTCTGGAGCAAACTGAATGGACTTGTAGTATTTGATCTATTTTTCTACACTTTCTGAGCCAGTAGAAATAAATCTCCCCACAGTTTCAGCATTCCAAGAAAACTAGAACCCCAATTTAAAGATGAGAATGCCCTGAAAAGCCTTTTTACACTTAAATCCCAACAGGCAGGAATTTGCATATTAGTCAAGCAACAGTTTTAATCCCAGCACTGCCATCTACTGAAGAGATCATTATAATATGTTTTTTTCCGGAAGATACACTTTAATACATAGACAAATTATTATCTCAGTAACTGGATTACTGGATAAATGGAGTTCCTAACCCAATAAAACCATAAGCTATGCTATACAGCCTGGCAAGATGATCAAATGACCTTAAAATATATATAAATCCAATTATAGGAATGGTGACATTTCAGCAATAGTGAACAGACAAATACCAACTCGCTGTGCCTAGGCCTGCCTTGCGCCAACTGAAGGCAAATAAATCCCAGCTGAACTAAATGAGAATAGAATCAATTACTGTTTCAAGTTAGTAAGACCGGATATTAATCAATTAACTGCTTAAAAAGGCACACAAAATTAATAAATCAGTGTTCCGAACTCTGGAGGGATCAATGTAAATTGTAGAGGAGAAATAGTTCACTGAAAAAAAATCACTTTTCCCTAAATAAGAAAATCTAAATAATAAGAGTGAAAAAAACTTGATAACCTGTGGACAACTTCGTCCCTGGGGTATCTGCCAGTTCCTCACAGGATCAATGCATTTTAATGACCAGATAACTCACTATATACACCTTGTTTCCTTGCTGAATCAACTCCTGCATGAAGCACTTCTTTATGCTGTTGGTGAACAGATTAGGCCACAACCTATTGATTACATTTATCTGTCAGGTTTACTGCACCTGGTGGTTTAATGATACCCGACATTTCCAAAATTTCTTCTTGAGGAAGCGAGCTGCAACTTCTGATGAAAAAGTATGGTAGGCCAAGTGCTGGCAACAGAGGTGGGAAAGTGGCTTCCTGCTTATTTAGTGTGGGTTGAAACAACCATTATACAAACAACAGATGAGATAGTTGGCATTTTTCCTTAGCCCAGCAGTGTGTGTGTCAGGGCACCGAGGGGGCTGGTGGATCCCAGGGGCCGGAGCACTCCAAGCCTGGGGGGTCTCCACAGGGTATCAGAGCAGGGCCCGTCCCACTGCCCCAGCCAGGAGCAGGCAGCCTGGGGTAGCGGGAGCAGCCCCAGCCCTGGGCATCAGGCACCTCCCTGGGGATGGGAATGGGCCAAGGCCGGGCCAGGACACGGGCCTGCACGTAGGGCCAATTTGGCGGAGCCCATGGCCGGGCAGGGTCAGGCTGTAGGGAGCTGGAGACCGGCCCTTCTGAGGCATCGCTGGGGCAGGGGCTGACAGCCCCAGTGGGCTGATATGGGGTTGTGGGCAGGGTGGGGGGAGCCCCAAGTTTGGGTAGGGACAGGCAGGGCTGGCAGTTCCTCAGGGCCATGGCAGTGTGTTAGGATAGCTCCTAGTAAGCACATTCTTCCTTTGGAAGTGTTTTTATTCACTGTTTATCTGAGCACCGAATTCACAGACTACAACCAAAAAAGAGTTTTAAAAAAAAAAAAAAGCTATGAAAGGGTATTTAAAGATATGTTCTTTTACATCCCCCCACCTCAAATTGAAAACTGAAATATTCCAACTAAATCTACGGCAGATTTTTAAAAGGTCAGCAAAAGTATAAACTCAAAACATGCATCATTTATCTTTCCATTGTTTTCAATCAGCTTTTGGGAGCCAGAAGGATTGCAGCTAGCCAGACCGTTCACTGCACGTGGCCAGATCTGGACAAACCACGGCACAGAACCATCTCTCTGGAAGAGCGACGCTCTCACAAGGAGTATGCCAAGCACATCAGAGGGAAACACAGGGAAAGGGGCAGACTAGCTGGCCCAAAATGAGTCTGATGACATCTTTTGATGGGTCAGGAAAAGAAACCCATTTTTAGGAAGCAATGCACCTTTCACTTCCCACTGGCATTGTTAGGAGGGGATTACTCAGGCTAGTTTTCAATAGTTAGTAGGACTGGTGAGTCATTTGCAGAGAATGAGAGGGACTAGCATAAATGGAAACATTGTTAACAAACACGATGGTACAAAAGCCCTTGAAATAAATAGAAGCAAGAAAAGAAAAATAAGAAAGTGCTCAGAATCCTGTCCAGTCGATGCATTTTTGAGACAAACACACAAAACCTTAAATCCTTCACCTTTTTTTGTGAATAGATTTTTTTCTTCTAACTTGGAAACCATCTGTAAAAGCTATGTCCCTTTTGCCATGTTCCTCCACTATCACATCAGACTGTATTTAACATCTCTGTGACGCTCTTGTCTTACCAGGTATTTTTTGTATTGCATAATTTCACAGCTTCTTTCACTCTCTTTCCCTATACCTACTTCTCACTGCATTCTGACCAGCTACATTACAGGCCCTGAAACCCCATTTATTCGTTCCCTTGTTCACTCTGTATTTTTTTTTCTCTTTCTCTGCATTTTGTTACAACTTTTGCCCCAAGCCTCTCATTCTGTAAATCCTTCTTTTCCACTGTTGGAAAAAAAATTCTAATCTCTGACCCTTATTCCAGTATTTCAAGACCTGTCCCATGTTTTACACGTAATTTCTCTTCCCCCATGCCTTATCTATCATTACACTAAATAATTTTTAGTCCTATTAACAGGACCTTCCAAACAGGATCCCTGCTTTCATTCAATTCTGTTCTCTTGCCTTCCATGTTCTTCAATTTGTCATTTCATTTCATTTCTTGTCTCTTCTGGCATATGCTTCTTCCTTTTTCTTCATATTTGCCTAACTTTCAGGTGCTAGAAAGATACATGATGGTAAAAATATCAGTGAAGAAAGTACATCATTGTTTCTATTGTCAGATTAGCTGGTACTGAAGCATTGAGATACTGTCCAAGTGTCACAGAGTATAATCATAAATTTTCCTCCTCTCCCACCAAGCCTCAAAGAATTAGTATCAGGGATGCCAGCTCAGTATCCTTGTCTCTTCATCTATTACCTGTTTCTAAGCAGATTTGGAATGCATCCTGGATCCAGGATTTTGTAGAAATATTGCAGAGGCTTAGCCAGCCCCTAGATTATAACCCCTTGCTACTCATCCATGTAAGTACCAATGGCCAGGGGAAAACAGAGTGTATCAAGAGGGGGTGACCCTGACGAGCTTTAGAGGTTAGGTGGTGTCTCCTCAATCTTTCTAGTGAAAGGGTAAGGCTCAGGTAGAAGCAAAAGTATACTATGTGTCAATACCTGCCTGTGTGGCTCGTATCCCATGCAGGGTTTTCACTTCTATGACCACAGGACCTTCTCTCAGGAATAAGGAATGGTTGTCTCCATATGACAAAGTGGGGCAAAAGCATTTTTGCAAACAAGCTTTCCAACTTAATGACAAAGCCTTTAAACAAGATTTTTCAAGGGATGAAGACCAAAGCCTGAGAGAAGTGGAACAATATGGTGCAAGGAGTCAGGGTGACAACACAATAAAGAAGTTTCTCACACATTCCCTAAGAAAACAGCACAACTGGGGACCTATCTCAAGTGCCTGGACATGAACTCCTCCAGCATGAGAAAAAAAAAACAACAGAAGAATTAGAAGTTGTGAGCAGTTGCAGGGTAACAGAAGCACGGTGGGATAGTTCACATGACTGGAGCACTGCAATGGGTGGATACAGGTTCTTTAGGAAGCACAGGTTGGGAATGCGAGGAAGAGAGATTATGCTCTATGCAGAAGAGCAGCTTGAATGCAAGGAGCTTTGCCATGAAATGGTCCACAAGCCAGTTGGGAGTTTATAGGTCAGGATCAAAGGGAGGTTAATGAGGAAGCTGTTGTGATGGGTTTCTGCTACAGACCTCCTGATCAAGAGGCAAAATAAGATTCAGCCTTCTTTAGATGACTGAAAGAAGCCTTGCAATCAGGAAGAAGATTAAAAATATTGATTGGGCATGGAATTGGGAAAGCTAAAACTCTGCTGCAATTGAAATTGGCAAGGAATGTGAATGGCAAAAATAAAGACCTCTGTAAGTATATTGACAGGAAGACTAGGAGATCTTGTGACGAGGATATGGAAGGGATTGCAGTGTTCAAAGTTTTGTTTGACAAGGTCTTTATTGATAAGGTATGCCCTTCAGCTTTCCAGGTCTCTGTGCCTACTGGCAGAAGAATCTGGGAGACTGAGGTACTACTGCCTATGGTAGGGAAAGATTGGTTAAGGGTCAACTGAGCAAATAAATTGGTTATGCAGCAGTTCATGAGACCACATGAGATAAATCTGATGTCGATGAGGGAGCTTGGCCAAAGTCACCTTTTAAAAACTGGGTGACCAGGAGCGGTCCCTAGTGACTAGAGAACGGAAAGTGTCACATTACTCTTCAAGAACAGAAAGAGAATCTGGGACATTAGAGGCTGGTCAGCCTCACTTCAGTCTCCTGGAAGATTATGGAGAAAATCTGCATATGGAAGTCATTCATAGGCACATGAATGACAAGAAGATGAATGGGAACAACCACAATGGATTTACAAAGGGAAAATCATGCCTGACCAGCCTGATTGCCCTCTCTGATGACTGGCTTGGTGGAGAGGGGATGCTATTTACCTTGACTTTATCATGACTTTTGACATTGTCTCCTATTGTATCTTTGTAGCCAAGGTAAAGAGATATGGACTTAATGCATAGACTACGAGATGGATGGAAAACTGGTTGGATCAGGAAGTTCAAAGGCTAATGAGTAGCAGTTGGAAATCCATTTGCCAGATGGTTACTAGATGCTTTCCTCACAGGTGAGTACTAGGGCTGCTACCATTCAATATCTTCATTAGCTACCTGGATGACAGGGCAAAATACACCCTCAGCAAGTCTGTGGATGAAACCAAATTTAGAGGAAGGAATTGATATGCTAAACAACAGGGCTGCTGTTCAGTGGGACTTTGACAGACCAGGTTGACAGAAACTCATGAAGTTCAACAAAGGTAAATAGAAAACCCTAAACCTGGGATGAAATATCCACATGCAGTAGTATTGTCTGGGGCTGACAGGATAGAAATGAGTTTTGAAGAAAAAAAAATTGAGATCCTGGGGTAACAAGTTGAACATCAGTCAGCAGTGCAGCTTTGCAACAATAAAAGTTTACTGCATAGTTGGATATATTAGCAAGAACGTAGCCAGTAGATCAAGATCCTCCATATTTGGCACTTGTGACCACATCTGGAGTATCTTGCCCAGTTTTGGTTTCCCAGTACAGGAAAGGCAGTGACACTGGGGAGTAAGTCCAGTACAGGAACATCAAGTTGGTAAGTTGCCCAAGAGCCTGTGGAGATTTTTTTTAATAGATCATTAAATCTATATTATTGGGCAGTTATTTGTAGCTGGGAACTTCTTTTCCAGTCCAGATACACCACGTACGCTGTTGACAAAAAAGCATACACTGATTTGCAGTCTTTGGTCCAGCAACAGAGTACTCTTGAGAAACTGAGTCTGTACTTTGCCATGTCTATTAATGTTGCCTGAAGTTGTCTTTCACTGCACCTGCCTGCCTTGTGCATGGATAAAGTACAGCAGTACAGCCTATATCCCACAGATATCCTGAGCCTGGCTCTTTCTAAGCATGATGTAGACACTTTAAGCCTTATTTACAGTAAATCTGACAATCAGTAGTGTGGTAAGAAAGCCTGCCACTTATGGGTTTAACATGCTACAGTACACTTGCAAATCAACTTTCAATCGTTTAGTTCAGACATAACTTATGAAGCTCTGAAAAACATTAGTGCACAGGTAAAAAGCATGTGACAGGCAAATGCCTTAGGGAGGATCTGGACATGGAGGCAAATAAGCAAGGCTCTTTTTACTCCCAGTAAAAATTAGATCATGTTATATAGTGCATGTGGGTTCCATTTTTGTTTTCAGGAGGTAAGCTACTTCTTGACTGAGGGGAAGGGAAAAATACCGAAATGTTTATCTTACTTTTTATAACATGTCCAGTGGTCTGAAACATATTAGCTGCACCCTGACACTGACTGTCATAGCTCTGTAAAGATAATTTTGTAAAGTTTGCTCTGGAATAGCTTAGATATTTGTTACATAATGCATCATTCCATGCTTGAGTGGAATACACTGTGTAATATATCTGTATTGATCCACTGTTCTTATAAACAGTTTGGTACAATCACTAATCACATGTGCATGTTTAATCCCACCTAAATTGCATACACATTTTCATGCAATTTTGTTGACTGCATCAAACTGGGATGGTGTCTTACTGACTCTGGGAAAATGTTTTACATACCAATGTTTGTCACTTACAGCCATGGTTCACAAATGTACATGCGTACGTGTATCCATATGATTTTGAGGTTGGTATGTGTGCAAAGAATAGTTAGCGACCTTTCTGTCTGTTAGAAGGGTTTCTTCCCTTCCACTCTGATTCCTGCAGACTATTCTCTCTTTCTCACAAGATGTTCATGTTAAAAGATCATTCAGGTACTTGAAAATCTCATTTCTCAGTTTTGTACAATGCCCTAACACCTATACGAGAGGGTCTGTATTTTCTAAACAGACTGTAAAAGAAAAAAGGGAGATTCCTAGTAGCCCTGTTCATAGGGATATTTTAAATGGATTTAAGAAAACAGAGAGGTGCCAAGTCACTTGGTTATGCAAATCATGGTCTCTGAGAGAACAGACTGAAAGGGATCAAAATATTTACCAGAAGTCACTGATTCATATACAGACTAATTTCCCAGTATTTCCCAGTTTTTTTTTTTTTTTTTTTTTTTTTTTTTTTTTTTTTTTTTTTTTTTTTTTTTTTTTTTTTTTTTTTTTTTTTTTTTTTTTTTTTTTTTTTTTTTTTTTTTTTTTTAATTTATTTAGATTTCTATTTTTTCTTAACTAGACTGGGTTCTCCTATCTGAGAGGTCTGGGTGCAGAACTGAAGGATGAGATAACTTGTGAGCAGCCAACTAAAGCTGTCATCATTTTGCATGAACAAGGTTTCACACAGTTATGAATGAGAATGAGAAGCTGACTGGAAAAGCATTATTTTAAAAAATACATTATTTTAAAAAATACTCTTAAAAAATTCAACATTAGGAGCCTTTGAAATATGAATGAAAGGGTAAGAGAGGGCAGAGAAGAGAAATGAAAGTGTCTTAGAAAGGCAAGTGCAGTGGGACTCTCCTTTTCCCTACTGGATAGTTTTAGCACAGTAGTATAAGAAAACAATAGAAACCATTGCAAGGAAGAAGAAAAATGGATGCTTTCCTTATCCAGGTGAAGTAATTAGGGAAGACCAGTTTTACTAGACAGTCAGGATTAAGGGACAGTTGTATCTAGAGAGATTATAAAGTCTAATGAGAACACATAACTGTCCAGAAAAGTTAGGTTAGGGAAGAAGCCAGCTGTTAGAAAGTTTAGTTATATCCATTTAAACTCCATCCTAAAATACTCCCAGTCATACTATTATGAACAGGATTGAGAAAATTCTGCTTTTGGTAACAATAAATAATTTAAGAGACCTTGAAAGATTATTTTTAAAATAATTTCTTACATATTTTCTATGGCACAAAAGCCTGTAGGAGCAACATAAGTTCTGTGCTAGGTTATTTTTCCTAGTGAACAAATACAAACTTGGAAAACCCTTTATTGTTTATCCACTGAAGTCACTGTATTCTTAGTTCTGATATGTGACAATATAATGCATCTCTATGCAGAAAACAGTTGCACAACCAAAATTAAGTCAGCATACAAGGATTATTGTTGCTAAACAACTAAGTATAGGGACATATTTTCTCTTTCAGTTATAATATGTATCGCAGGTTTCCCGTCCAGTGTCAACAGAAGGACAAACTGAACCTCCAGTCTATGATATCTCCCTGATGTTTTGAAGCAATTCCCACACAGCACTATAGGTTCACTCGTCACAAAAGCTTTTAACAGAACTTGAGGCAAAGAAAGTCTTTTATTAATATCTCTATGCTTCACTTTACCCTGATATTACCTAAAATGTGGCAGTTCTCAGCACTGAAATGTATACTGCCATTTGCTATTACTCTGTGTACTTTTGCATATAAGCAAAGATAAACCGTTTTAAGTTTAGAATGACAATAAATAAAATAACAATTAATTTGTTGGTGTAATGCTTCGAAGAAAGGAAGGCCAAACTGTATACGAAAAAGTCAGCTCTCCATCCATCCATTCCCATCTAAAAATGTATGTTTTACATGCATATGTACATATATATATGTGTATTCATTTGTGTGTATATTCATACACAGAGAAATTAAAGCATTTTAAAGAAGTAGTTTCAATTAATTGAAATATATCTGGTGTAATGAGAATGTTGCATAATAACTACTAATTACTAACTGATGCACTTATGTTTCTGTTGAGTCATTATACCAATACTCTGAACAAGTATTTTATATATATATATATATCACAAAATAATTTAAATCCATTTTTAGATTCCCATAGTAAAAATAACACTTCATTATTAGAATGGAAGTAGTATCAGTCAGTAACAATAGTTTAAAAACTTAACTTTAATATTTCCCGAGTTTTGTAGCATTTTTCAATACGACCTGAATATCTGTTGTTGCAGATTTTTTTTTAATGCGGAATTCATAATAGTACTCATTATTTGCTTCTCCATGTCTTGCTAGGCCACTATTTATATTATCTGTGGTACGTAATCTGCAGAGACCCAGCAAGTTAGGCACCTTTATTTTGCTGATGGATAGCAGAGGGGATTCATAAAATACTTTAATGTATATTACCTAGGAAGAAATGGGCTGTGTTAGATATACTTGGTATGTGAAGTGTATTTTCGTTATTACACTCAAATAGTATAAAATACAATTAGTGGTCTTTGGATTTTATTGATAATGGCTAATAAGAAAAAAGATCATTATTATATTGGATAAGACCATAAGCATTACTGTTTTGAGAATGGATTTAAAACATGCGTTCAAATTATATTTGTAGGATTTTGATTACATTATCAGAATTATGATTAGTGTTGAAATACATTTAAACTGAAGAATGATTATAGTGTTAACTAAGGGTTTGCACTGATTATTGTCACTGATTTTTAAAGTAAATATAATAGTAGATCATGACCAAAATACAAACCCTACAATTGAGGCCAAATACTATTGATGTTTTTCATAAGCTCCTCTGCAGAGGAATGGACTTTACTGAAGTAAGTAAAACAAGCAGGATTAGCCTCTTCATTGAAATGACAATATATTTATTTTACTATGGAACACTTGAATTTTGCTGATACTTGATTCTATAAGCAGCTGATCAAAAGGTTTCCCTATCATCTGCCCAGCCACCTAGTCTGTGTCTAACTACAGTCACGATGGATAGCAATAATTCTCAGGAGTTTATGACCTGTTAATGTGACCTAGTTAACAGGTGGCCAGGAATCATAAAGTTCCGTTTTGAGCGTTATGACAGATGGAGACAAGTCAAATAAAAGAATCTGCTCCGTTAAGAAAATGAATCATTATTATTTACCACCATGATTAAAAATGGGCATGACTCATCTCATCAAACATGATTTTGGAACGATTGTTAAAGACTGTGTGGTTCCAAATCTAGAAACTAAGGATTGCCTCAAAGACGTTCCTTGGCCTTTCAACAATAAATAAAAGCAGGTGAATCAATTGTTTTTCTTTAGTTATGTATAACTGTTTAATGCACTTTAGCTGACAAGTCATTACCCATGAAAATTTTGAAGTATATTAATGACACTGATTTTTGAGTGCTTGTTAACACTAAAAAGTTATCCTGGATTGAAGCAGACTATTAATTATAACACCTATTTTTAAACAACGCTACCCGTGACCCCGCCTATTCTGGAAATGAATGTCACAGTACAAGGACATGAAACCACTTTCAGCTATTTCTGAGTAACTCTATCAGTAAACAAGCCCTTTTAGCCTATCTTCTACTTTGACAGATTGTCCAAGATACAAATTTGGTCAATAAAACCGAAGTGTTCTTTTTAAAAGTTAAAAAAGTCACAGACAACAAACACAATGTAACTTCTAAACAATGCCCTAGTTTCATGTCTCTGTCTCTCTCCTCCTCCCACCCAAAATAAACAGATCCAGCTTGCAAGATGCTGATCAGTGATGAGAGACACTGCACATCCATCACACTCATTGCCTCAGGGGGAGGTAAGAGCACATAGGTTTTTGCAAGACCGTGTTCAAACTATGGATATAAACTCAAAAACCTAGAAGAAGGCAACAAAGTATATGCTACCCTGCCAAAAGTATGCTGAAGAAACACTGAAACAGTGGTTCCCAAAAACACCCAGGTGAAGATTGTTCCCTGGAAGGGAAACAGACAAACAGTGTTTTGACAGGAATATCTTATGATCGTGTTACACAGCAGCTTATGAGAAAGTTTGAAAGTTGTTGGAAGGAATATTGTGTTATTACTCCCACAGGAACCAGAGCCGTTATTGTGCCGTTGGCGTGCTTTACTGCCATATGTGTTTTACACTTACTAACTCTCATGGTGCCCCTCAACATTAAGTTTACACCAACTCTGAATGTTACCCAGTCAATTTATTTATATAAATTACTTTAGATAAGCCTACTCTTAATGTATTGGGAGGCTCCTTTAAGTGGTCTCACATAATATCTGTTGTTGCATTCTACAGTGCACCCCCTTTAACATAAAATATATCATGATATCTACACCTTATACGTGTATCAAAATGTCTACTGTTTTCAATGACAAGTAGATTGCACCTTCTCAAATGCAGATACAAAATTAAGTAAAAGGGGAAAGAGAATAAATATTGCAAAGAACATTAAAAAAAAAAAAAGCACCATGATTGTAATTAGTGTACAATAAGAATTTACTGCCCATTTTCCATTTAATTTAATTGTTTATGTAACAGTCCTAACTCTATCGCTTAGCATGAAGGACACAACAGTAGAAGAGGGAGAGAGGCAGTGTATTAGTGACCTTCTTTAAATGCAGAAGATTGGTTAGTATATACACATATTTAGCTTTATAAAATAAGCATGGTCAAAATTACTGAACTTGGAATACATGAAGTGGGATATTCAGATTCTGCAGCTTCGGTGGCTTAAGAAACTTCCAAGAATATGTCCGAGGAAAACCTTGTCATTGGCCCCATTTGGCTTAGAAGAGAGCCAGAACTAAAATGTCATTGCTTTATTCAAGCCAGATGAACTGAGATAAATGGGACAACTAAAAGTGATTATGGTAGGCAGAATTTCAAACTAAGACTGAGGAAATATAATAGAAACTGAAAACTTGGGACCTTGAACCCACCTCAGTGTCTATTTTCTTGAGAGACATGATCCAGTTTTAAACACAAAAACTTAGATTTAAAAGTAGTTTTACAGTATCTACCATTAAGACAACTATTTTCATAACTATTTTTGTATTTTAATAGAAAAAGTTTGTTGCTGACTCAGGTTTTATTCCATGTATTTAAACATAGCCCTGTAATATTTTACAACTAGAAACATTGCAGTCATGCCAACACACAAGGGGGAACTAAAAAATGCAACCATTAAAAAAAAAAACAAACCCGAAACCCATTCATTCAGTAACCGGTAAAGTGAAACACCAAAGCAAAGAGCGAGCATCAATGGTGAAAATAGCTGAAAATATTAAATATTAAATCGGCTTATGTTTTAGTCATCTGAGGTATCATAAGCAACACAGATAAGGTTTTTTTTAAGAATATATGACTTTAATTGACTTTGTTCTTTTAATGATAAATTTACAATGAAAATGACATGTCCACCATAATTTTGAAATACAACATAGCTACCACCGATTTGCTGCAAATGCCTTTGCATTATATTTGTTTGTGGCAGAGGAGTAAATTTGACAAAAATAAATTCTTATACACATCCACCCTTGTGGGATTAATAGCAAGATGAAATATTTCAAATTAAATAAATGAAGATAAAAATCATATAAAATAATATAAACATTCCTCCTGGATCTCCTCAAGCAAGATTTTCCTCAGCACACTGTCTAATACACCAACCTTCATAAAAAAAAGTGAAGAAAAAAGATCTGTTTATTGAGAATGAGGCAAAAGGATGCAATTGACATTGGCCTGAGATTTTACCTCTTGTCGATTGGGGTAATAGCTTTTCCTAACCTCCAGTATCGATGTCAGTCCACCCCCAGAACTCTGAGGCCATTTGTATTGAGAAGAGCACACACGGCTAGTAAGTGCACGGCACCCATGCAACTTCTGGTGCATTTGCTGATCCTCTGAGGCCCCTCTCCCAAAAGCTGTCAAAGATGCTAGTGGCAACTCCTCTGATACTTGCCACGGACAGGTGAAGCGGAGATGGTTTTATTTAATTTGGAAGAGGAAGAGTTTGCTCTGCCACCTCTCCATGCTCCCACAATGTGTACTCAAGCATTAGGGGACAAATACATCAAATAAATATCAGATAAAAGCACCCAAAATACGCTCGGTAATGTAAAGAAAGGATATATTTTAGGGTATGGTCAGAAGATATTCAAAGCCTCCATTGTTGCTTCTAGAAATGTCAGGACAATTCAGAAATGTCAGTTCCTTTACCGGTTTCCAGATTGTAATTGAAGGATCATGTAGCTCTCTCGCTCTTTCTCTCTCTTTCTCTCTCTCTAAATAGGTCTATAAAGATCAGCTGGAAAGTGCAGACAGAATTGTTCACTGGTTAGCTTTACTTAGAGCTACAGGGTATATATGTGCTTTGTTTTGTCTTATTGATCAATCTAGCTTACATTTTTAGCACACACAAACAAAAATCAGGAAAAAGAAAAAGTTGATGAAAAACACAAACAACACAAAACAAATAAGGTTCCAATCGTGCAAATTTTGCTTCACCGGATAAAGCACTTCTTGACACAGTAATGTCCAGAATCCCCCTCCCCCAGAAAAATACAGGACTGAGACTGAAGCCATTCTTTTTTTTGTTTTGTTTTTTTTCTTTTTTTTTCTTTTTTTTTTTTTTTTTCCTTAAGGCTATACAACACAAAGAAATAAAGCATGGAAAGAACACCTCATTGGGCTGAACACTTCATTCTTCTGGCTCTGGAGCGAGCCTTTGACAAAGCAATTGTGTGGTCCGAGTTATTTGTCTCATTGGGACAACAACAAGAGAAAGAAAAAGAGGAAAAAATGAAAGAGAGGAAAAAAATAAAAAAGAATAAGAAAGTCAATGATCCCAACAATAAAATCCGAAATTGACTTTACAATCACAGGTACAAATTGCTCAGGTCGATAATTTCATTTCTCCTAAAGATCACTGTCGTCTAAAACTAATTAGAGGCGCAGGTTCCCGAGGAATTGTCAATATTCGAAGCAAATGTTGGAGTTTAGAAGGTTATCATTCTTCTACTGTGACAGTCTGACGGGGTGACTGGAAATATTGTCATGTGCTGCCAAGTTCAGGGTGTCGTTAACGATTGAATCCGTGCTCTGGCTCATGGATCTGTCTCCTATTTGGCCTTCTTTTATAGTGGAAAGACTAAGAAGCCGGAAAAGGTTGAATATTTCCACCCTCCCATGAGGTTACCCCTTTCCAGTTTGAGATGCACTTTGTCTTCTCTTTCCATGTGGAGCAAGACCCCATTGCTGGCTGCTTCTCTGGTGACGTCCTGATCCCCTGCAAAAGCTGAAATCACTGGATAGCCGTTTTGCATTAAACTTACCTAAAAAGTGCAAAGAGAGAGAATCTGAGTTTTCTCAATACCTTCAATGACTTTTTTGCCCTGTACAGGTTAGAAACAAGGTTGAATTAAGCTAAGGCAATGCGTGATTTCTGTCATGCATACAGACCCCTTTAACTAAAATAACCTACAGTCTTATTCTTCACTTGCTGGTTTTGTAAATGCACCTCAGTGTCTAGAAATGAGCATTTGAAAAAAAAAGGAAAGACAGCATCTTCTTTAGATCACAACCCACCTGGATGGTTTGTCTGTTATAGACCTTGACCACGTGGAAACTGAAACTATATATCCCTTTTCTTGGTGCTACAAATATACTGGAAGCAAGATCAAAATGGTTGCCAATATTAACTAATACCTGGAAAGTAAACAAACAAACAAAACAAAACAAAACAAAAAGGAGAGAGAGAAAGAGAGAAATCAGGCCCCACCTTAGAAAAGCGCCAGTGAAAATCTGACATGACCAATATAAAGCCTAGTCGAAATGGCATTTGCAGCACAATTAAAAGTGCACTGCAGGGGGAAGAAGCCAAGTTACAGAGGCATTTAAAAAGCATCACAGTTCATAAAACGATTTAGTTATGCAAAAATGATCTCTAAAGCCTGTTAGATGAAGTGCAAATGTCCACACTGCACTGTCAATAAAGCAAAGAGGGAGGAGGGGAGGTGGAGGGAAGGAAAGGAGGGAGGGGAAAGAAGTGAGGACCCCCCCCCCCCAACCCATCAACACATAATGCAAATGTATGTGTCTTAGGTAGCACTACTGAAATCGCACCTGTCCTCGAGTTTAATAGGGCATAGAACTAAAATCGTACTGCAGAGAGGGGCGAAGGAGGAGAGGATGCTCAGCAACAGCAACATCTGCCACCTCACGCCTCTCTGTCCCCCTGGAGGGCTGTGCCGCCTGACCAGCACCCTCCTCAGGCTGGGGATCTTAATTTGTCATATAATTCAATGTCTTTGGAAACAACGGAAAAAGAGAAAGAGTTGAGCCCTCCGGCAGATGTGCAAAGCCTCACTCGGGAGCGGCCCCCGGAGAGGCTGGCGGTGCGGAGCCCGCCGATTTGACGGGGATCCGGCCCCGGCTCATCAGCTCCTTTCCAGGCTCCAGCGACGGGCAACCTGATTTGGCTTAAGAGGCACAGGTAACGAGGGGAGAAAAACCCGCGGGTCCGCGGCGATCCCGGGCGTCCCGTGCGGCGAGCGGGCGAGCCCGAGCCGGCTGCTCCCCCGTGCCCGCCCCCGGGGCGCCCCGGCCACGCTCAGCTTTGCGGGCTACAACCCCTGTTTCAATGAAGAAAAATACAAAGCAGGAGGAAACAAAAACAAACCCAAAACACCCAAAATCCCGAGCCTTTCCTCCCAAATAGCCAAACCTTGTTGTTCCCAAGAAAGGAAAAAAAATGAATCCGTTATTGCGGGAGCACCGAGGGAGGAATGCCTTCAAACTCCTGAGAACTGAGCTTTGCCGGGTAAGGCGTCTAAAATACGCTAAAAATGAAGCAAGCTCTGTTTTTTTTCCCCTCTACTGATCTGACTTTATGAGATCTTGTACGCGAGGAATAGCAGTGCAAACTCATTATGAGGGACAGGTAGACAGATGAATGACAGGCGGACAGACAGATGGGGGGGAAAAGCAAACAGAAAACAGTTTGTGTGTGCTAATTTCGGCTGACTCTGCAATACTACTTCAGGAGTCAGAGGCGGTAGAAAAAAAGTAAATTTCATGGCAACAATCAAGCGGAAGGATGGGGCATGGGCTCCGGGAGGCAAGCAGGGCGGCGGGGAAGGGGCAGGACGACCAGATCGGGCTGTCCTCTGCTCTGCCCGGCGTATGCCGTGCAGAATAACACCGCTCCGTTACAACCCACCGGCGACATCGTTCGCCTCGTTCGATAACGCGGGAAACACCCTCTTCTTCCTCAGCCCTCCCTTCCCCTGAGAGGTGCTGTAACATTGCCAAATGCCCTCGGAACAGGTAGATCCGGCGACTCCCCATCGGTAAATCTCTGTCCTCCTCTTGCCCTGAAAATCAGCATTACCGACGGAGCACCGAAGGGGGGGGTGCGCACCCTTCCCCCCGGGTCGCCCCTGACTGCCCGGGGCAATCCTCGGCTGTAAGGCGCCCCCGCAAGCGTCCGAGGCACAAACTCACAGGTTAAAGCACTCTCCGTACGAGCGATGGGACCGGACAAGAAGTCAGCGTGCCTCTTTTCCCACCCCAGGAAAGCCCCGCAGCCACCTAAAAGGACTTTCTAAACTCTTGCTGGGGAGTTGAACTGTAAAATT
>NW_008794458.1:656828-657118 GCF_000699145.1 Aptenodytes forsteri | reverse complement strand
CCGCCCCCCACCCGGCACAACAGGTCTGGGACAGACCTCGCTGCCCGGCGTCTCCTCGCGTCTTCTCTTCCTCCCGTCCCCCAGCAGCGGGGGGTCCCGCAGCCCCAGCCGCACTTTGAGGAGGGAGGGGAGCAGCATGGCAGATTTCGTCCCTGACCCCACGGTGGAGCACCCTGTGGGCGCCTCGGACAGTCCCTTTCCACCCCCACGGCCGGCGGGGGCTCCAAAACCCGGCTAGTTCCCACGGCCCCACTTTTTACTACATCTGCGATCCGTGTTTATGTCGGGCG
>NW_008794458.1:650963-655097 GCF_000699145.1 Aptenodytes forsteri | reverse complement strand
CGGGCTGGACCGCGGGGCCGCCGGGGGCTGGGAGGAAAGGAGGGTCACACCCCGGCAAGGGCGGGAGGGAAAATCCCAAAGGGCAGAGCGTTAGGCAGAGGAACGGAGTGGCCGCCCCTTCTCGCTGCCTGCAGGTCCCGGGCGCGCTGCGCTCGCGGGTCCCTCCCGCCTTACGGAGCAGTAATGATGATGTATGTCACAGTCAAGGTTATCATCGGATATTACCGGCTGCAAATGTTTCGTGCGTCTCAGCTCGTGTGGCTGCTGCTGAGAGGTCAGCAGCAATGCGAGGGAGGGTAAGACAAAGCTCTGGCAATGAAGTTTTGTGAGAAAGCGTTGCATTTCAATGCATTTCTCTCCGTTGCAAATTGGTTTTCTGGTTGCATATGGCATTTTCCTAGAAATCCCGATACTCATACTTCAGCATCTGAAAGGAACATGCCGGAAAACTGCATATAAATCTAAATGGTAGCTCTTGATATGGAGAAA
Source organism: Aptenodytes forsteri (assembly GCF_000699145.1). Taxonomy (NCBI): domain Eukaryota; kingdom Metazoa; phylum Chordata; class Aves; order Sphenisciformes; family Spheniscidae; genus Aptenodytes; species Aptenodytes forsteri. The sequence goes on along the minus strand of NW_008794458.1, from coordinate 654,608 downwards.
AAATTGCTGGTGTATCTCAATATTAAAATTACGATCTCACCTATAAATGAGCACTCCTCTGTTTCAATCTTCTGCTTTAAGCACAAGTAAGGAACCCCTGCGGGTGTCTGCCTGATGATCTGCACTGAGAAATTAATCATGCCCTGAAATCGCAGCTAAGCAGTGTGCAGGGAATTCCTAACCTATAGCTCCTTATTTCAAATGAGAATTTTATACTAAGCTTGAAATACTTGTGTTTAATGCTCTTTTTCCTGAGTTCAAGCACGGACAGATAAGAGTAGAAAGCTGAAAAGTGTAGTGGGTTGAAAGTATCGGAAATCAGAGCAGGAACCAGTCTGTGGCTGTAAGGCAGCACCTATTCTGCAAGACAGTGAAAAGGACCACAGAAATTCCTCCAGAAGGCATCAACACTCAATCTTGCATGGGTCTGGTACGCTGGGGAGCTGCTACTATTTCTCTTTAGATCAGACTACTCATTGATTATGACTCTGTTGTATAAACAAGGAATGAAAGCAGAGCCGAAAGATTTGTTCCTTGTTTTATATGACTTACAACATCAGGCCTGGTGGTGAGGGAATGATGGCACGTCATCACTTCTGCCTGATACTTTCAGGAAAGATGAGCATAAGGACTAAAGGGAACTGAAAAGCCCTTAAATCCAATGTGCATCCACAGAAAAACAGATGAAATCTTGCCTCTCTTTTAATACAAGGAATGAATCCCACACGTACAGAAACCCCTTTCTCCTTAGACAGCTAACTAGCAAAAGAACTCTCAGTACAAATCAGTACAGCATGAATGGAAAGGGGGAATAACAAAATAAGAATATTTATTTCTAATAAAATATCTAATTATATGACCTTTACAGTGTTTATTAGAAAACAGTTCCATGCATTACTTCTAATTAAATACTGTCCTTAATAGGATAAACCTGCAGCCTTCATGGAGTTATGTAGCTGGCGGAATTATTTCTGTGTCTTTCCTTTTTTTTGTGAGTGGCAAGGCTGAAAATACAGATTTTGAAACTATTAACATGGGGAAATGCAGTTCATTCAGTTATGGAGTGACTTCAGAAAGTGTAGCTTCTAAAGTAAATAAGCAGATAAGGTATTTGCAGTCCTCTTTCTTGAGCTCGAAGAGTTAGTTGTAGTTGGAAAAGAATAGCGTGTAATCCAGCTCATGCCATTTTTCATCACTTTGCCAAGACTGTTAAGAATACAAACATTTCTACCAGGGACATGTTGAACTTGATGGTGTGGGAGTTCTACAAGAAATGAAGCCACTCATTTCTTTGGAGCCTTCCCCAAGCTAGCACTCACCTTGAACTCATTTAAGCCAACAGCTTCAAGGGGAAAAGCTTTTTGTCTCATCTACTAAACCAAGTTATCAACAGAAAGGTATTTTGATCAGCAGCTCCCAAGGGTTTCCCATACATTGTTTACATTAATGCCTAACAAAATGGGACGCTTCCTTCCAAAAGAAAATACTTACGTACCTGTTCCTGAAATTATTTCACAGATATTTGCATGTATTATCTGGATGTTACATATATGAATACAGAGAAAGAAGAAATGTTCATTTGATGTGAGACATACTTTTGTCTATCCCTAATATTAGGACGAGTTTGTGAAAGGGACACAAAACCACTTCCATGACCAGCCAAGGCGCAGGAGACTGAGTCCTCATTTATTAAATAGGCTACCATTTAAATTGCTAAACATAGTCTTCATGGATTATGTGGCCTTTAAAAAACAATTTTACTGTAAATAGTAAACAAATGGGATTTAATAAATCTGATTCTTTTTTTTTTTTTCCAATTACCTTTGAAATTTAATCTGCTGGTAGAAGAAGTGTAGTCTTCTGTCCCCCCAGTGATGACCTCCATATTAATCACAAGTTGTGGTTAAATCAACGAAGGTATATCCACCTTTTGTGTGAGCAGTCCATGTTAAATTCGACCATCAGTGTGACTAAAAGAATGCTTTGTGAATTTAAATCACTAGTTCATTCTCTATCCTATCAGGGCACTGGGGCAGATTACCTTATAGCTACCAGCTACAGCAAAGAATATATAACTCTCTGTTGACAACATGCACAACATTCTCAAGCATACATGACAGAAAAAAAATACCTAATAAATTAAAGTTCATTCACGGAGATACTTAAACTTCTTTTCTAGCTCCTGAGCCTTACTGCTTCACACATCAACCAAGGCAGCTGTATTTTCTCCTGCAAAGGAAGATTCATCATGCGTGTTTCTGAGGTGTCAGTTCTCAATTGCAAAGGGCCCCCCCTCATAGGAAGGTCAGGACTATAGATGGAAGATTTTGCATGACCCACCTTCATATGGAATATCATGTCTGATATAATTTCAGAAATAATTGCATAAGATTTTACACATTCAAAAACCGTGCAATTCCTCAAGAACATTTTATTTGTTCTTGTAAAAATATCAGAACAACCCAAGACAGCAGTCTGTTTTGAAACATAAAGCTTTATTTTCTTCCATAAAATATCTTTCATTTCTAATGATTTATTAAATAGTAAAAGCATGATATAACAAAAAAGAATAAGACATTAGAATAATTTTTTTATTGCAAGAATATAATTCATCATAGAGCTCTGATTTAATACCATTTAATATCAGATTGGATCTCTGAATGCTGTATTTTAACATTCACAGTGACTTGGACAATACTACTTTTGCTTCAGATGTGCAAACTTATTGAACCATTGTCAACTCTTGTCTTCAATAAAATTTTTGTGTGACAATTATTTTATTAAAATATTGTTAAATACAGTCTTGTACACCCCATAGAGATGAAATAGACATGAAATACTGCATAATTTGGTAGTGGTACCAGAGCTCTTACATACGCTTGTGCAGTGATACTTAAATGCACTCTTCTAAGACAAGTTTGTAATGCCACTACCTTACATACTGTACCAGATACGTTTGACAAATTGCCCCTGTAGTGAAATGGCTAGCACTTAGCAACATGCCATCATACTCTGTTTAATCCCTCTCATTTCATGGAACTCCAGCTCCAGGAGGAGAGTGGATTAATAATTTTTAAGATGAAAGTTACTTTTTCATCTTAAAAAAAGTGCCTTTTTCTAATGTCATATTCTGACTCTATCACCAACCTCTGTGACCGACACATTTTCAGGCCATTCAGGTTCGTTTGCGAGAATTTGGAGATGAAGATGTCATAGCATTAGAAAAAATTGGTGTAGAGCTTGTTTTTTCTAAACATATACTAATCAGAAATGTTCTGACAATGGGCATGCAGTCATCTATGTGGTCTGCGTGTTCAACACGTCTTTTAGATGTCATAGCATTAGAAAAAATTGGTGCAGAGCTTGTTTTTTCTAAACATATACTAATCAGAAATGTTCTGACAATGGGCATGCAGTCATCTATGTGGTCTGCGTGTTCAACACGTCTTTTTACCCTGATATCTGTTGGAGGGACAACACGGCAGGGCGTAAGCAATCCGAGAGGTTCCTGGAATGCGTCGATGATAACTTCCTTCTCCAAGTGGTAGAGGAGCCAAGGAGAAGAGGTGCTATGCTGGACCTTGTTCTCACCAACAAGGAGGGGCTGGTGGGGAATGTGAAGCTCAAGGGCAGCCTGGGCTGCAG
>NW_008794458.1:636503-649038 GCF_000699145.1 Aptenodytes forsteri | reverse complement strand
CCCTGGAAACATTGAAGGTCAGGTTGGACGGGGCTCTGAGCAACCTGATCGAGTTGAAGATGTCCCTGCCCATGGCAGGGGGGGTTGGACTAGATGACCTTTAGAGGTCCCTTCCAATCCAAACTATTCTATGAGTCTATGTCCAGCTTCCAACATTTTGTGCATCCTCAGAACAAACTGTTCTACAACGATGTTGAGCAGCTCTGCTATTCTCTCAATTCCTTTTCTTCACAGAATAACAACTTTTAACTAGATAAATGATGACAGCCACCCAGCGTCAGACTGAACTTTTTTTGTCTAAAAAGGCACTCGGGAGAAATGTTTATGACAACACCAGCCAGGTATAGGGCTTGGCCAGTACGAATACTTATTTCTTATGTATGTAATAGTATTGCTCGTGTGCTTAAGTTTCAGGTATGCACTTTCGGCTCATATGAACTCGCAACTTGATCTTTTAAATAAGGAAAGCACATTTTTAAAATGTAACTCCTAGCTAACAAAATTAAAGACTTTATTTATTCTCTTGTACCTGCAAAAATGTATGTGTCCGCCTAATATCCTCTCTCTGAGCCTCCCAACTGAATTCAGAGACTGAAGACTTTAAATGAAATTTCTAATCAAAAAGTTGCTATAAACATAGCACGTTTGCAAGTTTCCTTTCAGGATATCCCTTCAGGATCATAGCCAATATATATAAAGTTATTTGAAGTTTATATATGTTAGGTATTATAGATATTATATATATATCTTATTGCATATCATTATATATAGATAGATATTACATAAATATTAGATACTATAGGTATATATTAGGTACATGTAGATATTATGTGTTAGTTCCATGTGAAAGATGGGAAGAACTAGTGGTTTTAAACTATATTTTTGAATTGACTTGCTTGCTACAGGTGAGATGTTGCTCTACAATGTCACACAAATGCAAAATTTAAAACTGAGATACGGACTGTTTATTTTCGAAAGAGAGAATCTTAAAACGGGACTTTGAAATACAACAAAGAGATGCCACAGCTTTCAGCTGCATTACCTAGCTTCTCTAGTTCGTTCAGCTAGATTTCAAAGGAAGCCTTCCAGTTCTAATTAGAAAACAAAGTTATACCAAATTGCATGTTTTTACTGATTCATGATAATTTGTATTAACAGAGAAGAGACTGACATTTCTGAAAACAATCCACAGAAATAAAAATATATGGCATAGATCGAAGATCACATTATTAATGCTTTCATTTAGTTAGTTCTGAGTTTAGCATTTCAGAATACAAAATCAAGTTTGAAAAGCAATGCTGTAGAAGACTGTCTCTTTAATGACATACATGGAAGGAAATCTATAACTCTTTTGTTCATACATTTCTTTGCCTCAGTTTTTTGTTGCTTCATTTTTTGATTCTGCTTGAAAGAGCCATAGAATTTTTTTTCTGAGAAAGCAACTGCTCTGTAAACAGGCCTCTGTATGTTGTCTCAAGTTGCACACTCACAAAATAGGAATATAAAAAGCACTACTTGCTTTGGAAATTTTATCCACTATACAGAGCTATAACCATTCTGGTAGGGAGAAAAAACAGCTAGGTTCAGTCTTTTTAAAATTAAATTTTCTTCTGAAAAAAATAAGTCTGTGATGCAACCAAGAGACTATTTATAGCTTTAGAGAATTGAAACAGGTGCATTTGGTCACCTTTACATGATCATTCCACCTCAGCACATGGCTGCTGAGAACTCTGCTGACATTTGAGAAACCCAAAAGATTTGAGTCTTAGTTTCCCTCACTGGGTAATGAAAAAGATCTCTGGCTGTTGACGACTCAGTCGTGTAGTTCTTTCAGCTTTTATTTGTGTCATGTTTTTTCACTTTTTCTCCACCAGAGTTCACCATTTTCACCAGCAATTAAACTAATGTATCTGAATATAGGCATATAGTTGACTGTTAAGGGAATGTACATTTAGCAGGTTGCTACAAGGGATGCATGAATAGTGACATCCCAATGTACCAAAATATCACTTTTCAGTGAGATTTGCTGTCAGACGTTTTTAAGAAAATGCTGTCACTCTGGCTGTATAACTTCATTTATCTGAAATGGGGAAGACTGGAATTCCTTTTCCAAAGAACACTTCCAATCTGATCCCAGCCTATGAAAATGATATTTCATCTAAGATGAGTGTAAAAGAAAATCCAAAGTACCCAATGTACCAAAATATCACTTTTCAGTGAGATTTGCTGTCAGACGTTTTTAAGAAAATGCTGTCACTCTGGCTGTATAACTTCATTTATCTGAAATGGGGAAGACTGGAATTCCTTTTCCAAAGAACACTTCCAATCTGATCCCAGCCTATGAAAATGATATTTCATCTAAGATGAGTGTAAAAGAAAATCCAATGTATCCAGTGGCTGTGAAATGTTGTCTAGGTTTACATCCATCCAAGGAGTTTACATCCTTGATGTGAATTAAGTGAGTGTTGATCTCACTTCAGTCACAGCTCCATGCTGCTGTAGGTTTCAGCTCCACCGCTTATGACAAAATTTCATACCCCTTCAGCTTTCACAGGTCTGTGAAGACTTCTGTTTTTGCCTCATTAGAAATAGTTCTGAATAGCAATCTTTGTCTCCTTTGAAAGCACCACGAAACATATAGCCAGTCCAGATTCAGTCATTGTGCATCAGTACAGCATTACATTGTTCTCTTCCGGAATATAAAGCTTTTATCAAAAAAGGGTTTTAGCTGTTACAACTGTAGAGATAGCCTCACAAACCATGGCGACAGAAGCAATGGCAGCTCTCTGCTACTTTGAAATGATTGCATTGTGAGGTATGACCTATCCCATTCATCGTAGTGGCTGCTAAATTGGATGTCCCTGAAAACACTCGTGACATGTCACTTCCTCTTTCAGTTCTCATCAAGGCAGGTGGGAAAGGAGATGGAACATTACCTGTTGAACACTTGCACAATCCACTGTGAATGAAAGCTCATTTGGGCTGGATAAGGGCGTCTGGAAACACCGGTATTTGTATCTCCTTACAATCAGGGACTCAAAGCCAGAGTCCAGCAAATGTCTGAGATTCTCAAGGGAACAGAGGGGGGAAGCCACTGAGGAGAAGCTAGCATATTCGATGCCAAAGGGGTGGAGAGCCAAGCCCAGGGGCCTGAGGAGTATATGTCACTGTGTCTGGAATAGTTATCAGCTTTATTTTTAACAGCTTTGTTGGAAGAAGAATTCAAAATGAATTTTCTGTCCTGAACTGAACCTTTGGCATATATTACTGTTTAGTCATTCCCTGTTCTCCTAGGAATTATTGCTACAGCTGAGAGAGATGGTTTTGTAAAGCAACTTGTGGATCTGTTTTGAAGGATCTTTATATGCGTTTGTACCATACCTCTGGGAAACCACATACATCTCTGATCACATCCTTTGATTTAGGCCGAACTCCAGGGGTAGTAGACCCAGGTAATCTTTCACTGTAAAGGGGCTCACATGGCCTGATCTGTGCCTGTCCCAAACACTGAACACCCAACGTATTCTATTGCATGTGACTGCATAGAAAAATTGTGGCATCTGAAGGCACAGACAAAAAGAGATGACACAGAAGCAGCCATACCTATCACCTTGTACTTTTCCTTCCAGGGAATTGTCGAAACACTCAGTACAAGAAAACAACTGTAAAATTTCAGACACTTACATTAGGGACTTTGAGGCAAACTTAGCATTTCCAATTCTAATATTGAGACCTTCACAAGGGATTTCACATCTGAAGCTTTTTCAATACATTGGACTGAATGACACTAAACTCAATGACTTTAAATTAAAGAGAAACAATGAACCAGAGCTCTGATACACTTCTGCCAAATGCAAGAACAATATGTGGTTTTAAAATAAAATAGATTTCATATTGCAAATCATTCCTTTAAGTAGCAATTGCTATATATATATTATATACATTATATAATATATATGTATTACAGAAATTAATGTACAGACAGCCTGAACTGAAAGTCTCAGGCCTACAAAGATTTAGCCTGTGTTTTACTTGAGGCACATGAACAGTCCCACTGTGTTTTGCTCTTTATGTGCATAAACCTTTGCAGGCCTGGAGTCACAGCACAGGGGAAAAAATACCAAAAGCATGTGGTAGCATTTCTTTTCATGACTTTGTGCTTGTGATGCTCTTGAATCAGTATCATTATTACTTTATTATGCTTTGTCACTGTGGTGACAAAAAGGATTTCAGTGCAGCTCTGTAGAGACTGTTGTGCCACAGACATGTCTTTCAGATGTCAGCTCTGTTCTGTAAAAAGGCAGAAAACGATTCTGGAGATAGGTTTTGCAATGACTGCAAAGCAGCTGGCATCTCTGTAACTGTCACTTTTCAAGACCAAGCAAAATTCTTTGATATCTTTTACAGCTCTGCTTAAACGTTGCATGTGCCAATGACAGATGTGTTTAAGCTACTTACATACTTTTATCTGTGTAGAACTTTCCACTAAAGTAAGGCAAAACAAAATGGCTATTTCTGTTTGGAGGAAGAGAAAGGGAGGCACGACTGAGAACAGCAACACAACCACGCTTGAGGTTATCAGCTTCCAAAGAAAAGACAGAGACCCAGGTCATGTGCAGAGAGATGTCAGCCCTGAGCAAAGCACTGAACATGTGTACCCCCTTTCCAGTGTCCTGTGGCATGTGGGCTATGACAAGCCCTCACTTTCCCAAGATCACGATGTACAGCTTCCTCACAGCTACTGCCAAACAAGGATTATATTAAAAAATTTCCAAGTATGATGATAGTGGGTAGGGTTGTTCATAGAAGAGCACCAATAACAATGTATCTAAGGCAGTGTCTCTCTATGCACTATGTGTACATACAGTACAAACTTTTTTTTTTCCCTCTCAGTGGCTTTCTTTTTTTCTGTTTCCTAAGAACTTGATGACATTTTATAGTTTACTATATGCAGGACTTAATGAACATGGGATTTAAGGCTACATTAACACTGCACTTTCAGGCCAGGTGTAAGCCCATGCTTGTATCAAAATCTGCTTCCTATCCACACGGTCCAGTTGCTAGTATTTAGGGACTTGGCTGCATCCTAGTATTTAGGCCTAGAAACACACCAGTCAGAGCAAAGCCAGCTGGCTGTGCTGGGCACTGGAAGACAGTGCTGCCAAACTGGTGAGTCACAGCTGGGAGGCAGGGATTTCACCTTTTAAGGTCAATCTCGAGAAAACAAAAAATTAACAAACTACGTACCCCAAAAAGCAATATGTAAATAATTGATTCCTATCGTCCAAAACTGTCTGAAAGCAGACTGAAAAATCAGAATAACCAAACATAATGTATCTCTGTCAGTATTTTTAAGGAAATAATTCTTGATCTGTCAAAAATTATGAACTCACTGCAAATAGTCACAGTCCAGTTGATGGCTCTCTGCTTACACAATATGGTTGTTCATTACTGGCTTTTAAGTATAGTGTAACTTACTTAAGAACAAGCATTAAATGCTACAAATAACATGTAAACATTACTTCCCAGAGATATTTGGGATGAAGAATGACATGCTGTTGTGTCCCCATTGTTTTTTTTTTCCCAAATATGAGCTAGAAATTCTATGAAAATTCACTCAAACCAATATTGATTTTCAAATCTGGAAATGTTTTGTCTATTTTTCTCTATTTTACACTGTTTCCATCTGAAACACGGTTGCTGCCAGTCATATCACCTCTCCAACTGCTTTATTCTGACAATTTGCATCATCCTCCTTTTATAGATTTTTCCCAGCTATAATCAGGTGAATTGCCTCAGAAATCCTTAAATATTCTTTACTAGTATCCCATGGTTTCTCACAGGGAAAAAAAAATCAAGGTAAATTATGTTGTTATCATTTTATAAAAGTAAGCAGAGAAATGCACGACTGAATTCCAATTCATCTTGAAGCCTTAACAAAGTCTTTTTGACTCATGATGACACCTAAACTCTTTAATCAATATTTTCTCAGCAATCAACATAAAATGTAAACTGGATAACTGCAGTGCCAGTATGCAAGAAGGAGGAGAGTATGGCTGCCTGAAGAGGAAAAATAGACTTGTATCAAAAGGCATGCAAAGATGTAAAGAATATGGCCTATGTTCAAATTCAGTTAATCCGTTCATCACAAGCTGAACATTAAGCAAGAAAGTCTCACCGGACTAAAGAAAAAGCTAAAAAGCCAACTGAGTGGAGCTGGGCTGCTCAGGCTTGACTTCAAACACTCTCTTATACGCTTTGGAGCTCCTTGGGCTCCTTGGGCTATAGCTTACATTCATCCATCCATCCTATAGCTGGCACACCTACAACCCTTAAGCTATGAAGACTGAATTATCATACTCTACAATTAATCCCGTATGGGATACACCTCCCTTCCTACGTGCATGCACACACACACACGCACACTCTGTAAAGTAAGTAAAAGTAACGTTCTCCAACCTCTTTTCACTGCATCACCCTGCAAATATAATCAGACTACTGGGAAAAATATATATCACTGTGGTTTAGCCTTGGTGTTTGCAGCAGCAGAGACATTTTGAGCACCATTTGCATATGACTATTGTAGTTTGTGAAGAACTTCTGGGAGCTCACTAGATTTCAACATTTATACATTTTTAATAGTAAAAAGGCCATCTTGTACAATGGGAAATAAAGAATACTTTAAGAGCCCCTGGAAGATTTCTTGATTTTTTTTTCATTGATTCATCTGTTTTACTCTTTAATTTTTACTGTTTCTCATCCTATTCATAACACACTATATATCTAAGCAAAGTGGAGAGTTGATACGTCTGTCTTATAAGCAGTCTGCGACACAGGATAAAACTCATCTCCATGGCTTTCTGAATCTGGATATAGCTAATGGTCCGCACAGCTAATAGATTAGACCCTCTTTTGGGAGCTCCATGCTCCCACACAGAAAAAAAGTCATTAGATAATTACGACAGCTTTGCAACCGCTGGAAACTTCATCACATATGCCAGTGGTATATTACGGAGGCCTAACTACCTCATCAGTGGGATAAAATCCCATAGTATCATACTGATATTTATTTTCTGCTTGTAAGATAATGAAGATCAAGTTCTGTGCAGAAAAAAAAAGCATTAGGCTTTTTATGCAAATTCTTGTAGGTGGTAATATTTACCTTCAGATCCTCCACAAGGCAAAATTTCTTTCAAATTTTTTTAGAATGTTTCAATTGGACAAACCATTAAAAGCTGTTTCTTTCAGATTTTCAAACAATATAGATTCCAGAATAGATTGAATGCAGAAGGGCAGCGGCTCTGTTGAAAAGAAAACAACAAACAGAAGAACTAAAAAAATTAGGTTTAGATGATACACAAGTCTAGAAATAGAGAAAGAGGTTTCTGAAAGCTGGTTACGCACTGAATTCTCACTCATTCACTAGTTCACATTTTTTGTGTTGTCAGAAAGGATGTTGACTCATGAGGGTACAGACAATAGAGGTAACTATTTATACAAATATTAAACACACCCTTTATATGGTCATGTGAAATTTTCATGGAATAAAACTGAGTTTCAGAACTTTTTAGAGGATTTTATCCCATGATAATGAGGTTTCCAAAGAGGACACACATGAATAAGCCTGTTCTAGGCCAAAGCCTATTAAACTTACCTTTCTCTTTGAGAAAATTAGTCAAATTCACTGGCAACAGAAGCAGACTTCACTCCATATAAGCCAGTTCAGCCCTGGATCACACTGAAATCTCTATTCCTCCTTTGGAGGTGGCCAGCTTTGTATACGTGATGAAATAATCTCTGGAACATATAGAAAAGTTAATTTGATAATTCATACCTAAATTCAAGCCCTGCTCAGAGTATTAAAGTTATTCCTCACTCTAAAAATAACATTTCAAAATATGAAACAGTCCAGGGGTTTGAAGTTGAAGCATCTTTTCTTTCTAACCCTTAGAAATTTCCTCCAATCACCATACATTGTTACATGTCTAATCATTAATTTTAACTTTAAGAGTCATGATGGGTGTCTAAAAATTAAAGCTTGTCAGACTGCAAACACTGATTTGTAATATATAAAGCCCACACCGGTAAGCTGTGGTTCTCTTTAGGATTTCTTTTACAAGTGACAAGTTACAAGTGACAGACTTTTTCTTGCTTCAGAGCACATATCCTCAGTATTGCCATTCTCCCAAGACATAATGGATATTTCAGAGAAATGGATAACTGGATCTGTCAAAAGATTGATCATGAAGTTTCAACCAATTCTGAGGATTATTGTTATCTTCAAACCCATATCTGCCTAGTGTAGAGAGGCATCATTCTCACTTCTTTGTCTCCAGTTGTGTTACCGTTAAGTCAGCAGATGAAAAACTCTCTAAGACTCAGTTTGGAGTTTTAGAAAGCAGGCATTCTTTATTGCGGCGCCGGGTGCTAGGTGGAATTTCCACAAATCAAGCACACCTATGCTGAGATCATCGTTACATTTATACACAAGAATTACAAAGTAGTACACTCCCAGTTACAATGATTGGTTAGTGATTTACATATAATTATAATATCTGTTGTGCCATTCTCTTCTGTTACTACGCTTGCGCAGGGGAAGGGTCTTCACCTGGGCAAGGGTCTTCTTGACCTGTGGGTATGTCTTTTAATATTATAATGAAGGCAGTTCACTTCAGGATACCTTAAAAGTAAGTTTTGTTGCCAAGTTGGCCAGCTAGATATCTACCTTGCCAGGTTGTCAGATAACTCATCCTATATACAATAGAACCTAGGGGCTCTGGTTATGGTCCAGAAAATAAGGACTAAGGCTAACATGGTCCAGAGAATAGGGACTTCAAGCAACACAGCCTTGGATAACAAGTAGCACAGCGACCCATACATAACGTTAACATAGAGGCTAACTTCTTAAATCAAGATGTTCTTATAGTTGCTTATCCACTAACAAACACAAAATATAGAAAGATTCAATAAAACTTATGATAATCTTCAACAGTTGCATTGCCTTAGGTGTCATTCAGGCTGGAGTCAGTCATCTTAAAATATCCTTCTCCATCTCTTTCTTGTGTAAAGTAGATAAATACCTTTTGCCTCTGCAGAAGTTATTTTCCTAAAAACACAGGTCAGATGAAGCAGAAAAGTATGGTCCCTTCTTCAGAAGGAATGGCAATTTACAATAGGGGATTATTACAAAGCATTTACTACTCAAATGCATTTCTGCAGATAAAATGAGTTAACGATAAAATAAAATTGTCCCTTAAAATTAGATACTTTAGATAAATAACTACATTGCGGAGAACTGCATTTTTTTCATTCCATTATATAATTTTGTGTGTGTATGCATGTGGTAGACAGCAAGTAGCTAGAATACCTGGGGTTCTCAACAATCCAAAGTGAATAAAGAGAAAGAAAATTGAACAATTATGGCGAGTACTCATTGCAATTTAAGACCAAATTGATGGTGTGGAAATTAAATAGACTCAGATAACAAACTATTTCATTACAGATATATGCAGAGTTTTACAGTACTTAATACTGCAGATTGTCTCCGTATTTGGTTTTGGTTAGCCCATTCTCCTTGAATAGATGTGAGAGGATGGTAGTCCTGCACAACTGTCTATAAATCATGGAATGTCACGCTTGGGTTTAAGTTATCCCAATGACTTTTGCAGACCAGTAAAATCTGCAATTCTCAGGAGTCCTTTATTTCCTAGGGATTCAAACATGACAGCACACTACAGTTTGAGGATTAAGCCTTCTAGTGGCCTTCTTCAGCATATAGAATGACTGTCAAGTCAGGCGGAAATGAACTCATTTGACCTTAAAATGTATTTCCTGTACTGCATCTGGTGTTAATGATTCTCACAGCTTTTGTAAGGAGAATGGAATGGTAACGGAGTGGTAACAGAATGGTAATGGAATGGTAAATTAGGTAAGGAAAAGACGATTTTTCCGAATTCTAGGTAAGGTATGTTTTCTTGCATCGTGTTTACTCTTTTTCTTTTATAAAAGATACATTCTACCCTCAGTCTATGCTGGCATTGGTATCAAGAGGTGTTCCCTTGTGAAAAAAGAGCAGCTGGTAACCCTAAATTAATAAGTGAATTAAATACTTGTGAAAGTACCAGCTGACAGCCTTAGGGCTGAAAAGACTATTCCTCTGTATACGATTCTACCAAGATTCAAGTACCAGCAGCATTTCCTGCAAACATCTTACAGTGAAGTCATTAGTCTGTCTTGAAGAGGTCACAACTCCAGGGGTCAATCCAGGTTACTAAGATCTGAATTTGAACACACTGGTCCCAAATAAATGAGGAACTAGGCCACTGAAATTAATCAAGTTAGACAATGGAAATGGAAAAAAAGTAAGGTACTTAGATGTGCCCTAACCATTTTAACGTTGTCATGTGAAAGATCAATGTAATTGTAGTGAAGTGGATTAAGCTATGGTATTTCTCACTAGCTGAGGAACTGGTCAATGAATAAATAACAACTATATTTAAAAGGACAACATTTTTTGTTTGAAGAGCAAATAGAGCAACAATCAAACTAAAAAATGTGGATTAGCTACATATTCACTTATTGATCAACTTCTTATCTGAAATCAATATCAGCAAAAAGCATTGTCAGTTGTGCTACAAGAACATAACAAATATTTCTTACCAAAAAACATAATTCTGCTTAGGTTATGTGCTGAAGATTCCCAAAGCACAGGGCAAAGTATCCATGAATGATATGACCATTACAAACTTTGTACAGAATTTTTAAGTTTCAAATTTTTATTTTTCCTGGCTGAATCTAGGATCTTCTGGTCTTCTAGTGAATATTTATTAATTTAAACAATTTGCAATTATTTTGGTCTAAAATAATATTACATTTCTTTCCCAAATACATAATTAATATTTTAATACTCCTTTTCCAGTAACTGCTGATTACCTGAAAAACATTTTGGTAGTCAAACAAATAGTTTGACTATTGAGTTTGAGGCAAGACTCTTGGAAGACTATGAGTCAGAGGTTAATTTGGCTTTTCTTCTCTTTTGTGGCATCAGATGTTCTGCCAAATTTACCATCTCTAATACAGCCATCCATGGAAACAACCCACTGTTCTAATCTCCCATTTGGAGCTTTGCTACCTGACATTTACTTCAGGCCTCATAAATCGTAAACTCTTCTTGGACTTTGGGGGATAAAGTGTCTCAAGGAGTATGCCAAAGTTCAGTTTGGGTCCTCTCTGCTGTTTGGTTGTGTGGTGTTTTTTTTCCCCTGGACAGTATACTTATGAAAATCAAACCTTTGAATTCTTACTTAGGCACAAATACACTTGGCATCTATTTAAAATTTTAATAAAATATGTAGGGGCCTTTCGTTTCCTTTCCTTTCTCAGCCCTTTAGGACCAATGAGTAATGAGTTGACATTTGCTGATATCTAGTGAACAGAGTTTTTTGAAAGAACTAACAAAGAGCTTCTTATTAAAAATATTAATAAAATGCTATGTGACTGACAGTCATTAACAGTTTAATTTGAAAAGAAGACTAGGCAGTATATTATGTCTTCTGTATAGAAATGGATAATGCCATATAAAGTATTGTTAAAAATTAAGAAGTTATTTAGGTTTCTAGTGCAGCTTAAACAAATTCCTTACAATAATTAAAAAGATAGAAGAAATCCTTCCAGAGACAGACAGGAACATACACAGACTCCTTTGATGATAATTCAGCTTTAAAACATTCTTCTTAAGAATAATGCAAGTAATAAAGATGATTCTCAGAACTAGAAACTTGCTTTCTATGGGATGTAATAACATTTGGACTTCCTTGAAATAAAATTTCAAATGCCATTAAGCTATAGTGACATTAAAAGTCCTTCAGAAGATGGAAATAAAAAAACCCAACAATCTAGAACAGAAACTAGAAACATGTTCTGAGATTCCACGCTCTCAAGAGCAGAAGCAATTAAATGCCTATTGCATATTTATTGAGTGTCTTCACCAGTTACAAAACCAACACGTGCACATACTGAGTCAATGAAAGGATGATTGCCGGTAGTTTCAGTCAAACTCTAAACACCTGTGTCATGCAGCTTCAGCAACACTGAAGAGTGCACAGTCTTTGGAGTGTTAATGCTGTTATTTTGTGGTTGGCTGCCTTCGTCTGGCTTTGGCAACATGCACTCTGTGATGTTCCCCAAGGGTGAATCTTGGGGATTAGCTCATGTTGAGACCTACACAGAGACTGAGGATGTTAACTTGGGTTCATGTATGAGAAAAGATTGCAAAAACATTGATTGCAATGGAAACTGTACCTGTTCTGATGTAGACAGTGACATATTCTTCTTTCAGTTTCTGTAGCCCTTCTGTCTCAGACCTTTAATTTTGTTTTTACACACTTTTTTTTTTCTTTCTTTTTTTTCCCCCCAAGCAAGTACTCAACACCGTATGGCTTTAAGGCTACTATGTCAGTATTTTGCAAAGACAGTTGTTGTGGTTTAACCCCAGCCAGCAGCTAAGCACCACACAGCCGCTCGCTCACTCCCCCCT
>NW_008794458.1:630041-636294 GCF_000699145.1 Aptenodytes forsteri | reverse complement strand
GTCATATGGTATGGAATATCCCTTTGGTCAGTTGGGGTCAGCTGTGCTGGCTGTGTCCCCTCCCAACTTCTTGTGCACCCCCAGCCTACTCACTGGTGGGGTTGTGTGAGAAGCAGAAAAGGCCTTGACTCTGTGTAAGCACTGCTCAGCAGTAACGAAAACATCTCTATATCATTAACACCGTTTTCAGCACAAATCTAAAACACAGCCTCATACTAGCTTCTATGAAGAAAATTAACTCTATCCCAGCCAAAACCAGCACAACAGTACAAAGGAAATGTCATTAAAATGGTTTTGTCGTTCTCTAAACAGAATGCTTAAATCCTGTTGTTATTGAAAAGGTGGCAACTCCCCATCTTACACTGTTTTTACTGTTTAAAATTCAAATTCTAGAGAGGTGACACTTCCTTGTGAATAGAGAGAAATAGTTGCATTTATCTGAATTTGAGATTTCTAATTTCCACTAACTTAAATAGTTTAAGATAACACCTTCAGGAGCTTCTCTTAAGAATTTTCTTTGGTTTGAAATGCATTGAGTTATTGAAATAGTGTATAAGAAGTCAGTGTAAAGTCCTACAAAATGAAGTGCACTTACCCTATAATGAAAACTCTTGACCTATTGATGACATATTCAAGGAGAGCTGACTTCTAGTTCTGGAAATAATACACTGTCTTTGAATTTGTGGATGGAGAGCTTCTCCATGATGTTTTCAAAGATGCTACCATTGTCCAAACTCTCTAAAAGAAGGATATATAAAAGGTATTCTGACTGAGATGAACGTTATTTTTTGCTTGTGGCTTTAACTTTTTTCCCCTCAGATTTGCTTTTCTTTCATTTATAATTCAGAGATGACAGTTCATAATTGTAATTATTGTGTTTGATTTTTAATTTGGGTGTTATAGTAGCAAGGCAAAGCTATGTGCAATACTAGAAATCTCAAGAGGCATTAAGAGAGACAATGATGAGAATTGTGCTCTAGATTTGTACAAGATAGTCATTTCTGGAATAAATTTTCCTAGTATTCAGTAACTTAAAACACCCCTTCCTTTTGTAGGACTGAATCTTTTGAAGCTAACTGAAATGTAGTTTGTACATTAAAGAAGTCATTTTGAGGGAGAAAATTTCATTACATTCCAGATCAGTAAGAATTCAGGGACAGCAGCTCTAGTTCAACAAATATATTTGACTTTTCTGAGGATAATAGAGCAAAGTGACAAAGGGAGGTAGTTGATATTATTTTGTTTAGACTTCTAAAGCACATTTTACATAGCATGACAGATAAAAGCCATTTTGAAAATAAAAGTCTCTTGGGGTTATAGGAGGAAAAACAAAGTGAATTGGAATGTGTCTAGAGGAAAGAAGCAAAGATCTATGATTTATGTGAGAAACCTGGGCTAAAAGGCAGTCATTTGTGCAGTCCATTAGACCATATATTTTAACTTTTTTTTGTGCAGCTCCTGAATCTTTTTTCTAGCAGTAAATTATAGAGTTTGTAAATTATATTAATTTGTTTTTAATCCCTGCAAACAGTATGTAATTATACCTTAGTAACCTAATTCTAGAGCCTGGTGAACCTGGGTAATCAAATTCAGCCTTAGCTAATTAGGTGTTGAGTGTCGATTTATTTGATCTCCTTTACAAATACTTATTTTAATGCATTTATGTAATATTGATGGAGAAAAAAAATTGTAATATCATACCTTTTTACTGATCATCTTTATCTGCTTATGTTAAGAAAAAAATAATTAAAATTGTGTAATAAAAGTTGTTAATTCCTTGCCTGCTGCTAGTCACTGGTTAAATTTAAAGTGTTGACTTGAGCTATTTGATCTCCTTTACAAATACTTATTTTAATGCATTTATGTAATATTGATGGAGAAAAAAAATTGTAATATCATACCTTTTTACTGATCATCTTTATCTGCTTATGTTAAGAAAAAAATAATTAAAATTGTGTAATAAAAGTTGTTAATTCCTTGCCTGCTGCTAGTCACTGGTTAAATTTAAAGTGTTGACTTGAGCTGTACTGTCAAGTTTTCTTGTCTTCATATGAGTGTTGAACTAGAGACAAATTTGTGTTTTACAGCTGTAGACAAAAGTGTACCTTTCTGTAAATGAGAGGGAAGCTGGGACAGAAACTGCATAGAAGTCCCTTTTCTTTAACAAAATCATATTTTGGCAGAGCTCTTACATTGATTTTTAACTGTCCGCACGGTCTAGTTAAGCATATTTCTAATTTTGCTGTTTTAACAAACTGATTCTGAGCTGCCTTCCTTTGAAGGAAGACTGTGACTGACTCTTTAATTGACTAGTTTAATTTACAGCACAAAGCATTTCAGCCCAAATCCAATACACTATGGGAACAGAGCGTAGAAGAATGAAAAGGAGGTTTTATTGGAAGTTGGTTCTTTGTGCTAACAATGCATGTTCAGCTATGTAAATAGTAACAGTTACAAAAGGAAATGGAGTCAAAGGTTCAAGCCAGCTGCTTTCTTCTGCGTACATAGAGTCATAGAATATCTCAAGTTGGAAGGTACCCATAAGGATCATTGAGTCCATCTCCTGTTTATTACATCCTTTAATAAACTTGGAGTTTCAAATATCTTTTGCAGCTATGATTAGGAAATATGTGGAATTATGGGAGAAAAAAATTGTTATTAAAAAAAAAGTTTGTATATTAAATGACTGTGAAAGTTAGATTTACAGTTTTTACTGAGAAACAAGTGCTTAGGATGGATAGTCCAAGCACACTCCGAGTAAACATCATAAAGCACTTTAACTCAACATCATTTTTTGGCTTTTTCATTACTAAGTCTGGATGACTTGGCACGATATGGTTCTACAACAGGAACTTCAGATTTTGGATCTATTAACAGCAAGTAAATTATTTATTAACTTACGGTATATGAGGAGTAATTTGGCAGTTGGCAGGCATCAGTGAGCCATAGATTAACATAACACCATTGTTGTGTCCAATACGTTCTGAGCAATCTATTTCAGACAAGAATTTTTTAACAGACACTCTTATTTTATTTTTTACTAAGGACATAAAAGACACTTAAGCTGCTTTTCTCACTTTCTATTGCTCTGTCTATAGGCATAACAGTATTTTTATATTGACTGAAAGGAGAGACTGAATATGTTGCCAATTGTTTCTGAAAGCAACGTCACATACGCCTGCTTAGCAGAGGAAGGGATTTTCACTGTATGTGAAAATCAGCAACAAAACCTGGAGACATTCTAGAACAATTTCGTGATCTTGTTACAATGGGGGAAAAAATGGCAACGATAACAAGACACAGTTGTAGATAGCAACAGCCCAGTTCTTCAGAATGATCTCATCAGGGAGACCAGTCTCGCTGAAGAGGAGGGGCTTGCTTCCCAAAGGGCTTGTGCCAGGCTTGTGCTAAAAAAAGATCTTCCAGTTCTCCCATTGCTTAAACTCTGCACTTCTACTCCGTATCATGCAACTGTGAACTCAATAGCATCTTGTTGCCTTCTCTAGTTGCTGCTGCTTTTCCTCTGTAGAGTAATTCAAAGCACTTTGAGGTTTCTGCTGCTTTCTGAAGTACCTTGAACTTTCTAAGCTACCTGACATTTCAGTATCACCAATAATCTTCCCCTCTGAAATTTTATCTTGTCATACTAGATCAAGAGCTTGGAAAAAAAACAACAAACCCTAGGCATTTCCCTTTTCAGATGTGTTCCAATGGAAAAGAAGGCTTCAGCAGAAGGGGATTTTCCCCAAAATAGGAGCTTTTGAAAATTCCCCTGTAAATTTCAAAATAAGCCCTGCCCTACTTAGGGTCCCAAGTTAAGCCAAGTGAGAGGAACAGATGAGGATATCAACAAGGAGGCCATTTTCTTTAGGTGAAATAAAAGTTTTCATATATTGAGTTAGAAATGCTCAGTAATGTGTTTTCAGTTGCTTAAAATACTTGTATACTTACATTTTTTCCATGAGAACATTAAAAGGACTAATGCCCTATGAATACCAAGTTCCAAGTGAGAAATAAATCTCTTGAACTACCATTGAATTTAAAAGGGAATGTTACATATCACTGAAATTGTTCACATAGAGTTTTCCCAATTAAAAATACAGCTGTAATTAAACCATAATATTTCACAGGAAAATGTCAGTTATAGTCAAATATAATTTGGAAATGCCAAAATTATTTTCATTCAAATTAATCTTTAAAAACCAAACACAACGATTTTAATGTAGTATAAAATTTTATCTTAAAATAATGTCGAAAACCCACCAACTACCAAAATTGAACTGGTATGGCATACTGAAGTTCTGATTAAAATTGTCCAAAAAATTCACAAACAATTATGTTTTTCTAATAGATTTTTTTAACCATCTGAACAATCATTGACTAATATTTTTTTTTTCTTATTGTAAATTTTTATTGAAAGAGTTGAGTCCATCTCACAACAAAATTTTAGTTCTTGATGAGAAGAACATTTTCCATAGGACTGGACATGAGAACACAGCCAGTTCTGTTCAAACCAACACATCTTTGTAACTTATTACATCATGAAGCTGCCAAAATACCAAACAAAACACTAATATGAAACTTTTTCTGAGTTCTATGAATGAATAACTTTTACATCTGTTTTCTATTGATTCAGCCTGATATAGAAAGATCAGAAATTTCAATAAAAAGGAAACAAGACTATGCAATATTTCTTAAAAAATAAATAAAACCAATAATCTGTGATTAATTTTTCACTATGACTGATAAAACAATGCCACCACTATGTCAGTGTTGGCTGATGTATATTCTATTACTCCAATATGTCCTAATTGGCCTTATGTCATGGAAACATACCTGATTTCTCTGCTCACTTGTAGTTTAGAGGAAGTTTATTTCTTCCAAACTAAAATAACTACTGTTGGAAGTAAGTATTGAAATGGTAATGGACCCAGCTCACTGAGTAATTTTTGTGCATATGTTAAGTTACAAAAACATTTAACTTAACTTTTCAAACAAGTAATAAACAATTATTAAAAAATAGTGATTAAATATTACATTTCTTATCAGTGATACCTTAAAAGGTAAAACAAACAAACAAACCCCCAAACCATAAAAAAAAGGGAAAAGCAGCCCTGCCAATATCGTTATATAATCAACGAGGGATACTCAAATGGTATAGGATACATTAATAAAAAGTATAAACCCTGAGAGCTTGTCAGAATAGAAGATAGGTTAGGTTAATTAACCATACAGTGATGGGCACTCCTAGCAGATAGTGGACATCCATTATGCGCTATGATTGACCACATAATATACATTTTCTTCTTCATCTGCAAAGAGAGATAGAAGATAGTTAGTCATCAGAGACAAGGAGAACCGATTTCAGAAGTACTTATTAACATGCAATGTTCATTAAGAAATCCAGTGATTTCGATAGCATTTGTGTCATTTCATACCACTCCCATGCATGCACTGGCCACACACATTTCTGTCACCCATCCCAACACATGAAAATCTTGATATTTGTGGGATAAGCTGAGTGATCTTTCCAAGTCAAATAAGTCTTTTGATCATTTTCAGAGCAGGACAATTAGACCAAAAAATGTCATGCTAAAGGGTAGATGGTGAGAACCAGCGAATTTGAGTTCACTTACACCCTAAAGTACAGCTACAGGTTTAGCTTAATGTGCTGGAGAAATAACAAGGAACTAATTTAATGAAAGGCAGCAAGGTAATTTATATGTAAACCTAGTTATTTTTAGAGTCCTCTCTACCCCTTTTTAAAAATGCTGTTAATTTATAAAAATATGGTAATATTTCTGGTCATGGATGACAAATTCTCTTTCTTGGTTTTTTTTTTCCTGTCTTTCATGGTACACAGGCTGGCTAGTTTTAAGACATATAATCTTTGCTGTTATAGAGACTATACAGACACACCACCACTCCAGGGTATGAAACGGTTCATAAATGTTTGAAAAGGGATTCCTGCCTGTTGTGGTTCAACCTCAGTCGGCAACTGAGCACCACACAGCCGTTCGCTCACTCCCTGCCCCCTCACTGGGATGAGGGAGAGAACTGGAAAAAAAGAGTAAAATTTGTGGGTTGAGGTAAAGACAGTTTAATAGGACAGAAAAGGAAGGGAAAATAATGATAACAACAACGATAAAAGACTATACAAAATAAGTGATGCACAATGCAATTTCTTGCCACCCACCAACCGATGCCGAGCCTGAGCTCCTGAGCAGCGGTCACTGTCCCCCCCCCAGCCCAC
>NW_008794458.1:585268-629890 GCF_000699145.1 Aptenodytes forsteri | reverse complement strand
TGTACCAGCTACTAGGAAGGAAATTAACTCTATCCCTGCCAAAACCAGGACACTGCCTCATTGGTTTTCAGCCCACAAGAAAAAAGGCCATCCTCTTCTTATGCCTTAGCAGTACTTGATTGCTAAGAGGCTGGATACGAGATGCAAATGTCCAGCTTCAGTTTGGTAAATTTGTATTTCTAGTTCTACTTGCATGAAAAATCTGTGCTGTTTTGGGGGGGTTGGAGGTTTTTTTTGGTTGGTTGGTTGGGGTTTTTTTCATCTCAAAGTATGCTTATCCTGCAGGCATATTATGGATTGACATTTCTAAAATAAACCGCTTGGAGGCTGACAAAGCAGGCAGTTGGGAAGCCGGAACATAAATGAAAGAATAAAGGTACTTTTGTATTTTTTGCTGAAACAAATGATGGTACTTAAAAGCCCACTGTCAATTTTTAAGTCATACTTTTTGGCTTTTTGTTTGTTTGTTTGTTTGGGTTTTTTTTTTGTTGTTGTTTTTTCCTGGACCCTGTTATTATAAACAGTGTCTCAGAGTATGGTAATACAAAGAGATGAGAAGGGGGAAAAAAACACCTTTCCATTGAAAGAAAAGCATGTACGTAGATAGGCATCATACAGAGTTGTCTTCAACACTTTACACTCACCTGATCGGATTTATTTGCCTTCCACATACAACAGAAGACTCAAAAGCTAGAATAACACTTGTAAAACAGACATATTGGTAAAGGAAGCCAGAATGGGAATCTCAGTGCCTGATGTCCCTTAAATTCATGTCTGTATACATGTATAAGCATTCTTATCCAAACACACATTAGATTTAATTTATCGCTGGCTGGAGATACGGTTCTTATAATTTATTTGCCTTCCACATACAACAGAAGACTCAAAAGCTAGAATAACACTTGTAAAACAGACATATTGGTAAAGGAAGCCAGAATGGGAATCTCAGTGCCTGATGTCCCTTAAATTCATGTCTGTATACATGTATAAGCATTCTTATCCAAACACACATTAGATTTAATTTATCGCTGGCTGGAGATATGGTTCTTATATTAAAAAAAACAAAACAACAAACCAACTAAAAAAACAGACTAAAGAAAAAACTTCTGTCAGGGACAGACCAGGAATTGCTGGGTAAAGAGGCAGGCAAAAGAATCCCTGGACAGGAAAAAGAAAGAAAATATTCAGGGAGGAGGACCTGAGCTCAACAAGACAAGAACCGACTGGTGTGCAGAAATCGGGAACAGAGACAGAATGGGTGAGACAGGAGAAAAACAGCTCATGTTATAGTGCATTACGATAAGTTAGAGGAAAAGAAATTAAGGAAAGTAATGTACATGAACATGTAAATGGAGCAAACCATTGAACTTTCACAGGAGTGAGTCAGGCAATGGTAACAGTAGTATAGCTCCGTATTGGATAATTTACCTTGCAGCTAGACTGCCTCCAGAAACTGAGTCAGCTTTTGGTAGCTGAACTACCTTGTGCACGTACTCTTTGAAGGAAGATTCTTTACAACATTCCTGGAAAGGAGAGAACAAGAGATCAACAGATAGGGGTTTTTAATAAAAAAATGCTACTGCTTAGGAAAGCTGAATTATTACTTTGCTACTCAGTGACAGAGTACCTCCAGCTTTTGTAAACAGGGATAGCATTTTGCCATTTTAATATTACACTCTAAACCAGAAATAGAAAGATAGGAATCTTGATAGTTAACCTAACTCAGCTGAATATTCAGATAATGTGCTAAGTTAAGTATGTACTGCTAATGGCAGAATGGATATGATTTTCAAATTCAGGTACGAAGTGTGGACATCTATCTTACACTGTCTGATCTGCAGATACACCACCTCTGAATCATCCACCACGTTTTTCGTGTCCAAACAGACGAGGGTTTAACTTTGCCATGTGGTTGAAATCTGTATCAGCAGGGGGATGGTTTGCAGAAGGCTGCTACACTTCGTATTATGTTCCTTGTTTCTGTCTTTTACATGGCCAAGAGACAGAATCCCCATTTGTCCACTAAGATTAGAGTGAACGGCTGATCTTGAATACGGAGATCCAGGGGGTAGATAATTTCAAACAAGTTTAAAAGGTAACTAACAGTCCCTGACTCAGCAACCAAGTGCCAGTATTAAGCTTAATTAAAATATTAAAACTAGTTATATTTGAGCAATGAAGGGAGAATGAAAGTTTTTAATTCCTGAAAAACTTTCCAGTAGAGGAGTGAACACAAGGGTTATGTCTACATCAGCAAGTAGCTCAGTAACAGTGAATTTACCAAGTGAAATGGATGGTGCTAAGAATCTAGTGTCGACACTACCTGTTTTTCATGGGGGTCTACTTTAGACTTGTTTTAGTTTGGTCCAGTAGCCTGATTTTCCAATAGCTGTTGGATGGCATTCAATGTGGTCCTAAAGAGCATCTTCCAGAACAGCTTCATCAGAAAGAAGTCTAGCTCATGCACTCCTGAAGCTGCTCCGCTCCGAGAACCAAAGCAGTTTGAAAAACATGGCTTTCAAAACAATCTAAGCACAGATAGCTATTCAAGCTAAAACGGTAATGTAGATGCACCCAGCAGAAGTGAGAGACTCAAACTGGCACTGCAGTATCACTTTGAGGAAAAACATGTGATTTTACTTTCTAGCACACACTTACACTCTTATTATCTTCCTATGGCTGAGAATGAAGAAAACTCTGCTTCCTCTGAAAGACCCAGAAAGGATAAGGATAACGATATCCAAGAAATTTTTCTCCTGTCATCTTCATTCATAGACTCCAAGTAGGGCATTATACTTGAGCCAGATTGAGGGATGTATTGATTTGACAACAACTATTTATGATAACAAACATTGTTTTCTCTTACAGGGAGCTGACATCTGCTTTTCTCTGATGGAAATGAAATTATAGAGAAGAGAAAAAGGAAGTCACTCATGACTCATTGCATTTTCATGACAACGAATATTTTTACAGACATCAGAAGACAGATGTTCACCACATACATTTTAATACATTTAAATTATCATGTCCCACTCCTAAAATCCGTGTGTTTATTGTGTTATGACCTGAAAGATACCAGATGCTACATCTATAAATAGCTGCCTGGTTTTGTATATGAAGTGTATATCCTAGAGCAGAACATGTAAACCTTAAACCAAAACTCTGGAAATCTATGTTTACTCCCTGTAATCCTAAATAATTAGCACTTCTCTGCAGTTTAATTTGCCTTTTAATTTTATGTATTCCAACAATTATCAGGATGTCTGTACTATACTAACATCAACATAAAAGCTGTAGTTTATCTCATTAACTGCTCTTTAAAATATACATGTTTAAGGTATGTTTATATATATGTAATGGTCAAGCAGCAATATCGAATCCAGCATAATAGTCCAGGAGGCTATGGTTGCTGTTCTAACTTAGTGGTAACTTTTTATTAGAGAAGTTTTGAAAAAAACTTAAAGAAACTTTTATTAAAATATCTGTATTGCTTGCATTTTACTTTTTATTACTGTCTTCCTAGAATTCAGTTTGCAGTCCAGCAACTTTGTATGAAAGGGCCACAAGGATCAGATTTGGTTTGGTATTTTTGGTCCAAGAATGAAAGTAATTCAAGGGACATGACGTTGTGAGACAACAAGAGGCTGTACTATTTTATAAAAATTAATTCTTGTGTACACAAACTTACATGCATATTGTACCATACTTATCTCTACACTTTCCACAAAGCAGAGGCTGTCTGGACAGGAGCAATTCCTGCTTTCTTGATAGGCCTAATCATAGCTTTTAAAATCCAGTGTGGCCCAAAATAATGGTCTCCAAAAATAGACTGCTCCTAAACTTAAAACAACTATTACATTTAAGAATGTGTTATTTCTTTAGGGATCTGCACAACTGGTTTTCTGGTAATTAAGAAATCTGGTTTAGCATGGTCCCTCAAATCTATTTTACTAAAACACATGCATGGTACTACACAACCATGAATTCTGTGTATACATGTATAGACGCATATAGACATTTACATTTACACATTCACAGATATTTATTTATATATGTGCAGGCTGTAATATATGTATAAATGTAAGAACTTTATAACTACATATGAAAACACATAAATAATTGCTGATACCTTTTCTTGCTTCTCATTTTTTGGACTTTATGAATTATATGATTGGAAACACATTAGTGTTTAATTACTTCCAGATGTGCAACAACAATTCTTTATACTTTTTAAAACAAAATCTATTGCAGATTGAATACTCTTTTTTGGAGTTTAATACTTTCTAAGAGCTTAATACTTTTCAAAATGTTGCTGCTTATGGTTTTTAGTTCAATAAGGAAGAAGGTTGTACCAAGAAGTGCCATTCTGTATTTATTTCAGTATTTCTGAATGTATTTCCAATTTTGCTCGTCATAAATATCAACATGTAGTATCAAAGGAAAGTTATTATATGAAACCAGGAAATATTTTATGCTTCAAGAAACATGAAAATTATCCTATGGCCACCTGTGCCCTATTTTCCTGTGCAAAACTTCTGCTCTGTTAGACTAAAACAAGCAGAACACAGATAACATGCCTGAAAGCAGTGTTTTTTCCCTGTTAAAGTGCAAGGAGTTGAGATCAGGCTTTTTTCTTTAATGTTCTGAAATGAAGTATCATTTGCAAAACTAAAATATTTCTGTTTAAATACTGTTCTGGAAAACATTTTGTAGTGACATTGAGAAAGTTCTTCAATATTTTACCTCTGGGGATGAAATTCTGACTCCACCAACCAAAGTCAAATCTTATACTCGCATTATCAAGGTTGAAGATGCACTATTCTTTTTCAAAAGTTTATATCAGAAGAGAAATACACATTTCTTACATATGTACTAAGGATTTATCTGTAACATGCTTCAGTGGTAGTTAAAAATATTAGATGATGTTCTGGATCAAATGTGAATCCTATCGTAACTGAATGACTACTCTTTGTATTGCAAAAGAAAAAAAATGGTGACCATATAGAGCCAACTATAACTTGTCTGTGGAAACACATCCCCCTAAAAATATTCACAATCTATGTATAATGTTCAGAGACAATGTAAAAAAAAAAAAACCAACCAATGATATACTGCTTCAAAACATTCAGTAAAAATGTGGAATGGATAACCAGAAAAATCTTTCTCCAACACCCAATTTCTGTTCTGCAGTAATCTTACAGTATAGCTGCCACTATGTATGCCAATCAGTGTGTAAAGTTTGATGCAATTATTGTTCCTGTAAAGGAAAAATTCACCTGAAAACTTTTCACCCACACTTCATTTCTATGTCAGAATGCACTCCTTTTTGAGAGAGAGGAGGAATTGTTATGCAAGTAAAGAGATGAAAAGTCAAGGTAGGCTTTTTACTGCTAATAGTTCTAACTGGAGGAGCCATGTGGTGCTGAAGTACAGGAGTGGCCAACAAGACATGTATGTACATACCATAAAAGTGGTTGAGTTGCAAGGATTATACCAATCTTTACAGTCCAACTAGGAGATTCCTACACAATACAATTATTGCAGAATATGAATCAGACATTCAAGTACAACCAGAGAGTGATGAATCACATAAAAAAAGGGAAATGCATAGTTATGCACCAGTGATTTTAAAAAGTGCTCAATAAATTACCTCTATTAAAATATACTACACACTAAATAATTATCTTATTTGGCATGTGGAGCTATATGCCAGGAAGGCCGAGAAGAACTGGCCTTTTTGGCAAGGAACTGTATAGCTAAAATTGTTTCAGTTCACTTATTTGTTTTTATTTTTTTATTTTTAAACTATACATAAGTCTGTGTGCTCGTTTTGGCTGGGGTGGAGTTAATTTTCTTCATAGTAGCTAGTATGGGGCTATGTTTTGGATTTGTGCTGGAAACAGTGTTGATAACACAGGGATGTGTTGGTTATTGCTGAGCAGTGCTGACACAGAGTCAAGGCCTTTTCTGCTTCTCACCCCACCCCACCAGCAAGTAGGCTGGGGGTGCACAAGAAGTTGGGAGGGGACACAGCCGGGACAGCTGACCCCAACTGACCCAAGGGATATTCCACACCATACGACGTCATGCTCAGCATATAAAGCTGGGAGAACAAGAAGGAACAGGGGGACATTTGGGGTGATGGCATTTTGTCTTTCCAAGTAACTGTTCCGCGTGATGGAGCCCTGTTTTCCTGGAGATGGCTGAACACCTGCCCGCTGATGGGAAGTAGTGAATGAATTCCTTGTTTTGCTTTGCTTGTGTGTGCAGCTTTTGTTTTACCTATTAAACTGTCTTTATCTCAACCCACGAGTTTTCTCACTTTTACTTTTCTGATTCTCTCCCCCATCTCACTGCGGGGGAAGTGAGCGAGCGGCTGTGTGGTGCTTAGTTGCCGGCTGGGGTTAAACCATGACAGTATGCCAGTAAAAAGTAAGAAAACTGTCAGATTAATCTAACTTTTCCTTGTTTTATGATGGTTTTACAAACATTCTGTCTACAGAGAGGTTGTTTATATCTTAAAAAAAAGAAACATCTTAATGTTTCTTTGGTGGTCTTTTCGTGTCACTGAATTCTGAAAGCCTGTGGCATTTTACAAATGCCTTAAAAAAAACTCAAATGAAGCCAAAAAACAATAAACAGAACAAACTTCCTATTGAGGAATAGAGATACACTTCTAGTATATTGTTATGGAGGTTGTTGATGACTTTACACAATCATGTCTTTCATTTCTGAGCGTGAAAGAAGTTGTTGGTGTTATGTCTGGAACAAATACTAATTTATGGTTTAAAATGAACTTATCACAATAAGAAAACACATCCACAGTGAAATTTCCATCTTGTGATATAATTTTGATGCAATGGTAAGTCAACTGCCTGTCTGAGGGGCTTTTATTAGTTTCACATCTTCCAGTGAGAATGTCAACTTTTCCATTAGGAAATCATGCAGTTACAAAATGTCAAGGCTTCTAGTTCCATCTTAATTATGCTAATTTCTCTTGCATCCAATCTCAAAATAAATTATGTTTTCTAGCCAAACAGTTGTGTTAAGAATGTCACCTGATTTTCCTTTTGCCTAAAAAAGAAAAGAAAAAACAAAATCCAAAACCCCAACAAATAAAACAAAACAAACAAAGAAATCAAAACGGACAAGAAACCCCCCAAACAAACGAAAAGTACTTTTAGGGAGTACATGGTACAAAACAGATCACTGCTCAGAATGCAGGAAAGCTGGAGCAAGGGCCACCTCAGACTAACTCTCAGTTTCTTGGGAATCAGTTGGGAAAGCAAGAGTGGCACGTCAGCTGGAGTGTGCTGAAAACAAAAACCCCTAGAGAAACTGGGGGAAGAGGAACTGTAGCGTGGTGACCACAGGGAACACGGAGAATTTCTTTTAACAGAGCTGGATAGAAAAAGAAATCTGAACTATGAGCCGAGAAACTACCTTCTGGTATTTGTCCCTGCTGGGTTCAAAGAAATAATATATTATTTCTGTATCTTCTGTCTAAATAAATGGTTCCATAGTAGTAAAATACCCAGATGAATATTTTCTAACAAAAGGCTATCTTCATGAGTTTGAATATTAGTTAAGTAGTCAGACAGAAAGGGAAAATATGTTTTAGCATATAATCACCAAATAATTTAGGTTGGAGTGACCTCTGGAGGTTATCTGGTTCAACTTTCTTCTTACAGCAGGGACAATTTACATCAGGCAGCTAATAATCTGTACTGTACTGTATCACAGTAAAAACATTTTCCTAGTATGTAATTGGAATTTTACATGTTACAGATTGCGTTTATTGCCTCTCATCCTGTCACTGTGCCCTTCCAGGATGAGTCTGGATCCACCTTCAACTATATCTTTTATTAAGACATATTTGAAGACAGCAACTAGATCTCCCATTAGCCTTCTCTTTTTAGGGCTGAACAAAACCTGTTCTCTCAGCCTCTTCTCGCACTTCATGTGCTGCAGCCCCTTGACCATCTTGGTGCCTCTCTGCTGGATCCACTCCAGTATGTCCATGTCTTTCTTCTTCTGCAGAGCCTCAGACTGGACACAGTGCTCCAAATACAGTCTCACAAGCATTGGATAAAGGAGAATAATTGCTTCTAACCTGCTGGTTACATTCTTGCTAATAAAGCCCAGAATGCAACTGGAAAGGACATCACCACAAGGATACACTGCTGACTTACCTTTAATTTGTGGACCACCAGGATGCCCAAGACCTTTTCTGCAGAGCTGCTCTATGCCCCAGCCTGTATGGTAGTATGGGATTATTCCTTCCCAGGTGTAGGATTTTTCATTTCCTTTTGTTGAACTTCTTGAGATTCTTGTCAGCCTACTTCTCCAGCCTGTTGAGATCCCTCTGAAGAGGAGCTCTGCACTCCAAAGTATTGACCATTCTCCCCAGTTTGGTCCAGTAACAAATTGAGAAATGCCTCTAGTAACCAACTTCCACATGGACTTTGTAGCTTTGATCACAACTTTTTCAACCCAGGGTTCCAGACAGTTTCCCATCAAGCTTCTTATCCATCTATTCCACCCATATCTCGTCAATTTGCCTGTAAGTGTACTATAGGAGGACATGTCAAAAGCTTTGCAGAAATCAAGGTCAACAACATCCAGGGCTCTCCCCTTGTATAGTGCCAGTAATCTCGTCACAGAAGGTAATCATGTTGGTCAGGCACAATTTTCTCTTGGTGAATTTGTGCTGAGCCTTCCCAGTTACCCTTGCCCTTCCTGAGACTGGCCACAGCTTCAGCAACTGAATACTGCATGAGACCAGGAACTAGTTCTAAATGGTTTCCTTTGAGCAATATGGTATCGTCTTAGACCTGAGCTGCCTTTTTTTTCTTTTTTTTTTTTTTTTTAGTACAAAGTCTGAACATTATTTGGAGTGAAAAGCTCACTATCTTGTTAGAACTTTGCGTTTTCAATAATGGCCATAATGTGAAAAAGTTCAGCTCAAACTTTTCTCTGGCCTTAACTGCTCTTAGCATTGCTATCTTAGGAATGATTCTTTTTTCTATGAAAGTCATTATTTCTGAGGCCCATTTAGCATTTTCTATCTGCAACAAAAGGAAGATGTTCCAGGCAAACCCTACTAGCTTGCACTCTAAATCAAACAGCAAGGTAGGGCGTATTATTATGAACATGCATTGAGCCTGAAGGGTCCTGAAAAGTGCAGCTGAGGTTTTCCTTTTTCTTTCCAATTAAATTAACAGATTGAGGGAGTTTTTTGTCTATCTGAGAAAAGTGCATATTTTATCTGACAATGTTTTGTTTGAGAAAACCACAGGGAAATCCCAGGTTGGAATTTTGATTTCTTCTCTTTGTAATGGACTCTGGCTGCTACCCTGCCATATAATTAAGCAAGCTGTCAATATATATTGTAGCCACTAGAGAAGGATACTCCGTCAGTACTTTTTGCAGATGAAAGGCACATTAGAAACATTTCCACATCCAACTGAAAAAGGTAGAAATTGGCAAATAGAAAGCTATCTCAGTGCATCACTCTCCTGCATGATTATTGACGATTAAAGCTCTTCATTTTTTCTAAACCTACTTGAGACTTTCGGTACCCTCTCAGAGGCAGATCAATAAATGTGAAGAAAATTAAATTAACTGCTAGATAAAATTCATTCTGAAATGTATGAATGGCCTGACAACTATAATGGAAAGGGAAAAACTTTTTGTGTAAGGTTTGAGCAAGGATTTTGGTTTTAGATTTTTTTTTACTTTGGCAAAAGGTCAGGAGAAGGCCAGATAAGCTGAAACATGGCTTTAGGAATGACACTAGATATTTTATAGCCCTTAGCTCAATGACATGGGTTTCTACATGGAATTGGCCACCTTAGTAGCAATAAAAAAGAACAACATAACTGACTAAACAAAACAAATAAACAAACAAAAATGTATAGATAAAATGAGAAAGGTGAAGGTGGGTGCCTGATTCCTCATTAAAAAATATTGTGGTTAGTGGAGACTGTGCAAGCAAAATAAATCAAGATTTGTAGATGTTCTAAAAAAGACAAAGCACAAACAAGGTAGCAAGCAAAGTCCAAGAACCACAGCAGGTTGAATTGATTAAACTAATTAACACATAGTTGCTTGTCTTGATAGTTTAACATTTGGAATATTGAAGTATTTCAACCCAGGCTGTAGGGGAAAAAAAAAAGAGGCCTGCTATTTAACAGTGTTGATGATACAACTAATTTATAAAAAAACAAAAAAGAATTTATTTTTTTTTTTAATTATTACTAGTACACATAACAAATACCTGGGTCTCAGAGATACTGCATTAACCTCTCTACCCTAGAACTGACTCAAGAATCTACCACTGGAGTGAAAATGTCTTTAGACAATGTAACATAAATGAAACAAAACATCCAGTGTTATGACTGCAATATTAATAAGAAAGGAGGAAATCAGATTTGTTACTTCAAACACTCATGATGGGACAATATCGTCTTGCCTGTAGTATTAACAGAGCCCATATAGACCAAAACATAGGATGAGTGCAGTTAGAAATGGAAATATTTCCTTTGCTTCTCTCATAAGTATCAGAAGTAACAAAATTCTCTCCTTTACACTGCTTAAAAAATAAGACACTGAAAGTCTTCCCCTTGGTAGTCATTCCAAGACATTGATGTATAATGTATTTAGGCACTGGAAGATTAAAAAGCCTTTCAAATAGCGTATAATTTAGCAAGAGGAAAGGAAATTAGAAATAGATTTTTACCTTATGAATCTAAAGAAATCAGTAAGATACTTTAAGTGAATCCTTCTACAGGAACCTTATTGATTACCAGAAAGACTTTGACTCCACCATACTAAGAATCAGGGTAGTAATGCTTGAAGTGCATTTTCTGGCACATAAAAGCATATTATTATGAAATTTGCTTTAGAAGACACAAAATAAAAATAAACAACCCTTCTCCCTATGCACACAAACCCCAGATAAAATTCTGACTTGCAAGAGATATTTAGATATTTAAAATATGAAAAATACTTTTATTTTAAGTGTAGTTTTACTACTTGCACTAAAGACTCCTCAGACTCATATTTAGCAATTTGAGCATCTCTGCTCATGCACAAAAAAATCAGCATAAAGTCCAGTGTTAGGCAGTAAAAGAGAAAGGAGCTCAACGAAACCATGTGTATCTCCTTACCCTGGTATCTGAAGATAAAACATTATTAGTATCTTCTTCTGCACTTTAACGGTTGCATTTATGTTGAAGAAAGGCAGAAAAGCATCTTCTGTGGAGTTCAGAAAATAAAAAGATGTGACTAGCTTTATCTAGCTGTTATAGTAGAGTTTGGACAGAACACCATTATGGGCAATTAGTAGTCATTATTAGTGTCTGCAAATTAATGTCACAGTAGATAGTAAGTATGTACTGAAGCAAATAAATGATTGTTTGACCTACATTTGGGTTTCTTTTCCCTGCACAGTTCTTCTGAGTTTAATACATGAGTTTTGCCCCTAATTTGAGTTTGGTCCACAAAAAGTACGAGAAATTACATTTTGATATTGTTTGGACTCAAGTTGATCGGCTTGTCAAGGAGTGTAAGGTAAGTCACAAGGCAGTACAAATCATTCAGAAATAACAGAAAAGCACAATATTAATTCTTAACTTAAACACACTCGCTTTAGAGCTAATTTATTTGCTCTCAGTAATTTGTTGCAAAATAAAGACTCATCATTAAGTTTACATATTTTCAAAAGCGTAATTACAACAGCAACACAACTTAAGATTTACTCCATTTGCAATATTTAGAATGTTGTACTAACTTACAAAATACCAACCCACAAGGTTCAATGGAAAATGGGTCAGTGGATGGGTATGCATCACAACATGCCAAGAAAGCTGACAAATCATTTTGGCTAACAGATGCTCTTATAGACCAGAGGACCAATGAGGCCAGAGCAACATACCTGCTTATAATCACCTGAAATGGGCGTTTTTCAGAATATGGAGCAATGTCTAGCTGCTCTGTGACTTAGAATAAATCTGGTGCTGGTTTTCTTCAAGGAGCATTTGGTTCCTATAATCAATATTTAAAGAAAATAAAAGACTAACAATCTCAGGACTTGTGATTTTGTAAGAACTGAGAGCATCTATTGTGTTCTGTTGTTGAATCTCATAACGTAAGGTCTAATTTGTTTGGGGAATGCTAACTCACCAACTTAGAAGGAGTGAGTTAAATTGGTGCAATGCTTTATTTAAAGCACTTCCAAGTGTGTGTATGTAGCTGCCTTGAAGATCAAAATGTGCAATGATAATTTAAAATCACAACAATCCAAACTCCTCTCCAGTGCAGACTTTAAATGTAAGCCATCATCTATCCCTCTGAGTTATTTTTACTATTCCGTAAATGCCCCAACAAGTGTTCCTGTACATTAAATGAAACACATAAACAAGATCAATAGATTTTTACATTATTAATTTAAAATATTTATAAAAAAAATGGAGAGTCAGTTCTATA
The DNA here is from genome assembly GCF_000699145.1 of Aptenodytes forsteri. Taxonomy (NCBI): domain Eukaryota; kingdom Metazoa; phylum Chordata; class Aves; order Sphenisciformes; family Spheniscidae; genus Aptenodytes; species Aptenodytes forsteri. The sequence goes on along the minus strand of NW_008794458.1, from coordinate 617,401 downwards.
AATAACCAGGGGAGAGAGTTCATATTCCTTGACTTATGAATTATAAATCACCATTGTAGAGCTTAGAGGAGCAACACAAAGAGAATGGACAATGCGGCTATCCTTCATTTCAAGACTAAGCTACTGAGAAAACCCAAGACACGGATATCCATGATTATCTCCAACACATCATTGTAACAATACCAGTTTGCTGGCCTAGGCCTCACATTTTGTGGATAACAACCAAGACTTGACTTGATATCTTCAGATATTATGAAGTAGATGGTATTTTGCATCTTTCATGTCTGAGCCCTTCAGTGCTGTTTCACAGAATAGCCATAACATGGGGTAAAGTTGTGCATTAGAAAAGGTTGACATGGGTTTGCTTCCATTATCCTTTTGGGTATCATCTTTAAAGGTGCGGAAAGCAAGAAAACAGAACTTTTAGCTTGTAACGCCTCTCCCTCTGTCTTGAATAAGAGTTTATAGGCTGAATACTATGGTGCTTGATGGAAATGTGAATATAAGAAGCACGTTAGGCGTTGGCATCATTAGAGTGGTTTTGAAGAAGGCTGTTTCACATGCTTTCCTCTTTCACCTTCAGAAAGTACTAAGGGCTCACTGGAATGTAATTTAATAAAACCCTTAATTATCATGAGTTATATGGAGGATTTATTTCCTTTTTTTTTCTTTTCTTATTTCTTATCCTCTAATCCAAAGCATTAAAATTCAACGATTATAAATGTTACACTAAGATATTGTAGCTGAAAGCAGCACAAACTTCAAATAATGGCAATTTACATACTAAGTTAGGTAAAGACAACAAAAAACATTTATAAACTAATGTCTATGTCATTCTGGCATGAAGATGGAAGGAGTCTGAGTCAGCATAATGCTTTATTTTACCCTGAGGAAAATTAAGGTCAGCACCCCAGTGCTCAGTTTCTAAACCCCATATTACATTTGTGGCAGAAAAAATGGCACTTTATAACCAATATCATTAATCCTAACTATCAACATTTAAAAGCAATTGTGATAATTAAAGACTCTGTGCACAATGTCTATGGCTTTTGGTATATATGGTGTTAACATATCTTTCCCAAACTGACATTGTTAATATGCAATATATCCTCTTTTTATAGCTCTTTCAGAGACAATTGTTTTGATCATGAGAGGAGATGTTTTTAATAATGGCACAAGTGTAATGGGACTTTAGGCAGCTATGTGACAAGGCTCATTAACCCTGTACCATACAAATGTTAACATATTACTAACTGAAAAAAAAAATGTTAACGGTAGAATACAAGAAATTAAAGAAAACACAGACTAGCACAACTGATAAAGGCTGCCAGAGCAGAAGCTTTCCAGATATCCCAACTATTTCTGGAGTATCAGACCTTATATAGGGTGACAAAGGTCAACTCGCTCTACTCTCACTTCAATGGCAAACTTTTTTCCTCCTCCAAAAAATTGTCATTAATATTTTTTCCTAATAATAATACCTGTCTCTGAGTCTGAAGTTGAAATTGAAATTATATTTTAGAATGAGCCGAATAAGCAGGAAAAAAAAAGTAAAACCACCATATTCAGTTTTGACATATATACAGTTTTATTCAGGAATTGTTCAAATCTCTAAGGTCTGTTATTTTAAATGGTTATTTATGATGTCTTCAAATGTCAGGAGTATTCAGACTAGTCAGATGTTAATATCTGAAGGTGCTGTCTATCAGATTTAAGAGTCTACAGAAAGAAACAAACAAAGGATCATAGCCTCAGTTTCAGTTTCTTTTGAGATTTATCATGCTTCCAATTATTTTTGGCTCCCACAGATTTCATTTTGGGGAACAACAGGAAAAACGGTAATAACCAGACTGTAATTAAAATGCTGGGAGCACAAAAAAATGACAGTAAAATAAAAGGACAAAAACTTTCCCTTATGAAATGTTTCATACTGTCAGAGGTGGTCTTCAAGGACTTCAAGCCTGAATTCAGGAAAACAGATCTACAAAAGAGACCTGCAAAGCTATTGTCATTTTGTTCCAAATGACTGAAATCACAAGGAACATTTCCTTTGGTCAGCTCAGAGGGAGAGACAAAGGAACGAAAACAAACACAATATTCAGAGTAGGAATAGGGAAGAAGTACAGCTGTTGCACAAAGCCCTCGTGGAACTGCCAGTGAAATGCTCTGTACGGTTCTGAGTACACAAGGAGTTCAAGCTGGGACAGGAGTAGGGAGGGAAAGCCACTGCAGGCAACCTAATTTACAAGAGGAGGTTTCATTTCTATCTAAATGGATGGAACCTGCAAATGAGGTAATAAACCCTGCTGAGATTTTCTCTTTCCCCTCAGAAACATTTACGGTATTGCAATACAAATATAAAATGTTAACAATTCAAAGTAACAGACCTTTATTGGGATGGTTAATTTTTAAAAAATAAAACCTTTTCTGCATGGTACTTCTTGTATTTTAACTAAAATTTCTCGTATGTAAGGTAAATTCTATTCCACTACTGAGACTTTATTACACAGAAAACATGACTCTAGTGAGTGCTGTAGCAGAGCATTCTCTTCAGCACAATGACACATGGAGAGCCTCCTGTTTTGCTCAGTGGAGACAGCAACACATTGAGAATATTGAGTAGAAGGAAACCTTGACATGATGGTAGCAACTTGACCATTAAATGTATTTTAAAGGCCCTCTCCAACACACACATTAAACGAAAATAATAACATTGAGCAGAGTAGCCTTTTCCTGAGACAATTTTGAGAAACAGACAGACTCTTAAAATGAATTAAACCAAGTTTACATAGTGAACTAAAGAAACTGCATTTTTCACTTTTTAAAAAAGCGAGTAAAAACACAAGTGCTTTTGAAAACAAAAGAATCTTTTCAGTAGCTCCGAGTTCAGACCACAGCTGATCCCATGGTTCAGAAAGATTGGAGAACCTCTTCTGAGCAATGAGATGGGCCTACAGTGAAAAGGAAGGCTATTCCACACTGCAACACATTTCATTGCAAATTCAAAAGTGATGTCATTTTACTGAGGAAAAAAAGTCATATTCCAAAACATAGAAAATATGCAAGTTGAAAACTGAACATTATCAGGGTTAAGAGACAGGAATAAGCATTTCATTATGTAGAAGAAAACAATAACAAGCATATCCAATGGATCACCAAGTATTAAATTCCATTTTTTTATGGCACATAATGTCATACATTTTAGAAGAGAATGATAATGATTCATGTAAGAAAATATTATTATTTTGCTAAGTAAAACTGGAAAAGAGTGAAGACATTTTAACTAAAGACATCTGCTGAGAACTCAAGTGGTACTAAATAGAAAAGTACCAATTCAAAATTCAAAATGTTAATAAAACAAGCTTCAACAAGTAAGACTAAGAGACATTTCAGGTGTCTCTGTTTTCTGATGATAACAGGGACCTAATGGCACTATGCCTCACTTTTATAAATGTATCCTCTTTCAACTAAAATCTAGCTAGAATTCACCATATTTTGCACAACTTTTACTGGAGGTTGATCTACAACCTCATTGCTCCAGTGGTTCCTGAGGCCTATTATATTCATTTGCTCTCATGCCAGTGTTATTCTTTAGCTCAAAACAAGACTGTCAAGCATGGTTCCTCCACTCCACACCATGCATTTTTTCAGAAGTATATTCTCTCCAGATATTTATGCTGCTACACTCTTTAAGGCATGAAGGACATTATAGCTTACCTCTCTTAGTTTTCATTAATAGCTGGAAAATGCATTCATGAAATAATTTTTTGTGATTCAGCATTGAAACACACCTGTATCTCAGTCTGGATGCTCAGAAATTAGCAGTTCTTCCTTCCCAATGACAAGTAAGTTAAATCAAACAGAATCTGTGTAAAGGGATAAAGGGAAAACACCACATCAAGTTGAGAAACTCAAATACGAGTAGCTAAGAGAACCATCCTCCAATAACCCTGACCTTCACTCTTCTTTTTTACATGACTGGAGAAGTAGTCACCCACGGCTCTTTCCCACTACCAAGTTTTTACCCACCTCAAAATTTATTGTCCATACTCTGAGAGCTCAGTTTTGGGAACTTACTACACTTGTCTTCTCCTTGAAGGCCGTACAGTTTTCAGGAATTTTACTACCATGCTGAAGAGAATAGGTTAAAAGAAAGCTCTGCACAGGAGCTTTTAACACAGATGGCCATTCAGGGTGGCTCACACATGCACAAGATTGTGTCATTCCCCGCTCTGCCATGTGTTATGATCTTTTTGTTGGACACCCCTCTGGCTGTTTGTCCCAGCTCAAACATTATATCAGTTTATTTTTTGTTTCTTTTTTTTTTTCCCCTAAGTGTAAAAAAAAGTCAATGACATCTAGTAACTTGCACTGCATCTCATTGGTGTTTTTCTTTTGATATGTGCTGGTCACTTACTTTTTGCTCACTACTTAGTCCAGCTTAATAACCCAGAGGCTTTTATTCTATAGCAAAAAAAGACCCCAAACCCACTACAAACAACAAAAAACCTCCCCCCCCAACCCAAATAAAAACAAGCAAACAAAAAAATCACCTATTTTAGAATTTTTTGGGGGGTTTGTACTGAGTTTTTTTCTTGTTAATTGAGGGTTTGGTCCCCAGAAGTCCTTTCTGTTTCTTGAAGTCCATCTCTTTCTAGGGATTGGAAATCTTTGCATATATTTTCATTGAAACATATTTTTTGTATTAAGGAATGAGAAATCTCCTCTTTCCAAAAGGGGAAGTTCTCTTTTACACAAGGAAAGACAAGCATCCAGGCATTTGGCTTGCTCTGTTTTGGAGCTATTTTCTCTCTGGGAGAATCTGGCACTCTGTATCTGTATAATAGAGGAAATTTGCAAAATGTGTCCTTCAAAATCTTGGGTGGTCCTGAGACTGGTATACAAGCAATACAGCAGATCATGCTCACCTACACAGAGCCGCTGCATCAGTTAAACTAATTAATACACCATATTTTCACAGAATTTATTTTTATTCTTATCACTTCTATTTAGAAAGCACTTTGAGAAACTTAGTTTAATTTACTAAAGGCTACTACTCCCCCCCAAAAAATGTTAAGTAAAGGAGAGAGACCAAAGAGAAAGCTAGAACATAGAATCATAGAATAGTTTGGGTTGGAAGGGACCTCTAAAGGTCGTCTAGTCCAACCCCCCTGCCATGGGCAGGGACATCTTCAACTCGATCAGGTTGCTCAGAGCCCCGTCCAACCTGACCTTGAATGTTTCCAGGGATGGGGCATCCACCACCTCTCTGGGCAACCTGTGCCAGTGTTTCACCACCCTCAGCGTAAAAAATTTCTTCCTTATATCTAGTCTAAATCTACCCCCCTTTAGTTTAAAGCCATTCCCCCTTGTCCTGTTGCAACAGGCCCTGCTAAAAAGTTTGCTGCCATCTTTTTTATAGGCCCCCTGTACTTCAACTGACAGGCTGCAATAAGGTCTCCCCAAAGCCTTCTCTTCTTTAGGCTGAACAACCCCAACTCTCAGCCTTTCTTCATAGGAGAGGTGTTGAATTCCCCTGATGATTTTTGTGGCCCTCCTCTGGACGCACACCAACAGGTCTGTGTCTTTCTTATGCTGAGGGCTCCAGAGCTGGATGCAGTACTCCAGGTGGGGTCTCCCCAGAGCAGAGTAAAGAACTGAACATCAGTAGAGAACAGAACATCGGCTTTAAGTGAGGACTTACCATCATAGCTATAGACTGTCAAATGGAAAGAAATTCAGGAACAGCTATTTAATCAGGAAGATCTTCCTCTATTCCTTTTTATTTTTTCCTCCCCCAAAAGCTAAGTTTTTTCCCCACAATGAAAACTAACAGAGAATAAAAACAAGCAAACAAAACCCACCCACAATCTAAATCCATGTTGCCCGTTAAGTTAATTCAAACTTCAAAATCTTGTAGCCTACAATAAAGTGATACATTTCAAACAAAATTAGATTGGTGTCTAAACACTGAATCATTTATGAGCACATTACATAAATATATTTACATTTTGTGCTACATTTTTTGCATTTGGCCTAAAATGCAGCACTGGAGTTTGACACTTTAAATTACCCTTTCTTGAAATCAAGGCCTTTGGATAATTAAAGTTACTTTTACATAAAATGAATATGAACTCTGAAACCTTTCTAACTAGTTTCTAAATGTAACTTTAATTTTTATGGTTTTATTTTATAGTTTTATTTTGAAATAAATGGTAAAAATATTTGTCAAACAATAATATTTAATCTTTATACCTATTTTTACTCCATGCAAACTTTTGATTAAGTACCTTCAGGTAGACATAATTCTGTAAATTAAAATGAATATGTTTTATTCAGAACTACCTAAATACCTGGAAAGGGATATAAATAAAATATGATAGTAGCTATCCACTTGTCACTTGTGGCTGAGATCATATGGATTCGAAAATGGAGTTGAAATTTCTTGTCACTCAGGTTCTTGGAAAATTATGCCTGGTTTGCACAGTAGGGTTACTGTGGCTCTTCAGATTTTCCATTTATTATACATATTTTTGATAAAGGAAGATTTTAAGTACAAAGAAGAAGTAAATGTAACTGTACACAGAACATCGTCTTCTTGAGTTTTCAGACAAGTTAACAGATAATTCAGACACACAAATAAGATTCCACTAGACTATTTTTTTGCAACTTGCCATAAATTTCAGTTATTAAGTTTCAAGTACTGATGAACCTTTAAAAAAATGAATGCAAACATCTTACTGTAGCCCACTGGTATCAACTGGATGTATGCTGACAATGTAATTGACAGTTGTGCTGTAACATCAACATGAACAATTTTATGGCTATTTTAACAAAAAGAAGGAAGTGGGAATGAAAGCCACATAGACAAAACATAGGCAGAGTTCAGATACACAGAGAGAAAAATCATAAACAGCAATTGTTGTAAGAGCCTGTGATGGATTCCTGAGCTGGTGAGAGCTCTGAGATGTTCAGGTGTTCAGACCTTCTTCTGTAGAGAACTCCCCATAAGGACCAAGACTTTTAAGTTCTGAAAGCACAATTTTATTAGACTATAAACCAGGATAGCAAACTTCAACAAAGAAAATTCAAAGTGACTTGGGCAAGCATAACGTGGATAAAAGGGTTCATACCCAACTCACCCATTGCCTCATATGTCTTTGCAAGTGAGTCTTGCTTCCAGCCTTGGTTTGAGTCACTCAGTAACTTTCTGAGTTGCAGCAACTCTGCACAGCTTAGAAAAGGAACTTAGAGAAGCCCTTCCTTCTCCACTAAAACTGACCTCCCCCTGCAAGCAGCCTTGCAGTCTTGCTGTTTGAACTGCTGACAACCATTCTTCTAGCTCTTCCCAACACCCCTTGCAGTTTCTTCTATCTCCTGTATTTGACCAGGATCAGTAGTCACTGAAGGCAAGGAACAATCTCTCCTTCAATTGGCTTTACCTGACCCAGTCTCTAAGGAATGAACATAATGTAATTATGTATAAAGAAGGAAAAGTCCAAGTATCATCTCTCCTGATAGCCATATTCCTACTAAGTTGTACTATTTATAGCAAAAAGGCATCAGAAATAACAAACAAGATAACAAATTATGGTCAGATACTACCATTAACCAATATCTACATTTTCCATTAACACCAAAGGAATTTTGTTAACGCTGGAGGATGGCATGCTTTCCCATGTGTAATCCCACCCACAACCAAACTGACAATCACTTGAAATCAATCTGTAACTCCTCCATATATTTCAAACACTCTTGTCAGGTCAGAAATCATGGGTGATCTACTTAAAATCACTTCCCATCCCCCAAAAGAACTTCATGAACTCCTATATGCCCCACTGACATCAAGGATCATTTGTGGAGTTTCCCTCAGGTCCCTCACATGGCCTCCTTGTCTCCAAGACTCCAAAAACAAAGCCAGGGCTTTGTGTGATGTGAATGAACCTGCAAGTCAGTGCCTCGGGAATGTCATGCAAACCCAGACAAGCAATTTCCTGGCAAAATCTCTCTGATCCATTCTGTCACATTCCTAGCAGTCTAAACAAATTTACATCATACCAAAGACAATAAAGAAAAGCAGAAAATTAGTCATTTCCATGTGCAGTAGAAACAGCCTGAAACTGATAAAAAATAGTCACCATTTTAGTTGCCAAATATGCAGATTTTCTGAAGGGGATCCTGTACCTACTTAACATGAAGATCCAGGACAGGGAGGTGTCTCACTGCCTTTGCAGATCTGGTCCCCTATATGTTTCCTGATGACATGCCTGATCACATGAGCTTCAGATCTGATAGGGGTTCATAAGGAATTAAGGGATGGGTCACATTACAAGGTCAGGGTCTGCAATACAAACACTGCTGTGAATGCTGATATATCCCTCCTGAGAACAACTGACTCCTTGACTTCCTCACTAATGGGCACTTACAATGCTTTAAAGACACATAAGAGTTAACATTTCCCCACATACAGATAATTCTTTTCTAATGTATTTCCTCTGCCTGCTTGGTCAGCTTTGAGCAGAGGCAGCTGCATGGAAACACCTGGCACCTTTTCTGAAGCTGGAGGCAGAGGGGAATGTGGTACAAACAAATCAGTTATGCAAGCTCCTTCCTATCATCATTTTGACCTATATTCAGCAGAGGACTGTAGCTTAACTTTAAGCCTGTAAGAAGTCCTACTACATTCAAAATAGGACAAATTTCACAGTTAAAATAGTAATATCTTAGATGCTTTACTGCAGCAGGCAACTGTGACTATCCTTCCCTGTTGTGTTTTGGTTATGGTCAAAACTACTCACCAACAGTCCCAATAGCAAAGAATGAGGTTTCCTACTTATCACAGACACATTTGGTTACCTGCAGCTCTTAACCTTTCTAAAACTAAATCACCAGACAATTAATTGATTTATCATTGTTTTCTGGAAAGAAACTTAATTGCTGGAAAGTGGAGAAAATGTCAATAACATTACCTTGGGTCAGACAGTGGCTTGGCATGGGATGTGAGTGGACACATAAATTAATTCATGTGCTTACAGGTAAAACACAAAAGTATCTCACAGTGAAACTGTAAAGCTAGCTAGTAAATTTCTGCAAGGATGGGATGCCACAGGGCATGGAGAAGTCCTGAGTTTAATTCACCTCCACTTTCTTCTTGCCCCATCTTCTTAAATGGATTCTGTTATTTCTTTTGGGAAAATAATCCCTCAGAGAAAATGAAATAATAAGGTTATTATTAATTATTCTACCTGTAAAGTGTTTTCTTTTGTCGGCCATCCCTCTACATTAGAAAGCTCTTCCAGAGCTCTAGCTACAGCACAACCTGACTGATACCCTGCTGTACAGTCTGCAGCTCCCTCTTTAAACCAGGAAACCTCAGCCTCTTGGTTAACTCAACAGATGACCCTTCCCTCTTCAGTCTTTTCTCTATTTCTCCCTTCATCTTGGTATTTAAATGCTGTAGTATTTCCCTAATCCCTTGTATTAGATGCAGGTGCCTGGGCATTGGTGGGGTGGGTCTGCAGGTATGACCTCTGTGAGGAGAGGCTGCCCCGTGCTGGACACAGACAGTTTCAGCTGACCCACCCCAGGGCATAGTTGAGCCCCTCAGCCATGAGCGGGGTACCTCTGAGAACATGTATATAAGAAAGGGTAAATTATGCTGTACAGCAGTTGAGAGAGAGGAGTGAGAAAAATGTGTGAGAAACAATGCTGCAGACACCAAGGTGAGAGAAGAAAGAGGCAGAGAGGGTGCTCCAGGTGCCAGACTCCCCTGCAACCCTTAGAGAAGACCTTGGTGAAGCAGATATCCACACTGGGAAGGACCCCACACCACAGCAGGTAGACATGCCTTCAAGGAAGCTGCAGCCTGTGGGAAGGACCCATGCTGGAGCAGGGGAACAGCATGAGGAGGAAGGAGCAGCAGAGAGGAGCTGTTATGCACCGGCCACAACCCCCATTCCTCATCTCCCTGTGCCACACTGGAGGGGTGGGGAGGAGGTTGAGGAGTTAGGAGTGAAGTACTGAAGGAGTGAAGTTGAGCTTGGGAAGAAGGGAGCGGTGGCAGGAAGGTGTTTTAGTTTTTGTCTTTGTTTCTCATTGTCCTATTCTAGTCTTAATTGGTGATAAATTAAATTAATCTTCCCCAAGGTGAGTCTGTTTTGCCTGTGACAGTAATCGGTAAACAATCTCCCTGTCTTTATGTCAACCCATGAACTTTTCCATCCTATTTTCTACTCATCCTGTTGAGAAGGTGGAGCAAGGGAGCAGCTAGGTGGGCATCTGGCAGCCAGCCAAGGTCAACCCACCACCCCCCAAAAAAAGAAAAAAATGAAGTAGGACCACCACTGTATTTTTCATTCTGCTTGAGTATTACATATTCTTTCAGCCCAGAGTACATCTATGTAAACAAAACAAACAAAAATCCAAATCATTGGAGCACAGACTGCTTTAATACTCTATGACTGTAGAACCCTAAGAGATTACTATCACTTTAAAATGCTTATAATTCATAAGTTTTTCCTTCAGCACAATTACCCACAACCCTGTCTTCCTTTCTCTATGTTTCCTACTAATGGCTTCTTTGGAGGCTCAGAGAAGTACTAAGGCTGTTCATAATGGGAGCATTTGCAGAAGGGAGCAGCTGCAGTAGCAGAGAGGAAAGGGCAAGGGAAGATCCTTATCAAGTTTATTGCTCTGTAACAAGGAAACCTCCTGTGCCACCACACTCTCTTAAATTTCACCCATACAGAGGGCAGCACATGCAAAGATGACCAAACTCTCTACATATATCACAGTTAAAATGCTACACTGGGAGTTCGCTGCCTGCTCTGCAAAGAGACCACTCCTAACACATCCCTGTGTCCTCACACCTCGTTACTCACCCATTTGCCTGCAGGTTTCTCAGCTGTGGAACATCATATGTTTTAAAAGAGCTCTTGCAGACAGTCATTCAAATCATACACCTGATCCTGTCTCTGCAATTGGGCCCAGAGGCATTTGCCACGCTGCCCTTGATCACAGGGCTGTGTGCTGCATGCTTTGGCTCACATGGCTTTATGCTCATGAGAAGTGTCACCCAGAGGCTTTTGGTGACCAGCACAACCTTCTGAACATGCCCATGCAGTAAATAATGTAGCCTTTATCTGACAAGATTATTTCAGAGATCCTGCTTATGAAAGTAATTGGCACCCTCTGGTGGTGCGTCACTCCTGCAGCTTGAGAGCTCTCTCCCCAAATGACATATGCTGTGCCAAAAGTATGGTACCAGTTTCTGACATGATGACAAAATCACTTACAAGCCCTGGGAAAAATGCCAGAGATGCTCAAATCTGAAAGCAGGCTCTACTACATTAAACTGCTTAGATTTCAACCCACCATGCTCTTCAAAGTCAAAAACAATTAAGAAAAAGCCATTCTTCTTATCAGTACCTAGATATTTTGGGGGAAAAAAAACAAAACAAACAGTCTAAATTTTTACCTTTTCTTTGGGTTTAAGATGGTGAAAGTTTACAAAAATACCATAGGCAATTAAAATGAAGTCAAGCAGGAAGATAACAGAACTATGAAATTTTCATTGCAGTTTCTTTCTTACCCATGTGTCTCTTCCTACAGGAAATGTTATGGTGGAATGAAGATCTGTTTTTAACTTTTTTTTTTTCTTTTTTTTTAGGTTTTACAATAGCAAAGTATAATTTCAATGACAGAGCTAATCTAATTCAAATTTCAGATTGGTTTGATCGACATGTAGGAACAAGGATGCTGGCTTTACTGGTGCCTACACAGTCATGCAGAAGATTATGTAAGCTCCCCCAAAGCACTTGTTCATAGAAAGGGCAACACACAGAACTGTACACATCACATGTCATGTTATGAAGGGCAAAAAGGCAAATATTATCAGACCTGGGGCTGCATGTGCCCTCATTCTTTTATTTTTGTCAATGGAGCGTTATTGCTGACAATATTGAGAATGCCATGACCATTACTCTGACAGCACATGAACTAATGGGGTAAAGATGACTGAGTTTGCAAAATCATGTCATTTGCAGACAGCACTTCACATTTGTAAAGTACAGGTGGGAGCTGCAGTTTATTTAACGCTGCCCCAACAGCCATCTCAGCTGCCTATTAATAATTGTGGTGATGTATTGAGCAGTCTGCTAAAAAAAATAAGTAATTTCCCTGTATATTAGATAGCTTAGAGGCCATGTTCAATGGAAAGAACTGTCTTAATTACCTTTTCCTTATGAAAAAAAGTATTTCTCCTAGTACCAACCCAGTCTTGTCACTGTTTTTATGGAAATGCATTAGATCATGCTTTGCCTTTCCTCTTAAGAAAGGGAGCAACTGGAGAGATCCAGTGGCAGAGAGATCCAGTGACAGGGAGATCCACCATATTTTGGACCCAGATTTCTTATTTCACAGGTAGACTGGTATTTAATGCTCTCTTGAGTACTTCCATCACCACGCTGAATGGTCACCATTATGAAGAGGAGATGACTGCTATCTCCACCTCACAAATAGCAAAACTGAAATAAAGATTTACAAGGTGACTTGTGCAATGTCACATAGGCTGTCTGCATCAAGTTCCTCCTGCTAATTTATTGTCCTACCAACACAATCATCTTCCACTAAGTTCTAGAATCTATTTTTGGTAACTAAAGGACTTAGAAACACTAAGAGTAATATTTTCCACACCAACAGTAATATTTTCCGTATTTTTCTTAAACCCCATATCACAGAAAAAATATAGGTCAGAAAGGGTCTTTGAAAGTCACATAGTCCAATTTCCTATTCGAAGCAGAGCTAACTTCAAAGGTGTTTGGGGCCTCTGGTTGATTAAGGTTCATCCAATTCAGCAATATGTTGCAACATATTTGTAAAAGAAATGCAATAATTCATAGAAAAATGTTCTCCTTCATCATTAAAACTCTTCCCTTTGGACAGTATTTTGTGAGACTCATATCTGAAAATAAGCTATATTTAAGCATCATCTACCACTTTTTCAGGCTGGGGGAATTAATCAATTTCTTCTACTTCCTCTCTTCCAGTGGCGACATCCAGACACAAAATGGGCTGAAATTGGATGTTCCAACAAAGGAACAGCTACAAGCTTACACAGAGCAACAAGTCCCGGTGAAGTCTGATGAAATGACAGCACTACTTCCATATGGATCAGACACATTCGATAAATGTTTCATTGAAGAATTTTTAATGGTGGGGAAGAAAGAATATTCTCTTCTTTACTTGAAGGTAGGGTGTGAATATCCTCATTTTCACTAAACCCTCTCTTTCATCACCTAAGCTCTCCAAATTTTGTTTACAAAGATTATGTCAGCCCCCCTGGTGGTTAGAAGTACAGAATTTAAGGCTGAGACAGTTTTAATATTGTTGCCTTCCACCTCAGGACAAGGAGGAACTGGAAAACAGCCTATTTATTTAGCAAGGTAATAATTCAGCTATTGATTGCAACAGTTTAAGGAAGGTCATACTTCCACCACAATTCTAAAAAAAACTAATTCTAATTAACACTAATTCTAAAAAACTAATCAGTCTTCATTTAAATATCTGTGATATAACTTCATCTCTGGCAACATAAAATACTGTTGCAATATTCATTTTATATTTACACCAATGTCCTTAATCTGGGAAGTTTTCACATGTTCTGTGCTGCTGCTTACTATAGAAGTGGTCTCAAATTGTCTCAGAAAATTAGTTTTCAGGCCTCTTTATGCAGTATGTGGTCTTTAGAGTCAATTAAGTTGAGGGGGAGAATTCTGGAAATGTCAGCTAAGACTTTCTATGTAGGTAATCTTGTTTGCTAATGTCTGTCACTTGTCCTCAAGTCTTTTTTTCCCCCCCTAATGAATATGCATGTTTATTTTGCTTCGGCTGTTAAGGAAAATTTAATATACTGTTCATCATGTTTACTTTAATTTCTATTCTATTCTATTCTCTTCTATTCATTTTACTTTTTCTTCATGGATGGATATGCTGTTTATGCTGAAAGCAGATCTCAGCTGTAGTTATCATAGTTATTTAGAAATGAAACTCTGGTCCATCATGTCAGCTATTACCTACTGCATTTAGTTTTGAGCATACAAAAGTTAAGGACCAAAAATATAACAATCCACACATACAAGACATACAAGACAAAACATGAAATCTTCTTTAGATTCATGAAACTTGTAATTCCTTTTTGCGAATCTATGAATAAAGTAATCTTTCATCCAGCTGACAGATCTAGAACAAAATAATGCTAATGCAAATATTTGAGCATAGGACATGTATGTCATGCATGACACTTGTTCAATCTCTTTCCCCTGTGGGTGTCTGGACGTGGGAATCATTTGCCATGTTTGGGGTTTTGTATGCATGTGCTTCTAAGGAATAGAGGTGCAAAAGCCATTTCCTGGAAGATCCTCCAGGATTCACAGTCAGTCCACCTATTTTACCTTCCCCTCAAAACCTATCAAAAACTCTCATTTTAGCTCCATGGCAAAATACAATAAGCCCAGTATAGATCAATTTTTCCCCAAATGTTACATGTGGAGAAGAGGTTTTGGAGATTGTCAAGGCTAGATCTTAGACCTGTGTTAAGTCTGTGGCTAGAGATAAATGTTGGGTTCAGATGAAAAGAAGCCAAAAAACTAGGTTATGGTTAGGCCATGTCATGTTCAGATGACAAGAAGCCAATAAACTAGGTTATGGCTAGGCCAGAAAAGGCTGCTTGGCTTTGTTTATTGTGAGACTGGTACTTACCAGGAAAAGCCTAAAATTAAGTCTGTGTTCAGCAGAGATTACCAGAGCAGATTGTGGTTCAGATTACATAAGGGTATGTTTACATGCTTTAAAAGTCACCATTATAGTACTAATTCATATACTAGCAGAGACCTGCTTGCTTTGTTTTGCTCTGGAACTTCTAGTGACTCCTGGGTGTAATTAAAGCTAAGAGTGGGGTTGGGAGCATTGTTCAGGTTAGCAAAGAACAGTAAACTAAGTTAAGGGCTGTGTCTAGAGAGACTGGCTAGTTCAGAATTAGTGCTACAACCGGCAAGGTTTGGAAAGTATGGTCCAATGGTGGTGTCTGGGGCTACCAAGGGTAGCCAGCTTTGAATAGACTCCCACAGTTGTCAACTTTCTCAATTTGTTCTGATTCTGGTTTGGTTTGGTTTGGTTTGGTTTTCTGGAAGTGGCACTGGGTACAGGAAGACTGTTCCAGAGATCTGATAATTTAGAGCTGTAGCTGTTTGTAGGGTGGGCACTAGTATAAATTTAACGCAAGCATCTGCAGGGCCAGCCAGCTTTGTGTTGGTCTGGCAGGGGCTGCATGGCTGTGATTAAAGCTAGAGGGACATTAGGATTAAGTCAATAGACACCTCTGGGCTCAGGTGGGTTTACTGCATACAGATTACTGAGTCTGAAACCACGTAATTTTTAGGATTTGTGCAGGCAAGGTTCTCTATTCAGATTTTTATTTGAAACACTTGTTGCCTCTTGGCACAAGTGTTTCCACATGATGACATCATAGGACTTGATGCCGGTTTGTATGAATTAGATTTAAAATTTATCTTGGCAAACTGGAGACTTGACGCTCGTTGTAAGGAGGAGGCGTTGTAAGGGTGGGGAAAACTCCTGGTCAGACCAAGCACAGAGCTTTAGACTGGGATACATTTGTCTATTGATATGTATTTTCTAAGGAGAGAGGTGTAAAAAGCACAACAACCCACTTGTTTATCTATTGCTTCTCTATGAATATATTTTTCACTAGTAAATTTCATGGTAAAGAAAATGATCTTTAAAGGACTACGACATTTAAAAATGGAAACATATTCTCTATGTTAAGCTCCTCTGTCTTTATAAATATATGTTGGGTGAAGAGCTCACTTTTCTCTATGTTAGACAAAACTATTTCGTGAAGTTTGTATTTGCTGATACTGAAATCAAAAAGGAGGTAAAAAGGCACTTACATGACACTTATAGAGTGTTTATATGAAAACATAATACAGGGATTAGTATGGATGAGAAAACCCAAGAAAAGCTTAGAAATACCGTTTTTGAACAGGAGTTGTTCAATGAGGAAGAAAACCAATTTTTAATTTCCACATGTTTTCGATATATTGTGGGAGGGAGACCTTTTCGACTTTTACTACTGAGAGAGAGGAAAAGGGAAATGGGATCTTTTATTTTTCCTCAGACTTCCTTCTCTTTCTTTTTATGCAGCTAGGCTAGAGTAGGAAAACATAACCAGATAATACTGAATATTTTTTAAGTAGAAGATTGTCTATAGAAAGGTGATTAAAAAAAAGATTCTGATGCCTTTTGGAATTATTCGTCTTTTAAACCCTTCCTTACATGAGTCACAAAAACTGTTCATTTTTTCAAACCAGGCTGGTAGGCATGAAGTCAGTAGTGTGCTTCAGCAATTAATCTAAAAACAAAGAAATCAGAAGAGAATTATAACATAACTATGCAGTTTTATGGATGTCTTTTAATATTTTGTAACCAAGGTTGGCACTTTCACTTCAGACTGTATCATAACCCTAAAATCCAGCCTAATTAAGGAACAGCCAGACATTTCCAGGGGCAAAGAAGTGACCAGAACAAGTGTCCCACTTTTCTCTTGCTGCTGGCATGAGTACTTTGCAATAATCTGTTTGCTAATTTCTGACCCTTTGCTCTTATTGATGCTTAAGCATGGAGGAGGAGACCTCACACTCACCCTTGTTCCTTTGTTGATTAATAGGAGAAACAGCAGCAGCCAATAGTGTGTTTTTCTTCTCTTGTGCAACCTAATATCTTAAATACATTGAAGACCGTCCATGCACTTCTTTCTTTTATAATGTGAGAGTTCAGCATGTTTTATGCACGTCTATAACTCTATGGGATTTCTATAAAGGTTGTAGACTGCTAGTCTTTTCCCATTTCTACTCTATTGTACCCAGGAACCACATTATTTCAACATTTCACTTTCACTCCACTCCAAAATCACTGCGATTTTGGTGAGCTATCTGTTGATGCCAGTAGAGTAGCATTTGCTTAGCGAGGCAGCTATTCCAAATGCATTGAGTTTCAGGTACTCTCTGTATCTGGTTTATATGTGAATCTGATGTGCTTGTTTGAATTTGATCTTTGTCCATTAATGAACAAGTGAAACCCGATTTTCAGTTGTCACATGATTTCCACTTCCTCCAGTTTTAGGAAGAAGATAGAGGAGAGGCGTAGTTCCTTTTCAACTGTTTGCTTTTCTCTTAAGAAAATACTCAGAACAAGTTCCTTCATATCTTCCTAACTGTTTGGGCTTGTATCAAAAATCTTATTCAGTGAAGTTGAAGTTTTGATAAGCATTATATTTTGATTGAATGGGCTTTTGAAATAAATAAAAAATATATTTCTCTCAGCACTAACCAAGCATTTTTGCAGTGATATTAGTACAGAAGACAAGAAAGGAATTTTAAAATTAGAATTAGTTATTTGGAGGTGAGAACTTTGAACCAAAGAAACAATCAGGTAACGACTATCACCAATTATTGTCCAGGTGCATAAATTTGTATTCTTTCTGTATCCATCTATATTACAACCAGACTAGTATATCAAAAGGAAAATTTCCTTTGGAGCACATCTCGTTACCTCGAATTTACCTCGAATTTCCCCAAAAGAAATGTTTTGCTCAGGATTAATGTTAAACAAGTGCCCTTTCTTTGCCATTAGGTGTCTCTGTTATCCTTTGTAAAACACCAAATGCTGCATGACTTTTTCAGTTTCCTGAATTGTGCTTAGAGGAGTCTCTTTATCTCTAATTTGTATTCTTTCTGTATTGATCTATATTACAACCAGACTAGTATATCAAAAGGAAAATTTCCTTTGGAGCACATCTCGTTACCTCGAATTTACCTCGAATTTCCCCAAAAGAAATGTTTTGCTCAGGATTAATGTTAAACAAGTGCCCTTTCTTTGCCATTAGGTGTCTCTGTTATCCTTTGTAAAACACCAAATGCTGCATGACTTTTTCAGTTTCCTGAATTGTGCTTAGAGGAGTCTCTTTATCTCTCTCTCTTATGTTTTTATTTGGAAGGGAGAACATGTATATGAGCTGTTTTAAAGATGATAGAATGCATGTCTCTCCTTACAGTTTACGCAGAACAACTAACTAGGAAAAATTTTGCAGTGTTGCATCCCAACATAGAGAAAGGAATTTCTTGATACTGGTTTGTCAGAGTACAAATAAAATTAAAAGCATCAAGAAAAAAGCATATGAAAAAGTATTTTTCCAGTAATTTTCTACACGTCTTCCCTCAGCATACCTCTTTCTCAAGTGGAGCAAAACAGGAAGATAAGGTCTTACAACGATGAGGTATCCATTGTCTCTTGAATCTCTATGCCCTCACTGCCTCTATACTGCCATTTAATTACCATCAGGTCTTCTAATCAAAATGTACTAACTTTTTATTTTCTCTGTATTACAGTTTTCCAAAGCTTCCAAGTTTTTCTAGACTGCAAACCATTCAGCTAACTTTATGCCAGATGCCTCCATACCACCATGCTATCAGAGAAAAAGAGTTAGGAAAATAAATGAAAACCAGAGAGAGCTGTAAGACGACATCTCTCAGCAACTCCTGTTACTTTACATGAAGAGGTTAATCAAAGTTGCACAATCAAAACAGAAACCTTAGAAAATAGCCGTGACACAAGCAGCAATGAGAGACGAGAGTTTTTCATAATAATTATTATCTGGACAGCAAGGAAACTTCATCTGCCAGATTAGCCAAAGACACATGATCTGCCTAAGTATTAGATACCTCCTAAGCAAACACCAGCAGCCCATGGTTACTTTCTAAAGAGTGACAGACAGTGTGACAGCGATTCCAGCTGCGGGCTGGTGTGGACTTTATTCAGCTGACAGATATACTTCAAGAGTTTAGCTGGCTGGTCTAAGAGAAGGGTTAGTCATATTCCATTTTACATATTTTTATTTTGGTCCTCCTTTTTTGGTAAGGCTAGTACAGATCTGGGGACAGAGCTAGAATCTGTGCCTGACTGTATGACATGAACAAAATTGGTACCTAAATCCTCATTTCAAAGCCTTTTTCCTTTGTGGATTCCAGTACCATTAAAACCAGCTTTATTTTCACAAACCACCCAAGCTTGCAAGCAGCTGGAAAACCCAATTTATAACTTAGAAGAGATGATTTCATCCAACAAGCATTGAGAAATAATAATGTGGAATCCACAAAGTATATTTTACAAAAACCACTTTTCAGAACAGAAACACATTTTAATGTCAACTGAGTGCATGCTTTATGTTGAAGAAAAAACAACTTAGTGTACCTTCTGTTACTTTTAATAGCAAATGAACAACATGAGTTGTAGTTAATACTGTTGATGTAAAATATAAGAGGGATGTTATAAAACTGCTCACTGACAGATATAAATGTTTTGAAATATGAATGAGATCAAGCAATTCAATATGCAACTTTTACCAGCCAGCTGTTCTCAAAAGATAAGGCAACACCAGAGTTTTAACAAACCCTGTGCCAGGCAAATGCAAGCTCACTTCACTGGCCCACAAGATGATAGGAGAGGCTAGGGATTTAGATAGGGATTTCCTATCTAAAGCACACATAGGATGACAGATTCATTCCATTAAAAACCTCCAATCTTAGGGGAAATAATTATGTCTTGTACAGAATTGTCACATTCTCACAACCTGACAGGTGGTATGAAAATGTCGTCATGAGAGTATATATATATCTCTTTAGAAAGGACTCTTGTGGCAAATCAAAGATTTTTTCACAGAGGTGTCCAGAAATACCCAAATAGCACCTCTTCACTTTTTGTTTGACATATGATGCTGCAATGATATTAATTATAACATAGATCTTGGTCCTGTAAATGCTTATGTACTGGGACATTCCACATGGATAACAGCCCAGCCAATCTATATTACAGCTCCCTTTGACAAGCTCAATATTGAATTACAAAGGAATGGATCTGTATTACTTCTCCCTCATTTTAAAATTTAACATTATACACCCTCTGTATAATATGCATTTTCAAATCTTTGGATGATCAAGCCTATGATTTAGGAAGCTTGTTTAGCCTATTGTCATTAATAATTGTCTTGTTTCCCTTCTGCTAGATGGTATTTCATTGCTTTTATTTTCTGTAAGATGTTCTTTCTCATCCTGAATGGTTTAAGAAAACAGACAAAGGTGTTTCTTGACAGAGAAAAAGTCGTTAAAATCTTTTTAATATTGTCTATTAATGTTTGGCCTTTTGGGTGAGGAACATTTGCTAGTTTTATTGATCGATCTAGAACACAAGCTAGATGCTTTTTCTCTTCACTAATTTGAAATACTAAAACATAGAAAAGAGCACTTATTAAGGCCAGTTATTTTTCAAAGACTCTTCAGATTTCATTGAAAACATGTAAGTTATGAATCATCACAGGCTTTAATTCAGTGTCTTGTATTTCTGACCCATGATGACTTATATTCTAGTTAACTAGAGCTATACTGACTTCTGGCCCAGTTACTTCTCAGCACCTACACTGAACATTGGTCAATAATAGGTGTAAACTACCTGTTCAAGTCAATATAGATCAAAATTAATATAAAAACTGTCAGAAACAAATGGTGAGATAATCTCACAGAATTTTAGTCATCCAGAATGTGTGTAGTCTAACCTGGTCCCTTTGATTCCTTTTATAATATTTGCCTCAGTTCATCTGTTGCTGGTTTTTTAAACTTGTTTGAAAGTGTGGGTGTAAATTAATAAATTAGGTCAATGGTGGTAGTAGTAGTTTTACATGTGGCAGTTGAATTTACTCATCTGGGAGCAAGGTGTTAGGAAGTTTATGAGAGTCTAAGTGCACATAAAGTTATCTAATTTCATCTACCTTACACATCTCCTGCATTTGGCCTGCTGAATCCAAACTGTAAATTTACACATATGAAGAACTATAACTCAAGAGAACTGTTTCTGAAACTTCAGTTTTGTCTATTTCATGTGATAAGTGGCTTTGTCCTGCTTTGCCTTATTTTCGTAGAGCTCTGAACTCCCTCAATATTGATCAAATTGACATTTCCTTGAAGGAATTCCAGGGAGCCCTGTAATGTGCTTGGCAGTTCTGCCACTAAAAATTGTTTCTTTTCAGATGGCAAGGGCTGACTTAAAATCCTCAGCTGAAGGCATAACAAGACAAATAATAAAATGCTTTTTAATAACATAGCTCAGTATTGCATATTACAGTTCCATACCCATGGACAGGCAGTCATGGAGACAATAGCTTCAAACAATTAACAACAGGGGTATATTGATGCACAAATGTCTCATCATAAATCCTGTCATCAGTAATGACAGTGACCATACTCTATTAACTCCTTGCAGTTTTTGATTACTGTAGCACGATCACACCATATCAAAAGGAAAACAACTAACGTTAAAGGAAATGAACCTGTCCAGAATTCTATTAATATTACCTGGATTCCATGTTTGTTTAAATTCAGGTATGTGGATTCCTTTCAGGAATTGAATAGATTTGATGATGATAAAAAACTTGCTCATGACATTTCAGATCTAAGGCCATTTCTTTAGCTGGTAACTGTGGATGATTTTTAAATTCCAGTTTTACACAGATAAAATTTATTGACTGCAGGTGAATTAGGAATAGTAATTTTGGTGTGTTCATTGTGTTCAACAAGCTTTTAAAAATCACACTGAAAGGACTTTCCATAAATTCACAGTTACCAGATATGCACAAGGTTTTCTTGGTCTTCTTTCCAGGCCACAGTGTTGTACCTAGACATGTATCTCACTAAAGCAGTGACTATGACAAAGGCAACAGAGAAATTCTCTAACTAGGCTAGCTTAAATATGTATGCACACACATACCTATTAAATTCTGCTGGGAAGTAACTCCTTAAAGCAAGTGAAATCATCTTTCAGCCTTGAAAGAGGCTTTGGATTTAGTGAACAATGCTATAAAGCAAAAAGATTATTTCTTTTAATTATATAAGACAGTAGGAATTGCTTTTGATGCAAAACAAGTCCAGAAGTAAATGGTACTTGAATTAATAGATGGATTAGCCTGTGGTCTGCTTGTTGGTTAATTTACACCCCAGCCATACCCTTTTATACTTCACACAGAGACACAGTTCTTTCTTCATTATAGAAAAAATGTGATATTGTTCCACTGGTTAGCAGAAATTGCTGAAATTTAGAAAGGATTGACTGATGAATAGGTAAAAATCATAATGAAAAAAACAGGTTCGGGTAGGCTGACATAATAAAAATGAAATTAATAGATTCAGCTGATAACACTGCTCTACTAGTTTGATTTAAAATAGCAAAATACTTCTAATAGATACATTTTTCTTTTTTTTTTATACGCCAGACTGTTTGAGATTAAAGGATTAAAGAATGACAGCCATTTTTTTAGCAAAGAAATGTAGAAGAATGGCATACCAGTCAAATATATTTAAAAAAAAAAATCTAATTTATAGAGAGCAGACATGGCAGAAAACTTGCCATTTAGTAAATTTTTGCAAATGCTTTATGGATCTAGATATCCCAAAGTTCCTTGGTTGCTCTCACAATTTACCCCTGCCTATTTCTAGGAAAAAAGGTGGCAATGAAGATTATAAAACTAGAACTGAATTTTCCTGCCCTAAAAGTGAGAAGCTGAGCATGAAAGGGGCAGAAGAAAAGAGAAGTAAAGGCCCTGTAGATCCAAGCTTGCTGCTCAGAATGGTATAGGACAAGAGCCAAGAGCTACTGCTGATGCTCTCAGCCCCAGCAGTAACGGCCCAACTCCTGGTATTTCTCTCTTCTTCAACAAAGCAGTTGCTTTGCTGTACAGTGCAGTGACCCAGGCGGCAGGGTCACAGCCCCAGTCATCAGTTACTTCACTCATGGCTACAGTCTTGTACCAAGGACATATTCTTTCCCTCCGTTATAATTCATGTCATTCATAGGTCTTCCCTACCTGGGAAATAGCTTTCTCTGCTTATCCCACTTTGCTCAGAGTGTCACAAAATTTGTTACATTTCATTCTTCAAGTGTAGCACTCTTGCCCTGCTGGCAGCCAAACTCTTGACTCTTTGTTTTCAAGGTATTTACTGGTCCCTTCTGTGTACACTGACTAAAACATGAGGCTAGCCAAAAACTTTTTCAAACACCTTAAATTTAGTCCAGTTTGAGAGTTTTCATAGTGATTGTGCCACCTCTTCCATAGTCATATTCAGGAGCACTGAGTGTACTGCATTTCCTTGATTTAATTTATTATCGATGCCAAGTAGTGCCAAGGATGCATTTTTTACTGTTTTTAAACTGCAAGTCAAACAGCTCTCTACCCAGTTAGTTTATCAGGATTTTCAAATCCTTACATTTTCTGCTGTGGATCAGAGGCAAAATATTACCAAAAACTGTCTTAGGGATTTATAAATCTGCGCCTGTTACAGTCACATTATTTCAAAAACATTTGATATCTCAAAAATATTTGGTATGTATTGGTTCTGTTTCATCACAATCTATACTAATATTCTGTAATATTTTTTCTGTATGAGAGATAAATCTATGTAAAGGTATCAAAAGTAAGCTTTTGTAGACCATAATGGGGAAGATACGAGCCTTAGCTTTCATTTTGTCTGTTATTAATAAAGGTTGTAATTAAAGCTGTGATAACAACCATTCTCTTCTGTTAATTTGTGATTTCTTTTAACCTTTAAAGACAAAATTACTTTTTATACTCCTTGGCTTAAACTAATTATAATTAAGCTAATAATTCCATGGAAGTTCTGTTAACATTTATTGTGTTACTGTTCCTGACCAGTTGACTCTCAAAACTCTCCAAAATTTATAAATGTTAAACTAATGGCTCAGGTAGTGTGGAATGATCTAATCGTCTGGGGGAAAACAAAACCAAAACCCAAAACAAAAAGAAAACACAAAAAAGCTAAACAAAAACAAACAAACAAACAAACAACACCACACCCCCACCCCCCAAATGGTAATTTTCTATTCTTGTCTATGCAACTCAGGCTTAAATAGTTCAAGACTTAGTTTTGGTAAAGATTTATCAGGAGAAGTTTGGGTTTTTTTCCAGATATGCTTTACAGCTTTCAAAATTCAAAGCATACATGCCTGATTGGGGTGCTGTCTTAGGACTCTGTTGAATTCAGACAGCTTCTATTTGGTCTGATGTGGCCATTAAAAATAATCTAGAAGAAACTAATAGGTGTTATATGGCCCAAAAATATAGAGGCAAATGTTCTTCTACAAATTTTCAGATAACATCTCGATTGTCCTCAGCAGGAAGCAAGTTCAATGTGTGGAAAGGGTCATTTCATTCTAGTTCTTTTTCAGTAGAATAACCCCAGTGAATGCTCTTCTTTTCTGCAAGTTCTCAAGAGATGAGCTGCTCCACTCCTCTGAAGGCCTCCTAAGTACCCAGCCCTGCCTAGGGTGCATGCAGAGGAAAGGCATTGTCCTGGTTTCAGCAGGGATAGAGTTAATTTCCTTCCTAGTAGCTGGTACAGTGCTGTGTTTTGGATTTAGTGTGAGAACAAAGTTGATAACGCACCGATGTTTTAGCTGTTGCTAGGTAATGCTTACACTAGTCAAGGACTTTTTAGTTTTCCATGCTCTACCGACTGAGAAGGCTGGAGGTGCACAAGAAGCTGGGAGGGGGCACAGCCAAACTGGCCAAAGGGACATTCCATACCATGTGACGTCATGCTCAGTACATAAACTGGGGAAAGCTGGCCGGGGGGGCCGCTGCTCGGGGACTGGCTGGGCATCGGTCGGTGGGTGGTGAGCAATTGCACTGTGCATCACTTGCTTTGTGTATTATTATTATTATAATATTATTATTATTATCATTTTATTTCAATTATTAAACTGTTTTTATCTCAGCCCACAAGTTTTTCTCACTTGTGCTCTTCCAATTCTCTCCCCCATCCCACCGGGGTGTGGGGGGAGTGAGCGAGCAGCTGTGTGGTGCTCAGTTGCCGACTGAGGTTAAACCATGACAGGCATATGCTAAGCTTGTGTTGCTGGACAAAGATACTTTCCTGATGTGGGACCTGGGTCTGGGGTCTACAATTCCCTTCCTTTTCTCTATTTGCTCACCATAACATATTTAGTACCTACCAGAATGTCTTCTTTCCCTGGGCAGGGGACTTTGCAACAGCGGTAGTGCCAGAAACTAGATGTAGCCTTTACAGATTCTGACATTATTTATTCAAGTCAGGATCAATTTCAAATATTTTCTACCACAGCATCGCTACAGAAATATATCTCCCTAAAGACAGCCATCACAATACTGATTTGAAAATTAGTTTTTTATTAGAACCAGCATGTTGGGTAAGCAATATTTTTATGTAGATTCTTAGGTCTGTTTGCTTTGCAGAGAGAAGGGAGGGATCATGCCTGCCTTTATATTCCTTCCAGCGATACAGAGCATATGCCTGCCCAGTTTGGCTGGCAGACACCAATGGAGTTTTGCTCTTGATGGTTCCTGTTTATACAGATGGCTTTAAAAATGCTACTGGAAGAGAAAACAGCCTGCACTGTAGGAAGCACCTTATATAGGAGGCAAGATTTAACAAGGAAAACTGTTTTCATCCTTCTCTCCTGCTCAGCTTGAAAACTTGAGCACAATTTGACTGTGGGTCTTGAAACTAAATTTAAACTTATTTTTGTCTGTTGTATTTAGTCATGTCAAGATTTTCAACATGATATTTTGAAGATCCCATTTAGAAGATTCATGAGAGATCTGGATATTTGACTTGCTTATATTAGTCATGTCTTTCATTCCCCTCCAAGTGGATGGAAGGAAATAATTCAGGTGAATCATTCTCCACATACTTCTTCACACTTGCCTTTGGATGGAATGAATCACTCTCTAGAGTGGGCTATGCCTTTCCACTGACTGCAGGGGGAACCTAGCAAAACAAGATGTAGATAAGCTATAGATAGGGCCAGCATTGCATTCCAGAATCATATTGAAGTCAGAGAAAAAATTCCCATCGCTGTCAGCTGTTATCAAGCTTCCATCCTTTGTCGTGTGAACTGCCAGCTGTAGGACTACTGCCGCCAGTTATACAATAATAATGTGCCTCAGCAAAGTATGTATTTCTTTTAAAGCTGTGGGTGGTGGAAATTCTAGCAGCTGGTTTTCCTGATCCAGAATATGATTCATGCTCATTCACTCATTAAAACAATCCTATCCTGACTGTCTGCGTTCATAGCTGGCTGATTCCATCCCCCCCAAACAAACAAACAGAGCAATACAGAAGAGCTATCACTAACTTTTACCTTGGTCTACAATGAATGTAAATACCAGAGGTGAAATCTGGCCTGTTGAGCTCAGTGAGCCTTTTAGCATTGACTTCAGCAGGACTGAGGTTTTGTCTCAAAAAAGCCCCTCTTTTTGTGGGCTAAACCCCCAAACTACAAAAAGTACATAGAATAATAATACATGACGTACAAACAATTAACTGCCCATTTTACAATTCCTTTAACATCAGTATATGCTCACCTCATCTGACAGTTCATGAAAACTGACCATAATACATGTTCTTCTGTTAGGTTCAAGATGATGATAGTCTTTGACACCGCAGTTAGCTGACACTGCTGTTGTTCAACAGCAACAATATGTAAGCCTGCTATGGCAATATAGATAGATACATTGGGCTATCACTGAAACAGAAATTAAAAGGAAAGAGCTTGCAGAAATCAATAGGTGCCATTAGCTGGGATAATGGAACTATCAGGAGTTAGTGTTTTTCTCATCTTTATGAATTCTAATGGTAAAATTAAATACTTTTTAAAATCTTATGGTAAATTTGTAAAATAATGAAACTGCTGTATATGGAAAAAATTATAAGGAGTATCTTTGAATGAATATCATGGAGATAGAGTCACGTAATCACTTCATAGACACCCTATCACCTTCATTAAATTACAGAAATCAGAAAACAATTCTCTCTGACCATTTGATCTTAGATTAGTCAAATTCAGAAGCATAATCTTTGAAACGATATCCTGTGAAAAGTTTCTGTATGTCAGTGATCACCAGTGTACAAGTCTGGGGATAACACAACTGTTGCTTAAACTTTTAAATATCCGTATTTTTTATGTTAGACACATTCTCCAAACAAATTTTTGCCAACACAGGATTCAGAAGCACACCGCAAAGTTGTTGATTTTGAAGTAAAGTGCAGTTTTGTACAATCTATTCTATGACGTTAATCTGCAATGAATAGAATATCTTTTTGAACCAAAGTTCACTTAATTTTAGATGAAATGCAATAATGACTCTGCATTGGCAGTGCTATGATGAAATTGTAGATAATAATAGGAAAACAGATATTTACTCCAATCACAAATGTTCATTTTCTAGACAGGCAGCAGGCTAGTAGCTACTTCAGTGTAGCTACTGTATAGAACTGGAGTGTACAATTGTGTCCCTACTGACAGTGTATTGTGAAGCTGTTAGGTACATCTGAGAGCCATTTAAATGCAAATAGGATGTGAGTTTGTCAGTGACTAAAAACAGTCTTCCAGGCAACAGCCTTAGTAATTAGAAACCATCTGGTATCATGAAAGAATACAATACTTTCAATATATCCACAGGCCAAAAGGATGTATTTTATCTCCTATAACAATAGAAACACCTATGCTTATACCTTAGAGCTCTGAAAATTAATATGCAAAGTCAGATCCATCTTATTATTTTTCCTCTGAGTCACTCCTGGAAAAGAAATAAATGAGAAGCCTGGAAGAGAGAGTGCCGTAAACTACAAAAAGGAAATTTAAGAAGAACGCACACAAACAGATGAGTACCTGACAAAATGAAGGAACCTTGTTGAAATCTTTACCTCCTTTTTACCTGGTAAGATTATGAAAGACATAAAGCACCAGATAAGTTTAATACCTCACCTGTCAGATCTTACAAAATTATGTTCTGTATTTTCAGTGTGTGGTATGTAGAAGTGGATTCAAAATAAAATAGTTTATCTAAAACCTCTCTCTTCTCTGGCCCTTAGAAGCTCGGGGTTTAGGATTTTAATCCTGCAGAGACTGAAATTAAAATATTCTAGTTTGTCAGTCTAAACCTAAACTACCCTTCATCATCTTTGTTTCCAAGCTAATATACCCTAGAGAATATATAGGCGGGTCATTCTCTATTAGAAAAAACAAAACAAAACAAAACATCACACCTTCAGT
This sequence comes from Aptenodytes forsteri, assembly GCF_000699145.1. NCBI lineage: Eukaryota > Metazoa > Chordata > Aves > Sphenisciformes > Spheniscidae > Aptenodytes > Aptenodytes forsteri. The sequence continues at coordinate 589,174 of NW_008794458.1, read as the reverse complement.
GCTAGTCTGGGAGATTAAGTGATAGTTGAATACTAACAACATATAATTTGAAATTTAAATTAATAGTTGCAGTAGTTGTTTTCTTCAACATCATATTCACATGACATTTACAATTTTCAACTTCATTTGGCAGTTTGTAACCATTGACAACAATACAGAACCTCAGCTCCAGAATTTATTAATGATAACCATTTATTAAGGATATGGAGGAAAGTAATATTAAGATATTTCATTCTGAGAGTTTCAATAGTTAGAGGAGTAATAGAAGAGGTCCACTGTAGTCACACAAAGGATGCAGTTTTTATGCACAGTGAAACTTGAAACATCCACACACATCTGTGTGTCTATCAAAATAAAGAGGTGGTGGTTGATCCACAGCGGTTCTGATCAGCTTGCATGGGAAAGATTTAACAGAGCCAGCAATGCAGGTTGCCAGGCTGAATAAACATCTTCTGCAGATCATCTTAGAGCCTGTGCCATCACACAGCTGTGTTTCTGGGACTATATATTACAGAAACTGAAGCTATTCCTACACCTTATTCTTACATGTGCCAAAATCATATCTCTCTTCGCTGTTCATATAATTCATGCAAGGTCTTCTTTCAAAAAATTCTCTCAAAAATAAAATACACCAGAAGTACTGAAACTGAGTCGTCAAAACAGTGAATAGGAAATGTATCAACAGTGTGTGAAGAGGGTGTCTGAGTATCTGTGTGTAGCACATTTCCACAGCTCAGTTAAGGAACAGTATTTTTTCCTTGCATAGGTGAGTATGGCAACTGAGACTTTCTTTCAAGCTCTCAAGACTCAGGATTCCCTACATACTAGTACTTTGGGATATACCAGCTCTGAACAATGAAACTAATTTCCAGTGACATAAATCTATTTGAGACTATCAACTGTGAGTCAAAATAGTTATTCTGCTTTCTGGGTGTAAACTCTCAGGTTAAGAGGCCTTGATAACATGCATCGCTTCTGTACAAAATCAACATTATCACTCTCTAGTACTCATAAAAGATGTCTCTCCACATTAATGAATTGTTTTATAGCCTTATTTCAATCATTGCATGCAGAATAAAGAAATCAATACTGTTTGCCAACAACAATGCTTCATTCAATATCCCTGTGTGCAATAGCTATTTGAGTAATTAATTTTCGTATCAGTGTCCATTTGTTCTCTTTTTGTATATGAGAGGATTAATTATTTTTCTGTATACTTTTGAATTATTGTCCTAAATAACCTTAATCAATGAGAAAACAAACCTACATAGATATTCAATTCCCCATAATTATTGTTTCATTTTCTTTGCCAGCTTGCCCATCAGAATGGTTTTACAATATTCAGCCATTTCACCTCTATTCTCAGCTAATGCACACACATTAATTTGATACAAGAAACTAGCAATAAGATATTCCTGATGTATTTGAAACAGTGATAGTTTCATAGATGGCTACATAGCTAACATGACTTAAAAGATTCTTAAAAATAAGACTGCGACAACTCTTAGGTGGTCTGTAGATAACATAAAGTTCTAAGAGATAACATGTAAAGTTTCTGCAGAACACTGTCTGAGCTGGGACAATATGCAGTTTACCACACCATGGTGGCATAATTGAATAAATTCTTGCATTTCATATTTCTGTGTTATCTCAAAGACAAAGAAAAAAAAAGAAAAAAAAAGAAGTGTTTTGTTTTAGGTAGACACCAGAAAAGGAAGTTTATTGACATCCCTGTAATTTGGTCACTTTGAATTATCACACTGTGTAAAACATATGCAGATTCTTTTTCAAGTTGAAGATGTAAATCATCATCCACAATACTAAATATAGTCCTTCTTTTATAACATCACTCACTCACACAGCTGATCCTCCAAGTCCCCATTCATACTTGCACACGTATTTTCCTTGCATGACTTTTCTTGCCAAAGCTGTTGAAAGGTTTATAGTCCGTGCCCTTCATAGTTTGTTAGCTCAGCTTTACTGAATTAAAATCTAATAATATAGATGACAGAAATAATTTACACAGTATAAAAAAAAAAATTTCAAAACTTTTCGGCAGTGTTATCATAGTATTTTTTTAAGAATATAAAGAGGCATACTACCAACTTTCTCTTGCAAGTTAGGAAAAGACATTCATTACAGCAGGCAATATATTAACAGTTTTAATTAGTGTTTTAATTAATAATTGCATGAAGTCTAAGAACTAGCAATAAGAAAATGATAAACTGAAGTGAAGAGACTATATCAAATACAAGAACAAGTGAGTATAACATTTATTAGGAAACTATACAATATAAGAGCAACTTTCAAAAACCAGTAGCCCAAAGTCAACCTCAAGATCATATTTACAATTTACATATACAGATTTACAGTTTGGATGCATTATAAACTACAGCCATGCCAATCTGTCCCACAGAATATAACCTTGCAAACCTTAATAGTGCACCTTTCCAGTGTTCAAAGAGAATTTTAACCTATACAACATTGTAAACTTAACAAATTGGGTCAAATAGGGTCACATCAATCAAGGGAGATATAAGCTACCACAAAAGTCACCTAGTAAGAAATGTAACTTTTTATAAGAAAACAAATTATCAGATGAAATAACAATCCCAATTACGATACGTACTTTGATTATAAAGTTTCCTGTAAAATTTGTGCTGACAAGATTAATGCATTCAACTTGTAATAGGAAAATAAATTTGGATTAACTATAAAAGCAAGAATTATTGAGGAGTTCCACTATATCATTCTGTTTCCAAAACAGATTTTTCAAGCAGCTCCATTTCCATTTAAGTCCCATTGCAGTCAGCCAGGGGACTTTACCTTTATGGAATTGTTGTAGAGGATGGAACTACCTCAGAAGCACCAACAACCTGCCCCAGACTATTTGTTCAGTAGAAACAATTAGTTTTGCCAAAGATTATGATAATTAAACACTACAGATAACTCTCTTCAGAGGTGTCAGATAGAACAAAAATTTCAGAGACATTTTATTTCTCTCTATGCATCTCATTATGCCTAGGAAAGGAGGACAGAAATATCTGTTAAAAAATGACAATTTTTGACTGAATTTTCTGCGAAGTACCAGAAAGTAATTGCTTCAGGCTGTTGGCCAGAAATGGAAGATATGAGCACCCTCACGTGGAAGGAGGAAAAGGAGAAGAAAGTATCAGGAGTGTCTGGTCTTGAGATGTCTCTGAACATCTGGCAGAAATCTTTCAGGCTCCCTCTTCTTCCCTTTGCAGAACACTTGTTTTAGAGCTGTGGAAATTGCAGTTGGCAGTGTCCAAGTCCTCTCACTGTTACAGTAAGGATTGCTGGAAGTCCAAAGGCTTTCTCAGCCACTTCATTCTTGAACCTCTAGCCTTGATTACAAGCTTTTTGCTGGTCTTTGTCCTGGTTTCGACTGGGATAGAGTTAATTTTCTTCCTAGTAGCTGGTACAGTGCTGTGTTTTGGATTTAGGATGAGAACAATGTTGATAACACACCGGTGTTTTAGTTGTTGCTAAGCAGTACTTACACTAGTCAAGGACTTTTCAGCTTCCCATGCTCTACCGACTGAGAAGGCTGGAGGTGCACAAGAAGCTGGGAGGGGGCACAGCCAGGACAGCTGACCCCAACTGGCCAAAGGGATATTCCATACCATGTGACGTCATGCTCAGTACATAAACTTGGGGGAGTTAGCCAGAGGAGGGGTGACTGCTGCTCGGGAACTGGCTGGGCATCGGTTGGTGGGTGGTGAGCAATTGCATTGTGCATCACTTGTTTTGTATATTATTATTATTATTTTATTTCAATTATTAAACCCATGAGTTTTCTCACTTTTACCCCTCCGATTCTCTCCTCCATCCCACCGGGGGGGAGTGAGCGAGCGGCTGCATGGTGCTTAGTTGCCGACTGAG
>NW_008794458.1:538251-585229 GCF_000699145.1 Aptenodytes forsteri | reverse complement strand
TATTAAACTGTTCTTCTCTCAACCCACAAGTTTTCTTACTTTTACTCTTCCGATTCTCTCCCCCATCCCATTGCGGGGGGGAGTGAGCAAGCGGCTGTATGGTGTTCAGTTGCCGGCTGAGGTTAAACCACGACAGTCCTGATCATAAGGTTTTAAGGTTCTCAGTTTGTATCAACTGAGGAGGGATGTAGAAACAAATCATGTGCTCAAATGTATACATGTATTTCTGAGTTGTCATATTTATTCCTTTCATAATCAGTGGAGAGATAGAGGTAGTTTTGGGGCATAGTTCATCAGATTGACTTTAAACAACTGCATGAGCATGGTAAGATTTCTGCTACAAAAGTGCTATCTGTAGAGGAAATCTTGACCAACTAGTTCAGACATAGAGACAGTCCTGCAGATGTCTAAGTCAGACATCACGTAACTAATCAAGACTATGAAGCCAAAAGCCTTGAAGCCATTGCTCAGTCTGTGCTCTCAGGCATTCTGGATTTCATTTACATGATTTGAAACAGAACTCTTTCCTTAGAAAGTACATAGGTTCAAGAGGTAGGGGAGGATTTAAATTTTTTTCTACTTGCTCTTCAATTTAGGAAAATTCTTTAAACTTATTCAGCAAAAACAACAACCAAAAAACCCCAGGAACTTTGTAACCCCCTACTATTTGTTCTTTTTAAAGAAATCCTTTCATTTGCTTCAATTTTGTAGCATATTTAGATCCCTTTTATAGAAATAGAAATTTTGAAAATGGTCACTCCTCATAGAAAAATGGATGATTTTATGTTGGTACTATCAGTTTTCATTACAGTCATCATGACAGAAAGTGAAGTCTCTAGTGATAGCATTGCTTTTTATTTCTGAATGTTAAGGATTCACATACAAGAGTTCTGGGAGTTTTAAACTTAAATTCTCCCCTTTCCCTTGGGAACTAAGAAACACTCAGAAATTTATCTGCATTGTTTCTCATAATTTACCAATTTATTATAAGAACATAAATCCCTACTTTCTAGATCAAGTATTCTGAATGTGACCAGCAATGCTTAGACTTTAAGGTTTTCTTTATTTTTAAGATACACTGGGTGGTCCCCATAAGCAGTGAGCCACACATATAACCATACTCGTGAGCGAAGTATGGGTATACTATTGTCTTCAGCATCTTCCAAGATCTCAGGAAAGGATGCCACTTGCTTATAGCAGACTTTCTCTGGGAGTCTATTCACTTTAGGAAGTAAAGGCCTGATCCAAACCCCACTGAAGTCAATGGAAAAAGACTCCCGTTGACTACAATGGGCTCTGGATCATGCCCTAAGTCCAATCTCTTCATTAATGCAGGATTAATAATAAGATGTCTTTCCAGTAGCCTGGAGTACCTAGGGTCCCAGCAATTTCAGCTGAACAATTTCACTTTAGATTGCCGTCCACTGGAATTTGAAGGTGAAGGCGAGGTCTTTTTCAGTGACAAGAAAACCTTAACTGGGGGCATTTTCAGTTCCTAGTTATATTCAGTCCCACCAGTTCAGTCAAAATTCTTAGGCATCCTCATGAGAAAACAGTAAGAACAAGTGAAACCAAAGAAATATATGTTGTTCAGTGCACACTTCAGAAACACGGTGTAGGTTCTGATTTGATCAATAAACAGATGTATGTTGCTGCTTCTGGAGAGATCAGCGTAGAGTCTGGCTACACAAGACAAATTAAAAGATTCTAGCACTGTTAACTATATATGGTTTTGGTTTGGTTGTATTTTTATAACAGACAGACAAGGTGAGGTACAATGTTTCTCAAAGTGTTTTCTCAGTTTGCACAACAAAGCACAATCAGTTCATAAATAATGAAAAATGGCAGAAAGATATTATTACAAATAGTAATACCCTTAAATTCTTGGAACTTGCAGATGTGAATTGTGAACGTTATATTAGTACAAACTTTGACAAACAGTAAATAGATAGCATTACTATAGTGTTATTAAATCAGATATAAAAATATATCTGTATTATGATAAGTTTTATATAAAATAAAAATCATAGCTTGTGCTTTTACTGTTTAAAATTTGTATTTCTGATAAACCACTGGACAGATCAGCCATTCCAAAAGATTTCTAGCATTACCCATTGCTCACATTTCATTAAATTGCCATTAGCAGTACTTATTATTTTACCTTGGTTATTCATACTGACAAGAATGGTTCAAAAGTTGAAGCATTTTCTTTTCGTAATAGATTACTAATTGTTCCACTATAAAATATCATCCAGGCTTCCATGTCATTTATAATAAAGGTCTTTCTAAAGTTATATTCTAGTGCTTAAAAAAAAAAAATCAATGTACGTTTACCATAATTTCAATAGGATTTACTATGAACAGATCAGCACATTCACTGATGTATAAATGCTTGCAGACGCGTCACCATCCTCCCACTAAGCCATTGAAATAGACCAATTTAAGCTAAGTTTTGAGCTGAAGAAGAACTGGTTTTGCCTTCACTTTTACCTCAGATATTTTACCAGAGCCATTTCTGCAATACTGTTTGACCGCTCAGATTTAGCTTTAAGCAACTAAAAAACATTTATACTAATTAATTTTAGAGATAAAGGAAGCAGATCTTAAATCTCTACATCAAAATATGCCAGTTTTCCAGAGGAATAGATTTATTTTGCATATGCATAAGTACAACTTGCTCATCCAAGGACTCTCCCAAAATACAGAAAAACCTCAGGTTTGGATCCATGGTATGAATCACCTCAGACTCATGTATTTCTCTCCAAAACACCTGAATATTATAATAAAATGGTGTGTTTTGGATCCCTTTCTTTCCTTGTTGAATTAAAGAAAAATAATCACATGATTATTTTGCTGTAAAATAAACTTACGTCATTTTACAGATCTTACCAGTTTCTGACAAAAGAAAGTCTGCCTTGCTCTACAGCATAACTTTAATCACATCTAAAACTCACATAGCCATGAGTGACATCAAGGAACACCTGATTTGAGATAAATGTCTGTGACCTTTATTTCTTTTTCTTCTTAGTCTAACAAGTTCTGGCCAGATACACTACTTCAGCTTAGAATCTAGTATTTAGTAACACAAAAGCTAACCCAATCGCAAGCCTGTTGAACAAATGAAGTACAAGGCCTGTTTTCAGTTTGACTCAATATCTTTTTCCATCCCTTCATTCTTGTTTAAATTGATATCTGATCAGTACTGTTTCGTTCAAACTGTAGTCTCTTAAACTTGATGGAGAAAATGAAAGCCTCCCAACACCTGGATCAGGTGAAAAAAGAAGAAAATTCATGCAGTTTGTATGCTGTTGCTGAAGCCAATATAGACAAAATAAAGTTTCACATCTATTTGTTTAAATAGAAGGCATTAATTTGCTTTGATGTGGTTTTCAATTTATCCAAGGATCTCCATTTATCACTTTCCAGATGAAAGTTATGGTTATAATCAGCAAGATCAATAGACATCAAAGCTCTTTAAGCGAGGTTTAGCAACTGCTTGCTCGAAGCATATATAGTTTGGCTATTAGAATTATCCTGGGTCATTGGATTAAAAATACATCTTGATCTATGCTCCCATTTCATTTAACTAAACAAACGCTAAATTCCTGCCCCTAGAGTCTCACAGTGACACTGGCCAAAATTCAAACCCTGGAAGTTGTCCAGGATATACAGTGTATAGAAAATGTTCCCCATTGATTTTCAGACTGAAGGAAAAATTATTAGTCAAGATAAAATGCTTTGCTGGAGAGGATTTCACAGCACAATGCTGTAATGATAAAAATTCTTTCTTGCCCTTACTACATCTGCAGCAAGGAACTTAAAGTGTGCAGGACGATGCCCAAACACCCTCATCAGAGGGAAAAGTTAATGCCATGATGACATGTAATACATTGTTCAAGCTAGTTTTAAAGTCAACAATTAGGCAAAGGTATTTGTATATTAAATAGGTTGTTTTCAGCAGTTCTGTCTTGCAATATACATCTGAGACAGAAATTTCAGATCAGTCTGTAATGTTCCCTAGAGACCTAGATAAATCAATAAACAAGGCCACAATAAATTCACAAGACGGTTTTGTCATTAGAAAACCTTGTAAGCAACCAACAGTTTAATTCTTACAAGGTGTGGGAATCACTATCATGTATCTAACACCCTAGACTGTGTAATTTAAGGTTTTAGAATAAAGATAGGAGACTTAATTACATTGCACACCATTGGAAATAACTTCTTACTGACTTGGCAAGTCAGTAGATTGGATGGGATTTTATTTTCTCCTTTAGTTATCCCTCTACAGATATTAAATCCAAGCAAAAATTTAATTTTTCATTAATTTCAGATGCCCTACAAAGTTCTTCAACTATCATCTTGATTATACCAATATGCTGTGTGAACCTGCACAGAAGAGAGATAACTAATATCTTTTTGGCCCTGGACGTAAGGCCTAAGTTAGTAACTGTAGTGCAAAATCTTCGCTTAGACCAAAGTTATTATTTTCAAATATGTACCTGAAAGGAGGGCAAAATACATTCGTTCAAGTATTAGCCAGGCAGTACTACTGGTACATACACTGCAACCCAACAAGTACACGGTCAGTAGAACAGTTCTGAATGAAAATCAAGCCAAATCATTCCCTTTCTCTTTCCCTTCTTCTCCCCACCACTCAAGTAAATATCTTCCTTCTTCATGGAAGAACCTACCAGCATTCAAGTATGTTTTTAGAGGCATTGCTTTGCCGACATCTCTTCCTTCACGCTCTTATCTGAATCTGTAGTCCCTGGTATCATATTCTTTTCACCTGTATTGACAGTCATAGCAACCAATGCTACGAATTGGATCAAAAGGCATTACTTTTAGTTGTCACTGATGTGAAATAATAAGCACTGATCTGACAGGTTTAAAAAGAAGAATGAATGGATAAGAATGTAATGAGGCTTCAGAAATGAAACCAACTATCAGTAATATTAATCTTGTTTTCACAACGGACATTCTGTGAAATAGAAAGGAGGTTTATTTTCTTTGGAGAACCTTGATGAGAATCAGGATTCTTATTAATCAAATGTATTCTTTTTTTTTAATTAAAAGAGGAGAGAGAGTGCATGCTTGCTCTCATATCCCTTATTTGCCATCTCATTTCCCAATTCATCCTCAGGCAAGCACATTTGGTAGGTTAGGCCTCCGCTAGAAAAAAATCATGTTCATATTTTTTCTCTCTTTAGAAACCATCAAAACTGAAGCATATCCTGAAAAGTTTTAAAATACAACAGCCCCCCTTTACCTACACACAAAGGAACTCTTAATTAAAACTTAATGAAGGACAGAAGAAAAAGCAATTACACAATATCAAGGGACAGGTAGATGAGAAAGAAGCATTCACCCTGAGATATTTAATATTTTAATTGGTTATCTGGAAGAAATAAGAAACTGAGTGTTATAAGCCTGATTCTAACCTTATTAAAGTCAGTGGCAAAAAGCCCGGTGAGTTCAATGGGGCCAAGATGAAGCTCTAATTGAATTAGGAACTGACTTCAGATAAAATATGTTGCATTCTTCCCTTCATCTTCCCATTCTAGCAGAAAGAAATAAGAAAGATTTAATGAAATCTGTCACAGAGGCAGGTAATTGAGTTTGTTTTGACCTGGATGAATACTCATGAGGAAAGTAACTTTGACTATGAATTCATTGAAATAACAATGCTGGACACTGAGCTTTCCGACAGAAACTGACTGCCCTACTGAGGTGTCTTAAACCCATCCTGCACTAAAACCTGAGGTGTCTAAACACCTTGCTGATGAGGTAGCTGTATTTAAACACAATAAATACTGAACCTTTCTCTGAAAAAAAAATATGCAGAATTAGTTGACGGAAAAAGGCACATCCACTTGTGCTTACAGTCCTCTCTGCCAGTCAGTACTTGCTATAAGTTCACATAAGGAGGAGCTGCCCAAGGAAACCTTCACTGCCTTTTACTGGATGCAAGATGACTTGTCGGTTGTTACTGGTGAAAGAGCAGTAATAACAGACCAGGAAAAGACCTCCATTTCCCTTTGCCAATGACACAACCTCAGGGTCTTATTCCTCCAGCTGTTACTGGTTGCTGCCACCTCTTTGACCTTGGTCATCTGTGAGAGTGACCGAGCTGGGAGGAAGGGAGACTCAGCTATCTAAGGCATATGTTGAGGAGCAGCCCCTCTTCTGTAGGGATTTTCTTCCAGCACTCAGAAGCAGGAGCTTCCAAATTCTACTGGGATAGCAGAACTGAAACATAGAAAGACAGATACAATATCAGAGCCTCTCTTCAACTGGAAGGTTTCAGATAGTGTTACCTAAAGCTGTGAATTCAAGTAACTTAATGGAAATAATGAATTATTCTAAAACTAATTGCCTGCAAATGTAACACGCTAGCTGTTCTTGCATAGTTTTCTGTTAAATTACTCTTGTGAGAGCAATTCCTTTTCTGGTTAAAGATAACCATTAGAACAAGAGGGAAAGTGAAGGGAGAGAAGTGAGGAAGAGTCCAACTCCTTGGCCCAGCAGTTAGAGGCTGGTTACTTTCATGTGGGAGACTAAGCTTGAAACTTCCTAGATCAGCTTCAGAAGGAGAGACCCATTCTATTTCATGAAAACTAATACGGATGAACAATCACCTAGTAATAAATTAGAAGAATGTCAGTCAGCTTGAATCTACCTCTCATATTCTTTTTGATGGCAGCAAAAGAAGTACTTTTACAGAAGAGGGACTTTATTTACAGTGCTTTGGTTTCTGATGTACAATAGGGTTAAGGAGTCCAACAAACTTCTAGAAGTTTTTCAGACAAGGCTGTCTCCTTCCCTACTCTCCCTGCAGTGGCACAGGCTTGGGGAAATGCCGAGTACCCATCGTTCCCTTTGGGTCCTGCTGTATTTATCCCAGTAAGGGTCCAACCCATCCAAGATCTTCTTGAAGCAAGATTCTGCTTTGAGACATTATGTACCTTTGACTAACAGCTTTTAACATTCATTAAGAGTGATTGAAAGACATAAAAACCAATACCAAAACACAAATAAAGTAAGTGTGGAGTTTCTTTAGTCATGATATGGTAGAACAGATATTTTCTAAGTATCATGACATTTCAGCTAGATCTTTTTTTTTTCCCCCCAGAATAAAACACTACCAGCATCTTCAGAAAGAGAATTGATAGATCTTTTTAATTTATGTTCATCATCACAGCAATTGAAATACATTTTGTAATGCCAACCATGAGGTGTTCTGGAAATGGATGAAAGCCTTCCTTTGTATTTCTCTGTCCAACTTCTTTGTGCAATATCAGTCCCAATACTTGCAGCATTACCTTGGGCACATTTGCAGTTTTCAGCAATCTGATGACTGCTTATTGCTGTCTGGGGACATATAAGCTCTTGTGTTCATAATGGAGTATCCACGTACCTGGGAGATATGCACATTAAGTGATGGAAAGCATGCCATATTAGAAAATCGATTGCATATGTCAGCATATGCACCACATTTTTACAAATTAGTCTGTGTTAAACTCCACTATATGCATGACTGCGGGGAGGAGAGGGATGCATGATTTTTCTTCAGACTTGAGCTTCCTGCAAATTTTTAATCTAGAATGTATTTCCTGTTGAAAACAGCAAAGGCAAAATGCTGTAATATTCTCATATCATGTTTATTGGATTTATGAGTTTTATGAAACTTCAATAACAAGCTTGGGGGAGGCTTGCATAAGCATCAGCATTACATGTTATGATCGAAAGCCTGTATCAACACAGAATTCTCCCCAAACAATACATCACTCAAGCACTAGATGTAGAGATAAGCATTATTACTATCATGAAAGAAAAAAATCTGGATTATGCTTTTGTTCTCCCCTTCTCCTTCACAATGCTTGTTATCATTTTAGACATCGGCATACGAAAATGGACAAATTCAAGCTCCTCAGAAATAACTCTGCACTGCCTTTTCACTAAAAGGTCCTTTTCCAGGGTTCTGTGGATCGGGTCCTCAAATGTGACCTTATATTACATCATTGCATTTTTCCCCTTCAAACAATGCACTATGATTACAGTACTGGCTAGATGCCATAGTTCTGCAATGTTTTGCTAGGCTCAACAGGAGTTCCATAGCATAGGTCCTGTTTCTAAGTGATCTATAAAATATATAGAGCAGAGGAAGGTGTTGGAACTGTCTGGCTAACAGCTTTCAAAAGTATTTAGGAATGTAGAGAGTTCCTAATTCTTAGAACTAGATGAAGCAAACATAACTAAAATGTTAGCAGACAATGCCTGATCCATGTCTAAAAACAAACCCCATAAACTCATTAGAGGATTTGCAAATTGTCCAAAAGGAACAGAAATGGTTCCACTCCATGGTATGCTGTACATTAATTTTATGCACAAGTGTACAATGATTTATTTACTTACCACTCTTGGGGTTTTGGATGTTTTTTTTCTTAGCAGCCTCCTTTGTTTTCCACTTTCTCTTGTATGTACTTTGAGGATAAAAAGGACTGTTTTCACATGGTGAAAATACAACTATGACAAAAACCTAGCTAGTTGGAACTTTAGGTTTTTTTCTCCCCTAATAGCAGAAGGATCCATGTGGCTATAGTATTCAGGTTGTTCTTCACATTGAGAAAATATGTTAGCAATCTTCAGATGCAAAGATTTTCTTCTTTCTTCTGACCCATCTGGTACTCATTACTGACAAAAGTCAGCTCCAAACTGGATAACAGTTCCTGAGAGGCTTGGAGAGCTTTAAAGTGTTAATAAATGTCAGGGGGGGATACAAAAATTTAGATCTTCAGAGCTTCATACTCAAGCTAAATGTCATTTGAGCCATGGTGTTCAACAAGAAATACTTCAGATAGGTGTTTATCAATGAACATGTCTCAAGAATGCTAAAGAAAATCCAGAGTGATAGAATGTATTTTAAATTAAACTAACTACCGTGTTATTTCTACTTCAACTGCTAAAATACAGAGACAGATACAGATGATATATAGTTAAAGCTTAACTAGACCAAGTTCTCCATCACCCATTAACTTCTGTTATTACCATCATAGCTGGAGATGGGATTTGCAGTGCTAACAAAAATAACAGGTCTGTCACGAAGAGCATCGTCTCTAAATAATCAGCCCATTTATTGTCATCAGCAACAGAAGGTGGTGAGCCCACCCTCACAGACTGGATGACAAGATCATGGTTCAGGAACTAGACAAGAGCCTCAGTAAGAAAAGAAGTTTCCTAGTGACTTCATTGGATATTACCCCCTTGGTACGTAGCAGCTTGAAACCATATGCCTTATTGAAAGGAAACCAAAGGGAGATGTTAAGTTTTGCAGTATTTCAGGGCAGTATTTACTAGGTTCAAAATCGCACACCATACTTCTAAACACATTCACTACCTTGATCTACTTCTGTTGCTTCTTAAAGATTGCATTTTATACCTCCTATTTAGATGTTTATCATGTTTATTTAGATTATTTAGATGTTCATCATGATGCGCAGATGCTACAGAAAGGAGCTTGTGCAAAATCTGTTGGAGTAATTCTGAGATAGAAGAACCACTCATTTTCTCAAACCATTAAAAAAGTTCCTAAATGTTCCCTTTCTTTTCTCCATATACTCCAAACAGATGTGTGTTTAAAACTTCATGCTATATAAAGTTTATGTCCCTGTTGAGATTTCCATAAAAGTTTATGCCTGTTGAGATTTCTGTCTTTTGATGAAAGCCAGTTGAATAATAAAATCTTAGAGAACTAAAATCATGCAGAGCTTCCAGACCACTTTCCTATTTTTATTTTTATGCATCTTGAATCTAATTGAATGTAAACATTTTCCAGCAGCACATTAAGTGATTCAGCTAAACTCTAATGGCATCTGATAGCCTTTTTTAAAAAAGCTGTATATTATACATTATCACAGCAAATATTTTTTCCTTTTCAGTCCCCACCAAGATAAGCTACTGAATTGCAAAAGAGGTGTTCATCCAATGAACATATACAGAGTACAAAGTTTACATTACAAAAGGGAGAGGAGTAGTAAAACTAAGAATTCTAGCTGAATTTAAGAAGAATCACAGACCTGAAAACCCTAGCTTACATAATAATAATGTCACATTATCTTTGCTCCCTTTAGCTATGAACTGAAAGTTTTCCATGTTAATATCACTCTCTTTTTCAATCACCAATGTGATTTTAAAAATATTAACAAATGGAGATGCCATGTTCATATTATTTCTAATAATTTAAGATTTAAGTTATTATTAGCTAACTAACACTCAATATTTGCCTAGATTAGTGTAAACTTTCCACCAACACACTAAAAGTTAACAAGATCCTTTATGTAACTAAAGTTACTCTCAAATGACAGCACAAGTCTCTGGGCCTTGATCTTTGCTATGCAACTTAGATAACAGTTGAAGAAATTCCTCCTGCAGGCAAAGCTATAATGTACTGTAGAGGTGCCACATATGCTCAGAATATCAGACAAAAACCACTCCACGGGTGTTTTCTACACCAAAACAGTCAGTAGAATGTGGGAGTGAAAAAGTTGGAAAGGAATTAAAAATTTCTTCCATTTGTCAAAAAAAAAAAAAAATCAAAATGCAGGGACTTGGCTCTGAAAAAGAGAAGACAGTAATTCTTTCTGGCCAGCAAAATCAGTTGTATTTAAAATGTCTGTCCCAAAATAAAGGATATCAGCTCCTTGTTACAGATTTTTAAATGTTAGATTTATAATTTTAAGCTGGTATACAAATGTAAAATCATTTGTATTCCTCAGCTGAACTCCATTTTATAACATGAAATTTGTTACAAAAATGGGGGTTAGGATTGGGTTTGTATAGTAATCAAGTGTTCAGCTGTTAGTCTTGTAACTGTTAAAAATATTATTGCTGCATTGATCATTGGGAAAATATGCTTACTTTAGATTTCTTGTGTTGTCTTTCATTGTTTTACTTCCTTTTCTAACTTACATGGGTCAGTTAAGTATAGAGCATTAAGTTTGCTTTGAATCATTGATTTGTCAAACAAAGGGAAAGAGCAGCTCACCTATATTTTCACTGATGTTGAAAACTCCTTGAGCACTAAGTAAGAAATGAGGAATAAAGCTCTCCTTTCCCAGTGTAAATTGTATTCTGTGCTTCACTAAAGACGGTGAAAGCCATTCACTTTCAACAAACTGATTTTTCCTAATTAAAATTTTCACTGAACTCAGAAAAAAACAGGTTCTAGAGGGATGATGTGAACAGAGCATAAATCAGGTCCTGCAGTTTTATTAGCAAAACCTCAGGTGGAATGTGTCTTCATTTACTGATGCAGTTGATGCAGCTGAATGATTCATTTAACCAGATACATGTATCTAGGATCTGTGCAAAAACCCCCAATTTTTTTTTTTTTTTTTTTAATAGCTGCAGCAAGTGCCATGGATGCCTTTCACATCCAACTAAATTAAATGCCAAGTAATCACTTTCCAATGAAGCCACCATTTTAGAAATAGTTGAGTGCATTTACTATGTCTCTCGCTGGAGCTGAGGAGGACAGACTGAAGAATGGCAAACTTAAAAGGTCTAAGTAACTAGGTATTGCAGAGCTGTCCACTGCACATGGCAGCACAAGACTGCCCCTATAGGCCTAGTAAGTCCCTGCCTGCCTACATTTATGCAAGCCTCTGTTAAGCCCTTCCAGAGCCCTGAAAAGAATCGGTACTCACAGTTGTGGCATCCTGCTCCCTGGGATAAAGAAGGATTGCACTTCAGTCTTCCCTTATCTGAGAATGAAAAGATGCAATGCTGCTGCACGGTGTTAATCAGGCCTGTTACTTTGGTAATGAAATCTGAGCAGTCTTGTTCCTTCAGTTTTTTATCATGGGGTGCTTAGGTTGTCTCTCCCAGTTACGGTTTGTTGCTTGAAGGGGATGGCAGCTTCCCTTTTTTCCTATAATGACTTTGTTGGGAGATTGCAGATCAGCATGACTCCTTTTCCTGGGAAAGAAAATGGAGGGAAGCAGCAACTCCTGCTTCTCCTGGTAACTGATGTTCTTACCTTGCTGATGACAGCTCTACCACACCACTAGCAGGTGTTTGCCAGGCTATGCAGCTCAAATGTGTTTTAATAGGCAGGTGAAGGAGGCTAGGACAGTGATTTATGTTGTGTGGAGGGACGTAGTAATACAAACACAGCGTAGGAGGAAACATAGAAGCGCTTGAAAAAAACTTGATTTGACAATGTTGCAGGTATCACTGGGAGAAGAAAAGGGGTGGAGATGAGTTTCTCTTTGCAGCACATTGAGGTATGGCTATAGCAGGAGCAGGCATGACAACCCAGAGGTAGGTGGGCCAGACAACACTGATGCACAGACATTAAAATACAAATCCAGTATCCCTAATAAGCCCGTACTCCAGTCCACCCCAATACATCTTGATAGCTTTTGTTGTATTGCATAAATTAAAGGTAATTAAAATATGCTGCAATCACATGTTTTCATTTTGCTGTTTATCAGCAAGGTAAGGTTAAGATGGCTCTGAAGTGATAGATGGGAAAGAGCCAGGTGGATGCAAAGGTAACACAAGGTCAGTGAGCTGATTGATAAGATTTCAGCATTTTCAATGAATTTGAAGGAGAGAAGGGAACAGAACTAAACTCACTGTGGACAGAAATGAAAGGCAGCAGAGATAAAGATGTAAAATAATCATCGAAGAGTAAAGAGAGATGATGCTAAGGTAATGATGAGGAAGAGCAGTGGAGCCATGAGTCCAGGACTTCACATCAAATGTCGAGTCAGGAGTGAGGAGATAAGAGACTTCCAGATCAGATACAGACTTCTGTGTTAAAAAGAGTTTTGAATGGTGCAGTTTTCATCCTTTGTATCACTTAGCTCTTCAAGCTGTGCTCCCTCAGCTGGAATATTTTTGTGGTAGCAGGGAGATTGCACACAAAGTAGAAGACAAGAAAACACAAAGGGCCAACTTTTTGTTTGCAGGATAGTGTTATATAAAGCACGGTATTACAGTTATCTTTTAGAGTTGGACATGGACAGTACATTTTTATTTGGTGGCTAAGGAATTTATCTGTCCTAAATGTGTCTAAATTTCTGAACGGGTATGAGCAACAATCCTTCATACTCTTCTTCTAATTAACATACCTTTCTCTGTTTCTTTTCTTTGTCTGCCTTTTTTTTTTTTTTTTTTTTTTTTTTTGGTGTTAGCAATTTCTTTTGAGCAGAAACCTTTCTACTTTCTCTTATTCTCTCCCATTGGTTATGTCATTGCTAGGTTCAAGAGAGTATAATCTCCAGTATAAAAATGGAGAAAAATAGAAGGATAAGGTACTAACATTTCTCAGAACCTTTTTTTTTTTCCTTCAAGCTGTTTTTAGAATTGGGAAGATAGAAAATGTTTACACTGGGATGATTTACAAAATGGACTTCCTGAGATTTTTAAATGATGCTGCAGAGAAGACTTCACAAATTGAAAAGGCCGTATTTCCTGGAGCAGAGAAAAATGGTTGAGAGTGGTTGTTCACACTATCATCTAAAAAGAAAAGTGGATACATAACACTACACCCATGGGAAAAAGAAAAAACAAGCAAAACTATGAACAATATGGCAATGCACTGTGATAACAAAAACTCATCTTCAAAAAATATACAAGAAATAAGTGTGCTGTCAACATGGTTATACATCACACACATTGCACCAGTCAAACCAAAATGGTCTAGTAACTACCATTCTTAGTTTTAGCCTAAGGCAAATATGAGGTAAAATGCGAGTATATAACACTACCAGCTCAGCTAATCCACAGTAATTTACTAATCTGTTTTACAGAATACATGTAGCTGTGTTAATTCAACAAGCCAAACCTTATTCCCATAAAATGGAAAAGGTGTAATAGAATAGGTTAAATTTCACTCATAGTATGTGGTCAAATACCAGTTTTGAGTATTCTTTTTAAAGCTAATTGAACTTGCGTGAAATTGAAGTTGCTTGAACTAGCTTGTCTGTTTGAACTAGCTTGCTTGAAATGTTTTCTGTTTTTAAAAAAGTGGCTTCATAATAATAAAAATACTCATAGGAAAGGCAAACTGTTTACTTTCAGCAACGACCCCTTTTATTTTAGTATTTTGAGTTTTATAGATCACATTAAGATATCCTACCATTGTGTGATACCAAACAAAAGTTCTTTACTGTTTGCAGTATAGTGGACTAGGCTATTACTTACACTGACTTTATAGAGAACATAACTACTTAAAATTAAATGTTTCAATTATAATATTTTAATTAGGTTTGAATTTATTGTTGTTTATTTTTTTAATAGATAATTTTATAATTTGACCCTGTTCCCCCAGTATACACATATTTTGTCACTTACAGTGGTGTTTTTGTTTAAGGGTATATCTAGCTATTAGACAACATGTTTCTAAAGGAGTTTCGAAGATCGAATAAGTATTACCATTCTCACTTTGTTTGACCTGCTCTATTTACACAGGTTTTTATGTTTCTCACTCATTTTCCCTGATGCAATTAGTTTGTTTTTAAGAGAGCAAGGATGTGCATGCAACATAATTATTAACACCCATGTCTCCTCCAGTTAAGTTCTTTCAGTCAACACTTCACTGGAAAAATCATAAAATGGATTTCATTGTGTGCTTGTCTAGGAGGGACTAGACCAACTCTATGTTTCAGTGAGATTTAGGCACTTAAATATAGAGCAACTTTGAAATCCAAGGCTTCAGCATTTTTCTAGGTGACCTAGAAAAATAGGTCATTCAAAGCTAAATTCACATATTTAGATTTCTCCTTATATACTTATTTATACACTATCTCCATTAGCAAATACTTATAAATATACATAAATGTGTGTGCATGTATATGCATATCTTTCAGCAAGTCTTCCATTCTTCCTTGATTTTATAATGGATGCATGGATGCATCCATTTTAAGCATGGATATGGCAAATATCTTACCACAATATACTTAAGAAAGGATCATGAGACAGGACTTGGAAAGATTAAGGAAAAAACAGTGATAAAGTATATGAACTCGGAAAGAGATACTGATCTGGAAATGAACTATTAGTGCATGCTAAAAATCCATGTAACTGAGAGATGACTGAATGACTGTCAATGACTGCGGAGGACAGAGGACTGTTTTTTGCAGCTAATATGTGGTAACAAACAAATTAATCAAGCTATAATCAAATTATGTAAAATACATTGCAATGATAGTGTACAAAAAAGGAAGCAAAATACCTGAAACCCGTCTTCTTCTCATGTCATTCCTAAATCACATTTGTAGAAATTGTTTTGTAGAAATCAGATTTCCTCTATTTTTAATTATGTAAATGATGTACTATAACTTTAAATAGCTGATATAGATCAACTTACTTTTTATTTCAGTCTTTCAGGTTTTCTCTTTTCCCATCTATTTATACTTTGGGAAGATCCATGGAATTCTTCCCACTTTTTCAATAAAACTAGCAAAATTTTTATACAGGAAAACCTAACACTCATGAATGACACAGTATGTTTAAGAAGGAACTGGGATTTGTTTTTAAACAGAATTTGGAAGATAACACTTTAAATAGATAATGAAACTATGATTTTAGGCATAGTTATTGAGTTCTTAAATAAGGGGGTTTTCAACTTTACATAATTGTGGCTTTTCGACCTACAATAATTCCTTAATAACTTAACCTCTCAGGTTTTCTTTTGGTGTTGGTTACTAATGTTTATAGCTTGAATTATTAATATAATTTTATCTTGCATAAGGAAGCGGTTTATATCTGTATCTCTAAAATTGGACCCCAGCCATAACGTTTGTATAACTGATAAAAATCTGCTACTCTGCTACACTGAAGCAAACTTCCTAATAATTGTCATGGAAATAGATTAGTTAAGAGTAAAGAATTGAACACAAAGGTTATCACAAACCTTTTAACTGAAATTAGGGGATCAACTTTATGTATTATGAATTCACTTAAATCTTAAGAAATTAATGTATTTTGCTTTTCAATAAGTGAGGGATAAGAGACAGCTGATCCTCCCATGTATCTGGGTTTCAGGTTCCTAGAAGCTACATTTTGAGCTTAATCTCCCGAATTACACAAGATTTGTAAATTTGGTAAAAGAAAACATTGCCATTAAACTCAAAGTAAGAAATTATTATACATTGTTTTATGTATCTTTATATAAAAAGTTACAAGTAGCAAGCATATGACACAGAAATGGAACAGTAACAGCAATAATTGTGAATGCATGCTTTTTACAATGTATCTAATAAAGGGTTATTTGCCAACTCAAAATATTCAGTAACATACATGCAGATTATTTTCTCAATGTCAGATTCAATCATATTGCTAGATGCTTATCCAACAAACATTTCTATTGAAGTGATTATGAATGGCTAAATACCTGATTTCAATAAATTGTTCCTGAAATTGGGAATTTAACTTGCAACAAAAAGGAGAGAGAAAAAGAAAAAGAAAAATGACTGATAAGCATAATAACCAAAGTCTTATTGCCTTCTAGTAATTTTACTCAACACTGTTTGCTGAATTTTGTCATGATATGAGAATGGCTGGTCAGAGAGTCCATAAAACCTCTAGCTGGTGTTTCCAAGGATGATAGTTTCATATTTCATTGTAGCATGTTCAAAATCACCCAGGAGCGCACTATTCTCAAGCAGTCTATATAATGAAAACAACGTACATATAACAAAAGTTCAATGTAAATCTTCTTCCACATATCACACAACAAACAAGTAAATAACAGACATAAAACATATTAACTGAAATAAAACTAAGATTTTTTTTTTTTTTTTTTTTTTAAAAGGACAGTCTCAGTTAGGAGCTAATTTCTTCTTCAAGTTTGCAGCAAATCTCCAAATATATTTAAAAACTAAGGAGCACTTGGTGGCCAGCAACCAAATTACAAAAGAAACATATTATTGTGCAATGGGAATATCTTGCTAAGGAAGTAAGATATGTCTGTGCTTCTTAGGTTTGGATAAAGGCAATGAAATGTAATTAGAAACATGTCCACTCTCTCTTTCAGACAGCTGAAATAATTCACTACAGATTTTTCCATTCAGAGTTTGCGTGACTGCATGAATAGTTGTCTGAAAGCAAAACAAAGTTAAAACATGTTCTCTCTATGAGGAAAAATACAGACAAATATTTACCTAAACTATCTAGAAGCAATAAAAGCATTAATGGATTCTTTCCCAGCAAAATTGCTGTATACATATATACACATATAAACATGTATATACACATATCTATGTTTATATATATATACACACACATATACATATATAAATTGACAGACTAGCGGTTATCTATAACTTCATTATAAACATCTGAGATTATGTTTATTGAGATTAAGTGTTAATAACAAATTAAACAAAATGAAAAGCCTAGGAAAAGACTCAAAAATGGAAGTTTAATTTGCAAACATTAACATTAGTGCTACAGAATCTCTCAATTTGTCAGTGCTACCACATACCCTTCCCCCAACAACTCACAAGGTTGAATGAATAAAATGAGCTGAAATCAGATAGTTTCGCATCTTCCTGTCTTGGGTTAGATTGCCAAGTTTTACACACTATTTCACATGCTGGGACTCTAAATTTTATTTTCATAAATAAAAAAATAAATGAAACACCTGAGCCATGCAAAGCATCTATTTTTGGATGATTATAGTGCTGTCAAGAATAAGGAATTAGTAGCTTTTGCTTAGTTTACAATGCTAAAGTGGTCGTCTGTCTTTCAGTTTTCTCAGTATTCAAACCTGGCTCTCTCCATACAAGGTGACATATAACTTGAGAACTAACATGCATTTTAGCATTATAACAAATAAAATGGAAAGCAACAGATGGTTCAATTGTTGTATAGGTATGTTTACTTACCTCAAGTTTGTCTCTTAGACCCTAGTTGTGTTGTACTCAGACTCATGTTTGCTTAGAGACCCAATGAGGCAGAACCTGGAATGTTATGGCTATTTCATTCAAAATAATAATGTTTGCATAGAAAAAAAAGAAATATATGCATATAGATACTTAAGGAACAGCATACCTTGATAATCTGATCAATATTCATGAAGTAATTTACATTGGCATGCAATTAGATTAAAATAATCAAATAACTTATTTTTTTTAAGAGACAGAAATGCCTTAATGTGCAAAGAAAATATGGAGGGCATGTGAACAGTCACAAGAAGTGCATAAATAATGCATGCAAGAGAAAACACAAATACATATAAAAAGTTTCTGTGTTTTTTCAAATAAATAGTTCATAACTGTTTCTGCTTTTCTTTTTCTTTTACTTGTAAACTTTTAATCATTCATATTTACAGTCATTCAAAGTGCAATATACAGTAGAAATGGCTCTTTTATTAAAACTATCATGCTTGACTACTTTTTTTTTTATTAGAAAGATTCCTTTTAACTACATTCTTATATGTAAAAATATGAGTATTCTCTATTCACTATGCTGTCTCATGTTCTAATCGATATATATATATATATGTTAATATGACAAGCCAAGATACTGTGATTAATAATGAAATAGATACGGTAAAGTTTTGCAAATATTGTCATTCATTATATAAAAGATAATGTTTCATGAGAAAAGGGGTTTCCTTACCCCAGGATTGTGTTTCTCATTATTGTCCCATGCATCAAAATGGATACATGTATTATTTATTGATGTATTGTATTTAGAGATGTTAGACCAACAGTGGATGATACTCAAGGCCACCTCATTTACAAGGAAACCACGTGTATGTGGCTCTTTCAAAAACTAGATTCACACAAAATCTTCTTTGGTTTTTAAAAATTGTACCTGTTCTCTGTTGACCTGTGTGTGTATGCATGTGGGTATGTGTAAAATAGTAAAAGAAAAAGAAAGATATAAAGAAGAAAGGTAAAACTGAGATACAGGATCCTTCAGGAAACAGGAGCAGAGATGAGAGACAGAGAGACAGGAAGAGAGAGGTAATATAATGGTATGTGCTACCAGGAAACAGAAATTTAATCAATAAATAAAGAAGAAAGAAAATATGTCTTTACTGAATAAAGAGTGAATATGTTTGGGCAATCAAGTCCTTACACAATAGTCTTCATCAAAAATCTATTGATACTGACCGCTGAACAGCTTTATCATGTCTGGACAGCCTGTGACTTGTGGTTGGTACCTCTTCAATTTCGTCTATCTCACACGCATCTGCAGCATCTTGTGAGTAGCTATGCTTCATGACAAGGATATTTCTCCTGTTCATGGGCTGAATGAGTGGTTTTACAGGCTGGGGTTGTATTTCTGTCAAGACAGAAGCATCTCTTGTGCTGAGGTTACTACGGCTGCCCTTAATGCTAGACACTTGTGATCCACAGTGATGGTCATGAATGCATTTTGAAGATGATCTCCGCAGTTTATGATAATTTTCAAAGTCATCTGCAACATCAGCAAGGTCAGCTGTAGGCCCTGTCCCTCTGAGGGTGCATAACTCATAATGAGGAGGCTCAAACACCTCCTGGAACACTGTTTGATCAAAGTCTGTTTTCCTTTGGACAAATTTTTTACGAGGCTGCTTGATCTGTACTATAACAGAGATAACAATGAGGATGATCACAATGCAAGAAGTCACCCCAATTATAGTCCCACTGGTATTGGTAAGTTGGTCCAATAGGTTAGCTTTTCTTTTTTCTGTGTGACAGGAGGAAAAAAAAGCACAGTATTAATTACAGTTCAAGAATAAAAACAACCATGATGGGTTCACATGGTTGAGTTGCCAAGCCTAGTCTATGTCTGAGTTCACTTAATCAATCTAACTGACAAAAAGAAAAAAAGGAAGAAATCAGGTGTTCATGAAAACCAAATAAACAACACACAGGTCCTCTGTGTGCCCATTCACTTGGAAAGTGATTTATGCAGGGCATATTACAAGCTTAATTAGGTAAAAGAATTATTTGCAGTTTTTATAAAAAGCAACCACCATAACAAGCAGATGGCTTTAGTGTCACCTCTGAACTCCATTTGTCTGCTAAAGCCCCCAAGACTGTTACAGATGTTCTCTTCATTATTTTCTGTCTCTTCCAGTATATATATGCAACTAGGACATTAGGACCAATGAAAGAGCGAGACTTTACAGGATTTGAAAAAAAATTCTTCTTTGCATTGGGAACTTCGGTGAAGTCTTAGTATTTATGAGCTGACTGGGACTGTTGACAGTGTTCAATGAAAAAGCTAAATCAGGAGAAAATAGAAAAGTTATTCAAATTGAGGTTTCAGAAAGGAAAAAAAAAATGTGTGCAAGTTATTTCTTTTGTTCCTGACCTACTAATTACCACAACTTTTCTAAACACCCATAAAAATCCAAAAGCTGATCCTACCTACTATCTTTTACTCGAGGTCCTCTAGGAAGTTAGCCAGCAAATTCAGCATTGTGGATGAAGAAAAACAGAAAATATGCAGTAAAATAAAAAAAGCTTTACCCTACTGTTGTGTATATTTCTCTGTGATTTGCTTTCAAATGGCTGCAGACACATGAGACAGTGACTGAGCCTTGTAGAAATCCAAGCTGAAAGCATTCGCATCAGTCTCACAGGCATCGCAAGACTCGACAACTGTGATTAAGTTTCAACACCCAGTTCAGTGTAATTTTTCCTGGCAACCTAAAACATATCAAAGGACTTAACAAAAAGCTTTTGAAATGAAAGTTATTGGCACCAAAACAATAACATCCATCTCTTCATAATCTCCTAGATACCAAAAATGAACTTTTCAGTACTCCCCATTGCCTACTCTTGTAGATTCACCTGGGGTTTCTCTAACTGACTGACACAGACTCTGGGGAAGTAGCAGAGTTAAAAAAAAGCAATACAGCAGCAAACAACCTTTTTGCTGGAATCAGTAAACGTCCTTTTTCTAGTCAGAAAAACAAGAGAGGGTACATGCACAAGACCCAACGAAAAGATACTTGGCAAATGAAAGATGAAAATCATTCTGGAAATTAAAGAGTGGGGAAGGTTTTCTGTTTTCCTCTGTGCTGAGGAATTAGAGAACAGATAATTATTTCCTAATCATATGTTTAGTTTCTTTGAAGAATATTATGCCATGCCACAGTTTTGCTGTGTTCTTTTTAAGTATGTTTTCGTTTGTGGTTTACCCTGTTGCACTGCTTGTCAGGATTTTACAGGCTTCAGCGGACTTATGGGCTGACTGCTAATCCATCTCATTCTGAATTTTTTCTTGATTGGTTCCTAAATTTGGCATATCTCATGTTTCCAGGAACAAATCTGCAGCAGCGCGGTGAGGGTGGGGGCCGGCGGGAGGGAAGCAAACTGTCTCCCTAGCCTGCAATGTAAGTTAGCTAAGCTCTTTTCCCTGAAGACAACACAGATGCTGATTTTTTTTTTTACAGAAACACAGAGCAATATTTAGAAGCCATTGTCAGTGCCTGGTTAGGAATATCAGTCCCTACCTATGAAATAGACATTATGCCTGATTTCCTGTGCTTCTTCCTTGCTTTTCAATTTCACTTGATTATAGACAGATTTGGTTGCTTTCTTACAGTGTTAATTCCACTTCACCTTGGCTTTTTAGCTCACCTGGGCTATTATGGGCGTGGCATGCAGCTAAAAGACACCTGCTACCCATATGTTACTCCACTACAAAGGTAACTATGACAAAAGAACCAAAATGTGACTTTTAATTACATTTTAGATTGTATGGGAAACAGAGATCAAGTGATCAAAAAGCCTGTCAGAAGGACATAACCAGCCGGAAGGACATAACCAACACAAATCAACACCAAATGCAAACACTGAAAGTAAAATCCATTGGTATTTTTACCTCTCTTAATTTTCTCTATTACTTGATGTATGCTTTCCCTGAATTACTCTTCCTGAGCTTTGACCCATCTGGCACATACTTAACAAGAAACTAAGGACAATATGTTGTATCCCACGCAGTCTAAATGACTTGACATTTCCAATTCTACACATTACCTTTGCAGTGGTTTTCATCCCAAGGATACACACAATTCTGGAGTCCATTGCAGACCAATGTATTATTAATACACATATTACTGTGGCAAAAGAATGTGTTGGCTTCACAAGGGGCTAAAAACAAGAGAGAAAAAGCTGATATTAAGTAGTAAATCATTTAGGTCTCCGCAACAAACACATCTAGGAGTGATCATGTAATCTGTAAGAGGAAAAAGCTATATAACACAGGTTCCTTGAGCATATTTAATATTCAACAGGCAGCATTGAGAGCACTCAAGTCACACACTGTTTGTTATTCTGTGGCAGGAGATTTTCAGTTCTGTCTAAGACTCATGGACTTTCCCATAGTCTGACTCTCATGGCTCTAGTGGGTTGGCCCCCCATACATTGGTGGGGGGTCACTGATGTGTTATCAACAGATTTAGCCACAGATCCAAAACACAGCACCCAATCATCTGCTATGAAAAAAGTTAACTCTATCCCAGCCAGATCTGGTGTATGGGAGATAATTTGGTTTAAATTTTGTTGCTGAAACTCCAGTTTTATAAGAAAACTTGTGTGACTCAAAGAAGATACGTACTTTAGTGCCTATATCAATAATGCCTGAACATTTATACACAGAGAAAATAAAATTATTTTTAAAACCTTTTAGTCATAAGAAAGTCTTCAGTAAAAAAGTACCCCTTCGATCACAAGTGTGAAGATTAAAAAAAGCAACAGTCTTCAGTGTCCCTGAAGCCCATGGTCTAGGAGAATCATGCAGATTAAAGCTGCAGAATGAAGGTTTTACTGAAGGGCATATACTATTACCGTGAAGAAGCAGCTTGGAAGCCATCATAAGGAATTGTACAGGCTGCTAAAGCGTGCTACGTACTCAAGTGTTGGGAGATCCTTAGGTGTTGGGGTTGTAAAGATATTACTCCAAAATTATATAGCATAGTAAAGATAAATTACTCTTCATATTTCTTTTATTAAAATCAAACCAGAACATCTTCCTCCATTTAGAAGAAGAGCTACAAACTTTATCAGTGTTAAATCAGTAAAAATGAACAGTTTATGTATTTTTTTAGCTCAAACAACCCAAAACCATTATTATAATTATTTTTAAGGGAAAGTTAAAAAATAACCTAAGACACTTAACTAATCAGAAGGGAGTTATGATGCTTATGATACTTAGAATTTGATGCTTTATGGCAGTTTTTACTTAGAATTTGATGCTCTATGGCAGTTTTTCTCCACTGCAACTTTAAAAGCAGTTCCTATGACAACACATATGCATAACGCAGAGACTGACTCAGAGCAGATGACTGCTTCAGTGGTTTGCTAACTAAGGACAGTACAAAAGATTTATATTGTAGAACTTAATGACTCCATATATCATGTCAAGAAATCCACTTTTCAATAAGTGTTTAAGTTCAGATATCCATAACTGACCACAATGGCTTTTTCAGAGCAGTTATGGTCTGTTAAACAAACAGTAAATGCCATCAAAACACCCCCAAATATGCAACCATCCACTCAGATAAAACAGTATACGTATACAGTATCTCTTAGCCAATGCAGAAGACTGATCAGCCAGACTGGTTCTGCCCACTGTTCAATTTTTGTAAAAATCTGGTATACCATCTCCTAAGCTGCAGTGGCCCTGGTCGGGTGTTAAGTTTGTTACAGGAAGGATTTTACTTTAAACTGGACAGAAAGAGCAGAACAGCACGCGTGCGTATTAGCAAGGGAGGGTGCTTTCGGACAGTCCTTATCTGTCTGTTGTTGTTATTTGGGGACAGTGAGGGCTGAGATGGAAGATACTGTATCACTTCATGATGTGACACACCATATAGAGAACCCACCAGAGGCACTATCATCCTTTCACACTCTAACTGCGATCCCTGTTTCTGGGCAAGGGATCTTTTGGGACTGGTTATTTCCAACACACAGAAAGAGTCTCACTGCCTGCTCTAAGTGAAAAAGTGAAACAGAGAGGGAGAGAACTTATGAAAGGGAAACCTAAGAAGACCTAAGTAACCACCTATTCAAAATACATGGTAATAAGTAGGAAGTGCACAAGAAAAGACGACCCAAATGACAAACAGAGAAAGCACAAGGAGAGACAGGGGAACAAGGAAAAAAAATAAGTGCAGGATTAGGAAAGTTTATGCTAATAAAGCTGTAAAGAAGAGAAAAAAAACCACACCAAAACATCAAAAACCATACAAAGTGGCATGAAAGGCCTTAGAAGTGAAGTGGTGAGGACAGAGTGCTGTGTCTGAGCAGGCAGAACCTCCTAGATCTCTATGACTTGCTCTTGCCACTTTAAAATCAGTCTGATTTAATCCTGAATGCAACAGCAAATAAAGGATTAATAGTGGAAAAACAACCCCCCCAAAAATAAACAACAATTTAAGGGAAGGAAGGACAGTTTTGCGAGGCAGAAATAAAGGAATTTAAAAGTATGGTGGTGGTAGAAAAGGAGAACGACAGGAAGGTAGTAAAAGAAGTGAAAGGAAAAGGAAGAAAGAGAGAACTGCACAGCAGAAATAGATGACACTTAAGGCATTCTGCACTGAAAGGAATGACAAGAGATTTTACATCAAATGAAAAATATTAGGAAATGTTTCAGAAATAAGAAAGAAAAAATAAGAGCAGTAAAAAAATATTTTTTGCAGATTTAAGAAGAAGGGATAATTATGCAAAGTGGTAGCAGGGAGATCTGGAAATGAAAGGTAAGAAAAAGGAAGAAAAAAGAAAGAAAACAGTTTCTCTAAATTGTGCTGTTGAACTACAGAGGAAAGAGATGGTATGTGAATAAATGTCAAAACTAGATGAAGAACAAGGCAGAGCAATTTCAGAGTAAGTACAGCTAACTTAGCATGAGAGAAATGCAAATGTAAGATTCCTAAACCTAATGACAAACAGCCCCCTCTTGTTCATGTTTATAAAATTAGTATAGTCAAGTCCTCTCTGTGGTCCCTTGAACCTGGAGTAATTAAGCTGGACAAGAAATCAATATATTTTCCCCACTCTAATGAAGGCTTTTTGTTAGAATGAATGAAAGCATCAAGAGAAGCTGAAAACTTGTCAGTCCCATTGTGCATTGGAGGAATTAGGTTTTTTGCCCTTTAAGAGGCACAGCAAAGTGGTCTTGGGATGCTGTATCAAGGACATTCTAGTAATAGCAAAAAGATAAATGAACTGGTAGTAAATAGGATTCTTTTACAGCAAGATGGATCTGATCCTGATGCTTTCCTGAAGCTGTTACAGAACCGGATTGGGAGTGGAATCAAGCAGACAAGGTATGTGGCAGCAACACTTGATAGCTTAACCTAAGTCTTGAACATCATCTATGGCAATGCCTCAATATGTAAATGTTTAAACCTGAGGAAAGGTTGTGGATGTTTTCACAAAAGGAAGCTATTGCTATCCCTAGCTTCAACTAGATAAAGCAACACAAACCTCTCCACCCAGCAGAAGCCCTACTCTATCAGTCTATGGTCTTCCCCATGACCATATAAATGTCCTTTATATGAAAGAGCAGCGGGAATGCACAGAGCTCTGCCTTGGGTTGGGCAAGGAGCCAAGTGAGAGCTTTTGGGTCAGGATTAGTGGGCAGCCCTGTGTTGGCCCACGGCTACCAATATTGTAGTTAGTGTCTGTCTGCTACGGACTACCTGATCGGAGACAAGAAGTAGATGAAACCTTCTTCAGACAGCTGGAAGAAGCCTCACATTCACAGGCCCTGGTCCTTATGGGGGATTTTAACCACCTGATATCTGTGGAGGGCAACACAGCAGGGCACAAGCAATCCAGGAGGTTTCCAGAGTGCGTTGATGATAGCTTCCTGATACAGGTAATCAAGGAGCTGATGAGGGGAGATCTGCTGGGCCTCATACTTTTATAAATAAGGAAGAACCGGTCGGGTCTGTGAATGTCAGGTGCAGCCCTGGCTGCAGTGATCATGAGATGGTGGCGTTCAGGATGCTGCAAAGAGAGAATAAGGCAAAAAGCAGGATCACAACTCTGGGCCTCAGGAGAGCAAAATTTCACTGTTAAGGGGTCTGCTTGGAAGAATGCCATGGGAGGTAGTCCTGGAAATATAAGGGTTCCAGGCGAGTTGATTGATTCTGTAAGATCACTTCATCCGAGCTCAATAGTTGTCTATCTGGACAAGCAGAAAATCCAGTGATGGTGGCAGTTGGCCTGCACAGATGAACAATTAGCTCCTGACTAAACTCAGTCATAAAAAGGACACATGCAAGAGGTGGCAGCAGGGTCAGATGATTCCAGTAGAAATATAGGGGCACTTACCAAAGATGCAGTGACATAGTTAGGAAAGGTGAAGCCCATCTGGGGTTGAATCTGGTGAGGACTGTAAAGGGCAACAAAAAGGACTTCTACAGGTATGTCAGCTGCTAAAGCAAGATGGGGAAAAATGTGAGTGTGATGCTGAATGGGGCAGAGGACTTGGTGACAAAGGACATAGAAAAGGCTGAGGTACTGAATGCCTTCTTCTCCTCAATCTTTTTTTGTGGGATTTGCCTTTTGGAGTCCCAAGCACTTGAGATGAGGGAGAAAGCCTGGAGCAAGGAAGACTTACCCTCAGTGGAAGAGAACCAGGTTAGGGAATATTTAAGCAAACTGGACAGACACGAGCCCATGGGCCCTGATGTGATGCCCCCAGTAGTTGACTAATTGCGAGGACACTCTTGATTATTTCTGAAAGGTCCTGGTGATTGGGGGAGGTTTCCAAGGACTGGAAGAAAGCAAATGTCTCCCTGTCTTTGAGAAAGGTGAGAAGGAGAATCCTGAGAGCTACAGGTCAGTCAGCCTCATCTCTAGCCCTGGGAAGGTGACAGAGCAAATAATCCTGAAAACCATTTCCAAACACATGAAGGACAAGAAGAGTGTTGTCTGCATAGACTTATGAAAGGGAAATCATGCTTGACCAACATGACAGCCTTCTACAATTGGATGATTGGCTTGGTGAGAGAGGGGAGAGCAGTGGATGTTGTGTTTCTCTACTTAAGAAAAGCTTTCAACCCCGTTTGCCATAACATCCTCATAGACAAACTGATGAATATGGACTAGACAAATAGACAGTGAGTTGGACTGAAACTGGCTGAACTGCGAAGCTGAAGTTGTGATCAGTAGCATGAAGTCCAGCTGGAGGCCAGTCACTAGTGATGTACCCCAGGGGTCAGTACTGAGGCCAATACTCTTTAACCTCTTCATTAATATCCTGGATGATGGGACAGAGTGTATCCTCAGCAGGTTCGCAGGCAGTGCACAACTGGGAGGACTGGTTGATAGACCAAGTGGTTGGGTGGCTGTACAGATGGGCCTCAATAGGCTGGAAAAACAGGAACTTCAAGCAGATCTACAAAAGGAAATGCAAAGTCCTGTGCCTGGGGAGGAATAACTTCATGCACCAGTACATGCTGGGGGCTGGCCGTCTGGAAAGCAAGTTTGCAGAAAAGGTGCTGGTGTGCAATAAGCTGCCCATGAGCCAGCAATGTGCCCCTGTGGCAAAGAAGGCCACCAGTATCCTGGGCTGCATTAGAAAGAGCATTGTCAGCAGGCTGGGAGACGTGATCCTTCCCCTCTGCTCAGCACTGATGAGGCCACATCTGCAGTGCTGTGTCCAGTTCTGGGCTCCTCTGCACAAGAGAGACATGGACATACTGGAGTCTCATGGAAAGAGTTCACTGGAACTGGAGTTCACTGGAACTCACTCACTGGAGTGAGTTCAGCAAAGGGCCAAAAAGACCATTAAAGGCTTGGATCATCTGGCATATGAGGAGAGGCTGAGAGAGCTGTGACTGTTTAGCCTGGAGAAGAGAAGGCTCGGGGGGGCTCTCATCAATGTGTACAGATACCTGATGGGAGGGAGTAAAGAAGCAGAGCCAGGCTCTTCTCAGCAGTGCCCAGTGAAATGAAAAGAAGCAAAGAGCACTAAATGAAATACAGGAAATTCCCCTTAAATGCAAGAACAAACTTTTATTTTGAAGCTGGTCAAACACTGTGCAGGAGCTCGTTTCCCAGAGAGGTTGTGGAGTCTCCATCACTGAAGATATTCAAAACCCAACCAGACACGTCCCTGAGCAACCTGCTGTAGCTGACCCTGCTTTGAGCAGGAGGATTGGACTAGACCATATCCCGGAGTCCCTTCCAACCTCAACCCTTTTGTGACTCTCTGAAAAGATGGCTTCATAATTAGACAAAAAGTAACAGCTGGGAACATACAGTTATGTTATTTCTCCTGTGTCCCAAAGCTGCCTTGAGTCAAGTCTTTGATAAATTGTTGGATTTTTTACAGCATGAAAACACTATAATTTAAATTAAATCACTAATTAAAGAAAAAATATTATTAAAGGTTCTTTTTCCAGTTTGGATTTGAACCAATAATTATTTTTTATGTAAAATTATAGTTTATATAAAATAATATATACAAAATGAAGAACTTCAAACACTTTCATTCTACATTATTTTTAATGATAATATTTTCTTTTTAATTGTGTGGTATGTTTAGGGATACCTTGTATCTTAATATACAAACAGATTTTATAGTTATTGAATTAAATATAATGTAACATCTTCTGCTTTGCAACAAGTATTTATATTGAACACAAGATGGTGCACTTATCCTAGAAGATATGTAAGCAAGTGAGTTAACAGGAATAGACTCTGATATCCCAGAGTCTTTTTCATGTTTAGGAAACCTATACTTTAAAATATCCTATAATAATAATCCTATTTCTGTTATCTGGCATGTAAATATATTTTATTTCTAGTACAAGTTAGGAGATTGTTATAATAATCATGTTTCCAGAAGGTTACCATCACAGTATTCAAAAAAGCCTGAGCTTAGTATTTGAAGGTTACTGCTTTCAAAATTTATAAAAATTGAGCCAATGGAGTTGTCTATATTTTCTTACTATTGGAAGGTTTTGGGAATGCACATGGAGCCAATAATCTATACATTTTCATTTATTAATGGAACACGATCATAAATTCTTTTAATCCTGAATAGCCCTAAGGCAGAGAAACATAAAGAGCATTAATATTTCTTCCATACGCCATGTTTATAAAGTAACATGAAATAAAAGCAGTCATATTTTATATTTAAAAAAAATACTGCTTTCACCGAGACAATAAAATAAATAATCACAAGTAATACATGCACATTTATACTATAAAATAACAATATTTATAAAGCACTATAGCAATTAAATATTCTGTGTGTTATTAATAATTATTATACTATTGTGATGTTATGACATTAATAATAAAATACATTATCTGTGTGTGTTGAGCATAATTTTATGGGGCATTACAGGATACTTTGGGTATAAAATGCAAACACTGCCAGGTCAAAACATTTTTACAAGTTGAAGTCAAAAGCTGACTTGTTACAGCCCTGGTGTGAAGCCTGGCTGTTCCACTTCAGTGCATTGCTTTCCTCAGTGTATTTACACTGTTTCTCAGCACCATGCAGAGTTAGTGCAACTCCTTTGCTTCTAGGGTGTGAACTAGCTCTGAGCAAGCTAGCTTGGTTGTCTACGTCGTACTTCATTGAACCGTGTGGATTTACCCTTTGAGCCTGTTTCAAGACAGGGATTTCAGTCCGGGACTCCCTAATCTTAGATGAATGCCCTACCCTACTTGCTATTTTTAGGCTTCTCTCTCTTCCCCCCTTCCCTTCTTGTCATAACATTTTTGAAAGGTCTTGCTTTCTCCTGAGGGTGAATGGGAAAATTCTGAAATATTAACAATGGTTAGATGTGAGAAATATTTTACATTGAACTTGTTAGACATTTCACACCTACTCCTCATGTACTCAAGATAGCTCACTGCATCGTGCTCTGCACATTAATTCTTTAAGTATAGATAATTTGGATTTTCCCACTGTTCCTTACTGAAAAATAGAGCTTTCTTTCCTTCACAAGAGAAAGAAAAAAGAAATTCTTCAGATGTCCCTTGAATCTTCCTTGAAACAGAAGAAGTTTTCTCTCAGCCTCTCCAGGGAACAGTTCCTCAGTCACGCTGAGAGACTGTTTCACTTTATTAAAATTATAAAATTATTAAGATGGTTTTAGTACTGTACACTACAAGTATATTACCTAAAGTAAAATTACTTATCTTTTCATTTGTCATTAATGAAAAAAAAATCTTATTAAAATACAGCTATTAGAAACTTTAAAATGAAATGTGCTTAATACTGAATTTTCTTTCTCAGTCACCTTCAGGCAGCTCTGTTCAAGATAAATGTAACTTTTACGGATGGTTAATACCAGATACACATCGATAATCTAGTCTTTGAAAAACACTTATATGTGGTTTCATGGGGGTTTTTTGATATACAAACTCACCAGAGAATGGCAGCTCAGGAGCATGTGCTCAGAGCTCCAGTCTGTGTTCAGTTTATACACTCTAGGCACCACACACAGTTTGTTTGTTCAGGGTCAGAGAGTCATTGGGATGCTTAGCCAATGAGAGTTTTTCACTAGAGATAGTTGCAAATAGCACAGAGGGGAAGAAAATCACAGACGAGTGCTCACCAGTAAGGAGGCAATCCCAATGTTTTCTTTTTATATATTAATGTGGAAGCAGGGAGCAAAATCAGCAAAGCTGCAATCTATTTACACTCCTAAGTCCTTGCAAAGGGAAACCATCTCTTCACGTGTTGCACTTAGCGCTTTGTTGTTCCCTTTCTCAGTAGTTCCCTTTGCATTACCACAATAAACACGGTCATTAATACTGCATACCTGCAGTGCCTTTTCTCCATTAGAGAATTGCCCATGCTGGGATGATCATCTTCAGGGATTCTGGCTGTAAACAAGGACTTGAGTGGTGTTATTCAATAAAGCTGTGCACTACTCTTCTAAACATGGCCCTAGATTTCTATCCAAATATGGGGTTTGTTAATAAAAGGAAAATAAGAATGATAGAACTTGTGCTGCTTTAGGAAAGCCACATGTGATGGGGCTTTAAAAACAGGCTTAGAGCTCAAAGGGGCAACAAAATAAGAGAAGGAATGATACTTTTCTGGTCTGGGGTTTGTGATGCAGGGTTATGGACAGAGAAGGAAGCAGTGCCATCAAATAGCAGTCAGAGGTGAGAGAACGAATATCTGGCCTGCTGCGCATACAGAGGGATTTTCTCTTACCCATATGCCCTGGTTCTACGAATCTGCTATTAGGTTAAAGTGTAGGTGTGTCTGCTCACGAGGAGCTCTTTGAAGAAGCTGTAGGTGTAACATGTCTGTCATTAATCAGGCTGGAGATCACTCTCACAGTCATGGAAAATGAAATGAACAGTTAGTCAGTGGGTGGAAAAACAAAGACTCATTTTTCAAGTCGTCTTACCAGATGAACAGACATCTTTTGATGATATCAGCTTTCTTGTTTTCCTTTTTCTGATTCTTAAATTAATTTATTGGATATTTGAAATCTATTGTAGACAGTGGCTACCATACACAAAAATATGATTAGATATATATGCTTAGAAGATATATTAAAGATTAAAAAGGTAAGGACATAAACAGACAAAACCCATAATGATAGGTTGGAATAGCTAATAATGCTGATCATGAAATATCAGATCATCACTGTAAATTATCAGCTATTAAGAATTAATTGGTTATTAAGTGTTACTTAGAGCTCTACTACTATTTTGATGATGTGAGAATCATTACTGATTTTCTGGTGTAGGAAATTTAACAACTTCTTGCATTGATGCCTTTCCTTCAGACATATTTATAGCACTGCTGCTCTGCAGAGCATCACTGCTAGAGGTTTGGAAACTTGTGAGACCACTTTTTAGATGCCAACAAAAAAGACATATATATTTCAAATGTAATTGGAGCACACTGATCAAAGCATATGTAAATAATCATATAAGAAATCTCTTTAAGAGTTCTCTGTTCTACACAAATGTCAAGTCCCCAGGGAACAGCTTTACAACAAGAATTAACGCTGAACAGACTTACACAGAAAAAAAAAAACATTCTTCAGGCTAAGTAGCCTGTTTCTACAAAAAAAAACACTTTCAGTTCACAGAGCCTTGTGTAAGGGAAGACTCGCAATCTCGACAAGTTAACTCTACACTAGGGAGAGGAACTTGGGGAGCTACAGATCACAACACCTCCTGGTCATTCCCACAGAAACAGTAAATACAGGAATTTTACTTTGTCATTCTTTCCCATACACATAACCACAACATAAATGTAATCTTCTATTTTGTTTCTTTCTCAGCTCTAGGCAAACAAAATAACTTTTTTCCTCTTTCTTTGTCCCCAAGTAGAGACACAGGTGTCTCTTCCCTGATGCACATCTCCCTGAATGAGGTCTGACATTCCTTCTCTTCCATGCAGATGATTTAATTATTCCCACACGCTGCTGAAAGACGTTGTAGTTTACATGCTATGAGCTGTGTCTTGCAATGCGCTCACTGGACATCTGCTCTAACTGACTCCTGACAGCCAGCACCAGTCTGCGGCATAGGGCAACACTTACGGAGAAGTGACGTGGCACAGAAAGTACAATCTGCAACACCTTTAAATCTTTGAAGTTAATTTCCAGCATTAAAAACACAGATGCAGTTTCTTCTACTATTTATGAGCAGGCTGTGTATACATATCTCAAGGCACAATTTAGCCCTTAATAAATTTTCAGCTTTTAGCATGCAATGACTGTTCAGAATAAATTTACAGAAAATACATCACGTTAATATTTTCAACTTTCCAGTCAGAATACCATGAAGTATAAACTATTGTCTGTTTACAAGAATGGAGTAGCTCATAAGATGTAGCATGTCAGGTAAACATATTAGGAATACTATAAGAGAAAAAAACACATTTTTCCTTATTTTCCTTTAAAATATGAAAGCCTTGCAAACACACAGTTATTCAAACCTTCATTTAAAGTTAGTCATCATAGTGCTTCACTCGCCAGTTCTTTATATGCTGTGAACCTCAAGTGTCTATGCAGTTGTTTCTAAGGTAACAGATCAGGATGCCTTGTGAAAAAAATGAATCAGATCTTGAATATTCAAGACATCTCCAGTTGCAGAAATGAGAAAAGGGCAGTATCATCTCAACTGAGGGTTCTCAATATCTTTTAGACCCTGGCCTGATTTACAGACAAGAAAAACGTAATCCACCCTAAGGCTGTAGTGTGAGAGTACAGTGGCGCATGCAGTTTCAGGCATGTAGACTGTCAGAAATTTTTAATCAGAGCCATAATTAAGGAATTACGGAGGCTGTTCTCAACAGAGTCTCATTGCCTCATTGCAGGGTACACACACACAGAATACAGATGAAGAATGTGTCTGGTAAGATTGCGCCTTCATTCCAACCACTGACAGCCTCACAGAAATCTTCCTGCTAGACATGTGATGCACAAACCAAAAAATACATTAAAAATGAACATGAATCAGCATGTGAAAATAAATGCATATACTCTTTTTCCTCAAGGGACCAAATATGCATTATTTCCACCAAAGAAAACCAATCAATATCTTTCACAGGTGATTACCTGAGCCAATCATTTTCAGTGAATGGGATTATTGGTGGTTTTTGAGGGGGTTTTGTGGTTTATTTGTTTGTTTGTTTGTTTTGTTTTTTTGTTTTAAACTGTCTAGAACTACCTTTTGTTTCTTTCAAAAGCTGTTTTATTTATTATCTGAGTCCAGAAATCATATAAACATATGAATGCAAGCAAGGCGCACAGAGAGAGTATTAACCAAAATATCATGTAAGGCTTTTAGAAAACTTCTGTTACTACAAAAAAAACCCTACATTCTTTGCCTAACAATATCTGACATATATGTTTATTGATATATGCATTCTGGAATATGCACAAACACACCCACCATCTGTGATAAAATAATCATAAGGTATTTTTCAAATGCCCATCTTAATGAGATCTAAAAAATCAAATTCATAGAAAAGGATCAGGCTTGATAAAAACCTTTGGAGCTGTATTATTTTCCATGTTGTGTAAGGGAAAACTGAGACATAACGGCCCAGTAGCTTGGGGCTAAAAAAGATAAAAGTCGTGTTCATACAGCCGGACAGATCATGACTACTCATACCCATCTTCCTGTCTCTGAATCCTGTGCTCTATCTACTGCATTACAAATTATTGCACACTATAAATGCTTGGAGTAAATACCGTTGTGAATATTTACATAGCTTGTTTGGGAACATTCTTCAGTGACTACTCTGCATGAAGAAAACATTAACAGGTTTTGGGACTTGCATCATTTAACAAACTGAAAGGCAGACACATTGATTAGGGTCTTACGTTCTTGGAAAGATGTGAAGAGCATCTGGAATCGGCTGCTTCGACTGCCTTCATCTGCCCACATGCGGATTACACCGAGACCTGTCCGCAGCATTACATCATTAGCAACAGTGCTGCAAAATTTCGCTTTCAAATCCTCCACGGAGCTGCTTCCATCATAGACAGCTACAAAATTCCTTTTGCATTCATTGGAATTCTGCATCTCATAGTCCAAGAATCGCAAATAGATCTATGAAACAAACAAAGAACAAAGGCAACGTACAGACATTTGAGAATGACTAAACAAACAGTAAACACCTTTGCTCTACCTTGTGGGAGAAAGACTACACACCACCACCATCAAAATGATTTTTCTGGAGCTGGTGATCCGTAAACCACTTCCTTGGAAGGGCATTAATACAGAAACTGAGCACTGTTTATACTTCCTGGTATTTTGTTGTGCTTCAAAGTAGAATCTAGTTGAAGATCTGGATATTTTTGTTGTTCTTTGCAGTAAGGTCCTAATTTCCAAATATATACCCATCTTTGAGAAGTATGTACAACAGTCCTTCAAGCTGAAGGACAGACAAGCTAGAAATTTCTTCTTTTGCTGGCTGGCACAATATTGCTCTATTACTTGCCTGACCTGGAAAATAATAAGGCAAATAATTGCTGCTCCCTCCCCAGAGTCAATATGTGTCATCTTTGTGATATGTCTCAGCTACACTGATTCAGGAAGTGAGAATCTGGGAGCCAGGCAGAACTCAATCATTAATCTTTTTATGTTTCCTCAAGCAATTTGGCCACCATCTCAGCTTTTCTAAACAAAGCCTTATGGTATATATCTTCAAAATTTAACAGGGTTGAAATCAAGCGTATTTCGTGGAAACTGCTAGAAACCTAGAAAGTTTTTTAGGAAATGTCTCTTGCATACAAGCTAAGTTCTCTCATAAATGTAATAGATATATTGCCCTTTGCAAAATCTCTTTAAATCTACCCAAAAAGAAGCAGGGGTGAGGACAAAATGCTGTTATTTGATATTCAACTCTATATGGACTTTAACAGGGAAAACCACTCATTTTAAAAACAATTGATAATACAAGCAACATCAAATATTCCAGTAACAGAGAAGGCAAGTAATATTTTCAATAGACACATGATACATAATCAAATGACCAAGCGTACCCAGGAGACTTCAGGAGAATGATACAGAAAGGTGAAGTAGGGCAGAAATAGCATAAAAAGCCAGTAAACATATCCAGCATCCAGCTATATGCATCTTCCTTTGAAAAAATAACCAAAAAGAAACTCCACTGTATTAGACATCAGCTATACTTCTTTATAAACAATCTTATTAGCTTCAGGTAGTTTTTTATATGCACAGGACAATTGCTTAAAAAACCTCTGGATTTGCATAAAGTAGACAAACATAGCATAACCTAGTAGCAACAGGACTCACCACTTCACCTCATTAATATATTAAAGCTCTTATGGTTTGAGAATTATGTGCTACTAAGCAGTCTGCCACTGTTTAATAATAGCTCAGACTTTTAAATGAGCCTTTTCAGGTAGTGTATTATGGTACATTTTCATTCCTTGTTATGCTTTGCAGCTGGTCTCTTTGAAAAGAATATTTGTAAAACAATTTTTACTAGCATATGAAATTCGGTATACTAAGTTTCATTTTGCTTGCCTCACCTTTTTCTAGTATGTTATTTCTTACAGTAATCCTTAGTTATGTTCCAACGTTCCCATCCCCCAGAAGAACTCAGAGGAATATATTTCAATTAAATTGCAGTTAACTGAATTCTACTTTCACCATGTATCCTGGTTTTTAAATACTATAAATTAAGGAAGCTACTTGTATTGATCTCTACAAAATGGAACAGTTAACAGCAATACACAAAGTAATATTCAGATGGCAATATCTTATATCAAGGAATACTTTTTATAGTGTTTTTCATTCCATTTACTCGTTGCTCTGCCCCTGCAGTGGAATGAAAAATTACTAGAGTTCAGTCACCCGGCATTGCTGAAATTTTCTCACAGTATCCATTGTTTTTTATAAATGTGTTGTCTTGAAATGTCTTTCCATTTCCTCTCCTACTGGGGGACACGCAGCTTCCATTCTTCTTAAAACAGGTCGCCTACTTCCTTGGCGAAGTCATACTTAAAGGTTTGTTTTGGATGCTGAAGATTTGCTGAGTGCAGAAAATGCATTTCTGAAGTTCCTCTGCACTGGCTACATCCCTTTACAAGTCTCTCTTTCATCCTCTACTCTCTTCCTCCCTTCCCCAGGTGCTCAGGCACCTGACCCTTTACTCCTTCTTGTGCTCCAAATCCTTGTTATTGGTGTTCTCCAGCTATTTAGAGCATTTCTGTCTTGCTGATACCTGACTACTTTAGCCCCTCAGGTAAACCTCATCTTCAGTGTGGCTCCTGCTCTTTTCTGTTTATACAGCATCAGCCACTTCCATGGCCACCACGCAAACGGCTGACCTTCGCTGCCAGCTACTTGCTAGAAACTGTTACACCTCTGATAAGAAGTGTATGAAAATGTGCAGAAATTAACTGGAACCAAGCAAAAATGAGCAGCAAAAGGCCAGTGAGAGAACCGCAAACAAGAATTTTGGACCAGTCAGTGACTCAAACGCAGCCATTCAGAAACTGGGGTGGGCAATGTGAGATGGGCTCTTATTCCTTACTCTCATGGTTTGGTAAGATCTTCTTGTATTAGCGGCTCCTGGGGTCCAGCTGTCACAGGCACGCTATTGTCCTGCCAGAGCAAGATTACGCATGAGGGCGGGAGGTATGGGAAGGGACAGAGCCTTGATACCCACACCCAGCAACTGGCCATAGCTGGGACACACCAGAGAGCTGCTTCTGCGTCCTAGAGACCAGTCACTCCAGCATAAACCCTGGCACCCAGCCTCTCCTGTGAAGCTGCTGAGACGATAGTCCATAGTCCATCTCTGCATAATGTTTAACTTAGAACGGGGAGTTAAATGTACGCTTTGCTTGTCTTTCCTCCGCTAACAGAAGCAGCCTGCTTCAGATGGGCGCTTCAGTGCTTGCCGGCTTTGTCACAGGTAATGCAATAAAAACCTTCTGCAACTGATTATATGCAATATTGTATACACATGGCCGTTCTCCAGAAAGTGAAGCATGTCAGATAAATGTCTCATAGGAAAGCACAGAAGGCTTCCAACATATTATTGTCACGAATCATTACTTTTATGCCATATATGCCTATCATATGTATACCATCTATAAGTTACAATATACCATATATAGATATGATAGACCATACAGATATAGTGTACGTATATCACATTTTTATCTTATTCCACTCTTCAGGAAAGCTCTTACCTACTCCAGAAAAAAATTATCTTAGTCTGACTGCAGAACAATAGTAAAACTGTACCTAATGGGGGAAAGACCTCTTATGCTTGCTCACTTGTTCTCTATTTCTACCCTGCTGTCATATATATATTTATAGGTACATATATATGTTTGTATACATATATATAAGCACACATATATCTTGTATAGGGTATCCCATTTCATTATTGAGAGGTAATTTATGCCAGTTTTCATTCTTACAAGAAATGTGTGCTAATCCTCACTGTGGTTATAAAATACCAGCTCTCAGCCAGCAATTTCCAGCATTCATCAATTATTCCTGATCTGTTCAAACAGATCGTTCATATAACAGTACAGCCAAAGTCTTATTTCTATGGACTTATCATTTGACATTGTCTAGTTTCTGGTGGCATGCCAGCCTTATAAAATAGTAAAATCTTTCCTAGAGTAGCAGTTACAAATGCTGAGAAGGAATCAAAAGAACAATAACTTAGCATTTCACTTTGAGACTTTTGCTGAAAAAGCCAACACTTTCAGTTCTTCCCAAGCCTGAATTATGCTGTCATTCATACCAGTTCATTCTTGTGTGTGATAAATTCAGCTAATATCATAACATATATAGACTTGATAGGTACTGGAACCACTGGAAAGAAATATTTGACTTAAAAATCTATGTCCATCTTTCAGAAGAAAGATGGCACCTTCTCCAATAACATGAAGTTTCATAAATTAGAGAAAATAAATTCCTGATATTCTGAGGTGAGTTGGAGTTTCACTCTCACAGTCTGCTTTGGAGATGACTATTCCCAGAACTTTATATAAAGTAATGAGTACTTGATACAAAGCTCACTGAAATCAGTGGGTATCTTTCCGTTTATTTCTTTAGATCAGACCTATGGATTAAGACTGCAGTGCATTTTAAAAACTGGAAACTGATTACACAAACTGACAACCTAATATTGGATCAGATTTTATTTTAAAGAGCTGGAATAATTTAATTACATCTGCACACCTCTGCCAATTTTTATGGTTTTATTACTGTATATTTGCCATTGTTCCTGTCACTGGCTGTAAGACCCACACTGGCAGAAGAAAATTACTAATAAATTGAGTTCCCCAGGGAAAGAATAAAACTGATTACATGACAAACTGTTATCTAATGTAAAATGTTCCTGATACATAGTTTTCTGAAATCAGTGGCAATATTCTCATTACTTTCACTGGTATGTGGATCTCACTAAAAGAAATTAAGCAGAAAGTGAGAGAAAAATTATCAATATTTCTGGTTATTTCATTTACTGAGATCTTAGTCGTTACTTCTACCAGCAGTGGATAAGAAAATTTGCTCCCCCAAAAGAAAACAAATGAACAAAAAAGAGGTCACAAACTCAAATACAACCATCTGCCTTCATTAAGTAATTTTTCATTCATGCCAATGGGAGCTATTGGAATGATAACATTTCTGTAGATACTGACACATTATATTAGCATAATCAGGACATTCTTGTTGAAGAGAAGATCTTATTTGAAGGAAGCAGTATAACTGCCATATCTTCTTCTTTCACATTTTTTTTTAAAGTTTTAATAAGACGCTTTCCTCAAATCATCAGTTCCACATTACTTAGAAGAACAGGCTGCTAGTGCACAAGTATTAGCTTTTACTGAGTTTCAAGATGTCACTGCAAATGTCAATGCCATTAGTAACAAAACTGATAAAGCCTCACTGCAACTGTGGCATATATAATTTACACTCAGTCACATTATAATAATAATTGTCCTGTCACCTTTAAGGTTTGTATTGTCATCTTAATAATGAAAAAGGAAATGCTGGATAAGTTTTACTATTTTTTTATTTAAATTTGAAAACAACAACAATCTCTGTATATATTAGAAAAAAAGAATGATTATAAACTATGAATAATATATCACTTCAGTAAAATGGTCAGATTATAATCTCTTCATAGTGAATCACTTTTGGTGAGTTCTGCTTTTTAATCAATCACTGAAAGTTAGGGCTGACAACATGATTGATCAGGCCAGTCAGGAAAAGCTTCAAACCATATCCCAGCATATCAGACTTAATATATGTGCACAGACATTCAGACCCTTAAAACCAAAACAAACAAACAAAAAGCCATTGTTCAACTGCCAAAAGTAATTTAGATGTAAGACAAAAACCTCCTCTTCATCAGGTCCTAACATCCAGATTTCGCATATTCAGCTTCTAGGTTCAGCCAATTGTAAGCACAGGACTGGGTTAAATGGTCCTATGTCTTTCCCCATTGCTCAGTGATCAGTTACAGTGCCTGCCTTATTCTGCGTCTTGTTCAGCTCTATGTGATTAACAAAGGACTTTCAAGATGATACCTCCAGTATTTAGGCCTGGGAAGCCCCGTTTTTTAAAGCAGATTGTGCAACACTAATTAATCTCCTTCAAGGCAAGAAGACGGCAAGTATACCAGCCTAAAAAGCATATTACTAACAATGCTTGAATTTGTCTTCTAAAGTAGCCTGTCCTGTTGCTTGGATCCTAAACTTTTTTTTATTTAAAATCAATATTACTTCAGCCCCAAAG
Organism: Aptenodytes forsteri; assembly: GCF_000699145.1. Taxonomy (NCBI): domain Eukaryota; kingdom Metazoa; phylum Chordata; class Aves; order Sphenisciformes; family Spheniscidae; genus Aptenodytes; species Aptenodytes forsteri. Next base: position 545,015 of record NW_008794458.1, on the reverse strand, counting down.
TGTTAACAGTACATGTTCTGTTTGGGGTTTTTTTGTTTGGGTTTTTTTACATTTTTGGGCCTGCTGTTACTAGTCTGGGACCATGCTGTGCAAACAGACAACTCCATACCTCATATTTTCCTCTCTGCTGGGGCTTGGAGAATACCGTCTGTCGAAGGTGACAACCTTATATGGTACATCTTCTAACACCCTGTGATCCACAGCCAGGCTCAGACATCAAAATACCATTTTCCTGGACAAGTGAAGCTCTTTGGATTTCTTTGCTTTGTTCTATTTGTTTCTTCAGACTTCTGTGAGTCCCCACTAACTGACATCTATTCTAACTATCAAGTCATCCTCATTTTTCTCTTGTACAGTGGCAAAATGCTCCCAAGTGACAACCTTTACAGCTCCTTGGCGCTGTTCTGCTTTTTAACACTGAAGACTGTAGATCACATCCCGATTCTGTTGTTTGCTTTGGCAGATGTTTTATTACTTTCATCAGTCGGGTTTTTTTATCACATTTCCTAACAATTATTTGGTTTGAGGATGTTGAGGTTGGTTGTATATCTATAATATTTCTATACCTGAATGGAATAGATTCATGCTAACTTAAAAGTGGTTTTTTGTCAGTGCTACTCTGGCATCTGTATATCACGCCTGCTAGAAGAGATTCTACATACATGATTCTACACATATGCTTGTCTTGCATCTTCATCTAACAAAACTGTTTCAAAGAAGTGATTTTAATAGTTTAACATAGGAAAACAGTATTTTCTACTTGTTTAAACGTAATTTGTTCACCTTGTTCCAGGGATGCCATGTAAATGTGTTGGGTTTTTTTCATTCATAATATTATTTGCATTATCTGTATATTAGCAAGCTTCAGAGTTTCTTCAGAGATGGAGCTCATTTGAAGCCTGTAAAAGTGTTTCTGGCTGTTAGGTTTTTCAGTCTCTAAATTTCATTTTCCTGTCACATTTCAGGAATCACCATTCAAATGGCTCCTATTAAATTTTAGTGTACTACTTAAAACTTCTCTTCTACAGCTGATTAAGAAGCCTCCAAAAATTAGGGATATGCTAGTCTGCCAGTGCTGACAGCTTAAACTGTTCTTCTTGCAGGTCTCATCCAAGAGCACAAGTTTCCACTTCACATGTGAAAACAGAAAATGTTTTGGTTTAGTCAGATTGGTTTATACAGACTTGTAGCTCTGCAATTTGATTCGCTGTGTGTTTCCTCCTAACTGTCTAGGAAGTGCGTGCGCAACAACCCAGTCTCTCTCCAGACAACATTCCATCTGAAGTCAGGCACCTGGAACCGAAAGCATCATCTCTCTATCTGGTCAGGTATATGGATACAAGTTTTCCACCATGAAGACAGTAGCAAGTGATTTAGAGCCTCTACCATGTAGCAATACCCATCCTTTGTAAATATGCAAGTGTCTTGGTCCCACTTGGGCTTTTGGCTCACGCCTGGCCTCACACCTCACTGCCCCAGCCTCATGCATCGCCGAGCTGCTGCCTGGCTTGAGCTGGAGCTGGCCCCATTGCCATGGGAGAGCCCAGCCACCACCGCACCCCAGCTGCCATGGCTGGGCCTGCCCGGCTCTCCTCATCGGCCATGTCCTGACCCTGTGGCCACCCCTGCCCTGGCCCCCTCCTGTGTGCTGCGCATCCCTCTCCCACTGCTCCGCAACAGCTTTGCTTGAAACAAACGTCACCGCTCATAGGCAGCTTAGGTTTAAGGATACTGCAATAATATGTCAAAACTAGATACTCGTTAATTAATCCTTTCAGTTTCTTAAGCTTTTTGTTAAGTCTTGCATCCTACAACCTGTAAAGAGATCTTCTTTGCCCAGTAGCATGCTCAGGTGGGGCAGGAGAATTAGGCATCGCTTTGCCTAACTAGCTTACAACTTCATTTTATTTCTCGTGGTGTACCTACGGCAGGTAGCCTCACTATTTGCTCAGACTAAATGTACTTCTTGCTCATTTCTCTTGAATAGATGACTTCCACTGGACAGGATTCAAATTAATGCTTGCCTATCTGTAGCTTGGTTGCTCTTTCCCGAGCTGCCCAGAGCTTCTGATTATAAGCACTGCTTATTGTTTTTTCCCAGCATCAGAACATCATCTTTGCAAATGTTTTATTACTTTTACTGTCAAATTCTGCTGTCTTTTTTTTTTTCTACAAAACCTCTCAAGGAACAAGCATGACACAATGGTACCTTGCTGGGAAAGTTACCCACCAAAGGGAGCGCTACCTGAGCACTAACATGCATTCTCTCTTCCCAGGGGACCTTGTCAAACTCTGCTGACACATCCAATATAGAAAAACGCTTGTCGTCAATATTATCCTCCAACATTTCAACCTTAACAGAAAGTGAGAAAATACTAGCATTCTTTTAATTTTCTTATTTTCTATTCATAAATAGAGATTCTTTGCTTATCCACTGCTGCAGCCAATGATATCTCTGAAGTTTTTCAAATCCCAGTGCAATAAGCTTATCCACTTCCTCCTTTGGTGTTTGTTCTACAGTGAAGAATTTTGGGATGGGGAGGTTCCTCCAGCTTTTTACTGTTCTGGGTAGGTTGGCACATTCAGTCAGCAGCTCTCTTCTTCATTTTCTATTCTTGCTCTGATTACTGATTGAAGTCAGTTTCTACACAAAGTGCAGAAGCCCCAGTATTTCTGAACTCCAGATTCACAGCTATCTTACTCAGCAGGAACTGACTTCGAATGATTACAAGAAACACTTTGCAACCAGTCACCGTCAAATATAAGGCTCCAGGTCTGTGTATAGATTGATGACGTGGTTAAACTGCCTTCTGCTGTCTTCTGCACTTCCAGAAAGTTTCAGTTCTGCATGCATTTTCCGCATTTCTTTTTCTGTGCTATAAGGTAATCAGTGATGGCTCTATTTTAAGTGTGTGCAAGAAATTTGCTGTTCTCTGTCCCGTTCCAGCTTGCTGAGGATAGCAGCAATGTTACACCCAGACTGTCTGTTTGAAGCTCAGGCTTAGAGATCTCAAGTTCATACTCCCTGTCTGATCTCATTGCTCATACATTGAGCTCAGACTTGGCTTGAATCTGGAATTGCAAACCAAGGAAAGGACTTGCTTCTTGCTTCTGTAGACAGTTTAGATTGGATGAGCTTAAGCCAAATGAAATTGCAAGCAGTCCACATTCTGGCACAGTTTAATTAAGAAACTAAAGATGTAAAGATCCAACTCAAACGTTGTCTGAGAAACTCTGGCCTTTTAGGCATAGTTCCCAGTAACAAACTGTGCAGCCCAGAGTACAGGAACATGTGGATTTAAAGACGTCTGCTGAGTTCTTACTGTTCTTAGCAGGAGAGCCTGTTTTCATAGGTGCAAGCTGCCATAAATTAGAATGATGTCACTGAATTATTGTACTGAATATGTCATTAGTTCAAGGTTAGATAAGCACAAGGGAAGCTGACTGTAAAATATGGACAATAGAATCCAGTTCAATTGAATCAGGCCCATAAACAATCTTATCATAAATCTTACTTCATACAAGGTTTTTTTTAAAATTTTATCCACTAATTCCTTCCTTAATATCTGAAAATTTTTCAACCTGTCCCAGTATGGCGATACCATAACCATAAGTGTGTGTGCATGTGTGTACACATACACGTATATATTTGTGTGTGTGTATATATATATCTGTGAAAACCACACTAAGAAAGTTCAAGTGCTAAATTGGACTTACCCCTCTAAGATGAACCTAGGCTTGAAAATTATTTTTTTTCCTAGCTTGCTGAAAAAGCTTTCAACTCCACATGTTAGGAAACACTGAGTGATATGCTTTTATATTGCCCTATCTCTCTACCCAGAGAATTCTGTAACATGGGAGCAGCAAGATTCGTCAAGAGATGACCCAGCCCATCCCTCTGTCTAAATGTAGGATTAGTAATGTTTCTCTCATTTTTCATAGGTTGTTACCTAACCTGCACTTTAAGACTGCTAGCAATGCTGGCTGAACAAACTTCCTTAACCAACCATTCATAATCCCCTCCCTGCCGTTTGAAATTTTCTTCCCTAGTATCTAACCTGAATCTTTCTTTAAGAATGCAGGAGCATGACTTATCCTATAGACATGGACATCAGAGCATTCCTTCCTTGTTGTAAAAGCCTTTTATTATCTGCCATGCTCCTTTACAAAATCTTCTAGATGACATTAAATAACTTTCAGTGTTTCTTCAGGTTTTCTAGAATTCTCTCATCACTCTCCCTTCCAGATGCTCTTCAGCAGGTACACACTTTTTGAAATGCAACACTACTAAATGCAGATGTAGAAGTTAATGAAGAACTAAACCATCTTCAATCCTCTATTAGCAGTGGTAGTGTGGCATTCTTCTGTTACGCACTGTGTTTATGGTTATGTAGTTACACAATTTGTATTTTTACATCAGGACTGAAGTGTGGATAAATCCTACAGGTAAGTAAAGATGGGATTTCTAGCAGGACTTTGAATCATATAGAACTTTAGAGTTAGATCAAGTAAGAATATCACAATGACATTGTCTGACCAACCAAACATAAACTGAAATTAAGACTACAGGACAATTTTATCTGCTTATTTAGTTGTGCTGATTCTAATAAACACAATTCTAATTTTGTGTTTATCTGTTTTGTTTCTACTAATACCTAAGTATATAACATATGCAATAATCATTCATCAGTCCAGTCATTTCATGTCTATAGCTACTTGCTGTGGCAAAGTGGGAAACTCATCTACTTAATTGAAAACCTTTATGAATATTGAATTTATCCAAAAGTAAAAAACCCCATGAGATTAAAGTATATTCTGGAAATAATTAACCTGTAGTCTTTATGAGCCAACTATTCAACTCCTCTCCTAAATTTTCACAATAGAAAAATGCTGGTACTAATGACTTTTTCTCTTCTGGAAACCCTTCCTCCTGCTTATTCAATACCAAATGCTGGAACAGTTAGGTATATTCAGGACAGTCTGCTCTGAGATTATACAAAAAAGCCCTTATCTGTTTAAAGATGGCAGAGATTAGTGGATATATAAATTCTACATTGTAAAACCTTTCCTGTCCAATAAAAGACAGCTAGGAAAAATATAATGTGAAAATGTCTTTTACACAGTGAATGAAAGTAGCTGGGAACAGCACAAAGCTGTTCCAATTGCAAAGAGAGGAGAAACAGTAGTGTAGTCAGCAACAATTAATCCATATAATAACTGATAAGCCATGGATAAGAGAGAAACTCAAACAGAATCCAAGAAAAGAATTGTTAAATTCATTGCAGCCCTCTCCTGTTTGTTACAAAGGCATGGCTTGCTGACTGTGGTGGGAGAGAAATGAGAACACTATCTCTTTTTGTCTGTGGCTCTAAACCAAAGGAACTAAAGGTCTCATACAGAGGAACGTGAATTTACCTTGGCTCCTTTTTCACAGTTCCCAGATGAGAAACAATGATGACCTTAGGGAGCCAGCTGTGTTCCCTTAGTAGTCTCTATATTAGATATTTGAAGTACATTGAAAATTAAAGTGATAAAATTACCTCCCGCTAAAGAAAACACATTGATTCTTTAAAAATATGAGCAAAATTAAAGATGAATTTAAAAAAATTACTTATGGCACAAAAAGCACATTAAAGCTGCCCACATCATTATTTATAGAGAACGAAGGTTATTTTGGCTGAGGTGACAAATTACCCTTCCACAGCAGAAGGAAAAAAATAGTTTACAAGTTCAAGCTGTAAAGTTATTAAACAAGATCTGACTGTACTAAGAAATGCACAACATATTAGAAAAGTCAATTTCTTAAATTAAATGGCAAATCAGCAAGTGGATGAAGGACTGACCTTGGATCGGGGTGGTGCTCGGATGTACCATTTACAGTCCACTGCTTCAGTTTCAGAAGCTTTTCCTTCTTTGACAATTTGTACAGATTCCACAATTCCTTCAGGTCCTCCCATCTCAAACTCACAAACTGAATAACAAAATACCAGAAAAAATGAAACCTGAACAGCAAACAAAAATGTTTTCTACAGCAGAGTGCAAAGACCTCCAAGTTAAAAAAAAAACAACAACATACCAACCTGGCAATGGTTTCAAAACACCAAGGTCCTTAAAATCTGGATCTTAAAAATTGAGAAAAAGAAAATTAGTTTTTTCAATATCTTGGCTATAATGTCAACATGCTAAAATTTGACAATGCACTTCCGTGATATAATTATACATGTATTTCTTGGAAATGAGAAATGTTTCAAAACTATGGCAACACACTAATTATTAATGCAGAAATTATTGATACTATCATACCAAGTTCTTTTTTTTCCTGCTATGAAATCCTGCTTTTCCCTGTGTCTCTCTTTCAGAGAAGTGAGTTCAAAAATAGTTCTGCATACACTAGCAAGCAACAACATCACATAGTTAACCACATGACATTTTAATACATCAGTCTAATGAAAGAGGATATATTTACACATCCATTCAGAATCCTTTTGCCTATTTTGCATTTTGCAGTATAACATTCAACTTAACTAGAGAAATCTAAACTTCATCCTGTGTTTATGAATACTCTGCCATCCCTACTGACAAAGAGGAGACACTTCCTTTGTCAGAAGCTGTCCTGGTTTCGGCAGGGAAAGAGTTAATTTCCTCTCTAGTAGCTGGTACAGTGCTGTGTTTTGGATTTAGGGTGAGAACAAAGTTGATAACGCACCGATGTTTTAGTTGTTGCTAGGTAATGCTTACACTAGCCAAGGACTTTTCAGCTCCCC
>NW_008794458.1:519589-538088 GCF_000699145.1 Aptenodytes forsteri | reverse complement strand
ATTTCCATTATTAAACTGTTTTTATCTCAACCCACAAATTTTTATCACTTGTGCTCTTCCAATTCTCTCCCCCATCCCATCGGGGCGGGGGGGAGGGGGGAAGTGAGCGAGCGGCTCTGTGGTGCTCAGTTGCCAACTGACTGAGGTTAAACCACAACAGAAGCATCCATTTGGTCTTCCTGGAATAAATACCATAAGGATTTACCATAGAATTCATTGGGCTAACAAGGTAATAAGTCTAACACATGTTCTTTTTTCGATCAGATTAACATGATTATATTTACCGTCTGAGATGCTTTGTATCATGCTTGTATAGCCAGGTATAACGTAGATGAAATTAGTTTGGTCTTAGACCTATGCTTCAATAGACAACTATCCATAGACAAGTCATCATTTCATAAAATTTGGCCCAGTTTGAAGACAGTGTCCAAAACCAGAAATGTGAAAGAGGCTAAAGTATTTCAAGGGAAGATGATTTCTTCAGAATAGGCTGGTCTTGTCTGGGAGATTTTTATCACTTGCACTACGTAGATGAAATTAGTTTGGTCTTAGACCTATGCTTCAATAGACAACTATCCATAGACAAGTCATCATTTCATAAAATTTGGCCCAGTTTGAAGACAGTGTCCAAAACCAGAAATGTGAAAGAGGCTAAAGTATTTCAAGGGAAGATGATTTCTTCAGAATAGGCTGGTCTTGTCTGGGAGATTTTTATCACTTGCACTGCTTTTCGACCTAAAATGAATGTTCTGCACCGTTTTTTTCATTTTCAGGAGCAAAAAAAAAAAAGAACAAGAAAAAAATCCACTGGCCTTTACTTTTTTTCTGGAAAATTGATAGGATCTGGTCTTGAAATCAGTAAAAAAAAAAAAAGAACAAGAAAGAAATCCACTGGCCTTTACTTTTTTTCTGGAAAATTGATAGGATCTGGTCTTCTGAAATCAGTGATAAACGCTTATATACAAACACTCTGCATTAAGCTTCTCCTAAGCCACATACATAGTACCGAGGGCTCAAAAGGATTACACAAGAGGAAAACCAAGATAGAGTTTGAGCCATGTAGTCTGCTCATAGAACAGATCTTATTGTTTCAGGATTGGGTCACTGTAGAAAAAGCTATAAATAAAACAATGAAGAGAAAGTTTGGAAGTAGGAAATGTATCAAATGAAAAAAATAAAACAACCCACCACCAAAACTGCTGCACCCCTCTAGCCTTATTCAAGTCAGGACAGTAAGATTCATAACCAAATAATATCCTGAAAAAGTCTAGTGCTCTATAAGCAAGATCAGCCATTTTAACCTGAACAGTCAGAATGTGTTGACTTCAAAAATTGGAGCTGTAAAATCACTTTTTAAAATTGTCCCTCTATAACAAGGCTGCTGTTGTTCTTCCCAGTTATCTTTTACAGTTGCACAATATAAATCATGAGTAAAATACTCATGAACTTAAGGGACTGCAAATATAACTGAGCAGGCAATTAACATTGTTAAACAGTTTTATAGATCAGTAGGTAGACATGATAACCAACAACACTAAATGTAATTCAATATTTCAGTTAATGTACTTAGATGTTGATATCTAGTGCTGAAAGCAAGATTCTTAACGGAAACCTACTTTGACTACTCATTCAAATTAACATCCAAACCATGTCTAGTGTAACCATTACATTTCTTCTTTTTGCTGAGTTTGCAAGGATCACTCTGATTTACTGAAAACACTCCACCACATTAGCAAAGTACAGAGGAGGAAAGAAGGAGAAAAAGGTCCTGGCAGGATTTCTCCCATATGAAGGACTTTTCATGTAAAGGAGTGCTAGTAGCAAGAATCCAGGCTGCAGTGTAATCTAGACCATGCAATTTGACCCACAAAACAATTCTGAAAGTATGTTCTAATTTGTTAACAATACAGTAACATTGGTAACAATGCACATAGAAGTGTACAAACCGTTAAAATTCTAGAAATATGGTAGATCTTGCTCAGTTTTGAAAAATAATCTTTTTGCAACCTTTCAACATCTCAAGAGTGATAGTGAAATAAAATCTATGACACTTGAGGTGATACATTTCATTAAACATTAAGAGTATACCAATATTATTACAAAAAAAACAACTATCTGTAAATAAGGTATTATCAGAGATGCTGAAAATCCAACAATGTTTAAGAATATTTACGCAGCAAATGTTTGTTTTTCAAGTAGTCTTACCATTAAACAGACTATACTTTAGCAGCTCTTCTGTATGTAATTCAATCAAAATGTTACTATCAGTCTGGCTGAGTCAGAACCCTTTTAATGATATCTAAACACTGACTGGCTAGATCTTCCGATAGACAGATAGTCCAGATGAAAATCATATTAGGATTAGGAAAACCTCCCAAGACAGGAAAATTTTGCTGTGAAGATTGATCACCTATAATGAGAGAGAAAAATAGGAGGCAATAGGCCTTGAGGGGAATGAAATACACGTAAATTTTTTTATGGGGATCTCCTTAATGGGAAAATGAAGTATGTAAAGAGAAAACCAGGAGTTTTCATAAGAAATGCGAAAATGTGTAAAGGTTATATAAATGAAAGACCTTGCCTCCAAAAGAAGTTCTGTGGCTCTTTCCTGAAGCATTGAATGTCTCTTTTAAAACCAACCAAACCCAACAAAATAAAGGTTATCCAGAGATTTCCTTTGGTGATATATTACAACCTATTCCACAGATAATAGTTTCCTGCAATGTTTAGTTTGTATAAGCTTTTCTGTAAAGTCTCTGTGAAGCACAGAATTACATTTGAAAATTCTTATGAGATACAAAAATCTGTGTCAGATTATTTAGTTACTGGCAAACAAGCAGAATGAGAAACTTCAGAGTGGCCCAAGGAGAACATGACGATAATCTGTAATTTCCTTAACCAGTAAAAAAATGCAATGGATGAGCAGACAGTGAGGTAGACTGGAAACTGGCTGAACAACCAGGCCCATGATGGTGGTGATCAGCAGCACAAAGTCTAGTTGGAGGCCAGTAATGAGTGGTGTACCCAAGGGATCAATACTGGGTCCAATCCTGTTTAACATCTTCATTAATGATCTGGATGATGAGGCAGAGTGTAACCTCAGTAAGTTTGTTGATGACACAAAACTGGGAGGAGTGGCTGATACACCAGAGGGTCATGCTGCCATTCAGAGAGGCCTCAACACACTGGAGAAATGGGTTAACAGGAACCTTATGAAGTTCAGCAAGGGGAAGTGCAAATAACTTCACCTGGGGAGGAATAACCCCATGCACCACTATACGCTGGGTCCACCCAGCTGGAAAGCAGCTTTGCAGAAGAGGACCTGGGGGTCCCGGTGGACACAAAGTTGAACATGAGCCAATAATGTATCCTTGCAGCAAATAAGGCCACCAGTATCCTGGGCTGCATTAGGAGGAGTGTTGCCAACAGGTTGGGGGAGGTGATCCTTCCCCTCTACTCAGCACTGGTAAGGCCACACCTGGAGTGCTGTGTCCAGTTCTGAGCTCCCCAATACAAAAGCGATATGGAGCTACTGGAGACAGTCCAGCAAAGGGTCATGAAGCTGATTAAGGGACTGAAGCATCTCTCATATGAGGAAAGGATGAGAGAGATGGGACTGTTCAGCCTGGAGAAGAGAAGGGTCAGAGGTGATCTTACCAATGTGTATAAATACTTGAATGGAGGGTGCAAAGAGGATGGAGCCAGGCTTTTTTCAGTGGTATCCAGTGACAGAACAAGAGGCAATGGGCACACACTGAAACACAGGAGGTTCTGTCTGAACATCAGGAAACACTTTTCCACTGTGAGGGTAACTGAGCACTGGCACAGGTTGCCCAGAGAGGTTGTGGAGTCTCCATCCCTGGAGATATTCAGAAGCTGTATAGGCATCATCCTGGGCAAGTGGCTCTAGATGACCCTGCTTGAAAAGGGGGTTGGACAAGATGACCTCCAGAAGTCCCTTCTAACCCCCGCCATTTTGTGATCCTGTGGTTCTGTAATAACTAAACAACAGAATTGGCTAATACTGAAATAACTAGTTGAAAGACAAATCTAAGGTAATAACAGAGGTTAGACAAATCTCCATCACAATGCAGACTTGTTTTGGTGGAATTTGCTTTGAGTCATGGCAACATATATATCCAACCTGGAGAAATCTGTAATATTTAGGACTGGTTTCAAATGGATCCACTAGGTCTTCATGGGAACCTCTGAAGGTTTTGGATGCTGGCTCTGGGATCTGTTCTATACCTGGCCCATGGAAACCGTGCTACATTTCTTTATTTTTAGTTTCACTGTTAAAATGCAAAAAGTCTGGGTTTTTTTAAGCAGCTGGCAAGCATGGAATTTAAATGCAAAAACAAGAGGACAATTGTAATGAGTTAGGGCACCTGATTGCTCAAAAATCTTATGAAACAAAGAAAATTGCAAAGAAAAAAGGGATTGTAGGTTAACGGGATTAACTCTTCAAAAAGTATGTAAATTATTTTATTTACAAGTAAATTACTTTATTTACAAGTAAACTGCAGCATCTTAAGTGGTTGCCCAGCTGTAGCATATCCACACAGAAACATATTTACCCACCCATGCATATATGTATGCATGCACTCTCTCACTCTAAGTCACTTGCACAGAAAGTGAAATTGTTTAAAAGTCTATTACTTGAGTGATTTCTGTAAGAGACAGGTAGATAGATTCTAACAGAAACTGGGAAAATGCATAAAGTTCAAACTAATTACTAGCAACAACATATTCTGCTGGTAAGTATTATTACAAATCTATTTTAAAAGATCAAATTTTGAATAAAAAAACCCACAGTTATCAAAACTGTTCAACTTGTCTTCAAGACAGATTACGCAAGGCTTTTAAAAGTAATTTTAAGTCATACAGAAAAACAACAGGTTTTTTTTTTCTTACAAATGCACAGATTTGTGAGTAAACCTCACATTTTATTCCTTAGTTTCTGTAGCTTTTCATCTAAAGATCATTTTGACATTTTCTTACACTGTCAATGTCAAAACTGTTGCTTGTACTGATAGAAATAATAGATATCTCACTCTTGGAAGTCAAATTATTTTAGTCAACAGATGTTTCAGTATCTCTTTTAAAAAATGGAAGATTGAGCTGGTATGTTCCTTAGCACATCTGGATTAGAATATACTTAATTACCCAGAATTTTTTATATCTGAAGTACAGTATATACAGTGAAGAATATGAGCAATTACTGTACAGTCAGAAGTCAAGATGAAGGAAATGTGTACCACAAAATCCTGGTGCAGATATGAGACCTGATTGTGATTAATTTTTGAGGTATTTTGCTTTCTTTTCTTCTATAAATGAGAAATGAAGGAATTATTTGATCAAACTATACACTACAAAGGACTGATGTTTGAAACATAAAGGAGTTTTTGCTGTTTGTGAATACAAACCCCTCCTTTTTAATGGATATATACACAAATATGTAGAAACTGTATTTCTTAATGATAAATAGGGAAACTGTCCATTTTTACTTATTGAACAGACAGCTGTAGATACTTTTTTTTCATTTTCCTGTCTTTGAATGACTTGAAATAGGCATTCAACTTCTATCTATCAATATTTAAGAAATTTTAACACATGCACGTGGTTCTCTGCCACAGAACTTATTAGAGACCTGATTTTACATGTAAATACTCATGGAAAAGTAAAGAGAATTGCACAGCACAGCAAGCCACCAGTTATTTATTTTCAAATTTATGAAGTCAGGCTCTTTTACAATGATTTCTGGGAGCCTAAACCAGTCCTGCCCTCTTGAGGGGTGAAATATAATTTTCTGTAAAAGCAGAGCTTGCAGAACTCAGTACAGAACAGCAGGGTTATTCTAAGGTATTTTATGTGGTTGCCTCCTAGTATTTGATGATACAGTAAAAATACTGGAAGATGATGACCGAAAGATTTTAAAAGCATAAAAATCTGTTCGAAGAATCACTAAAGCAATTCTAAAACAGAAAAAAATTTCTATAAGTAAACATTTTTTGTGAGGTGTACACACAAAGGGGACTTAGCTGTTCTGCTGGGAAGAGTAAAGGAAAAGTACTAAGTAAAGTACTAAGCAAAAAAACCACTAAGAGAAATAGATGTACAAAAATACAAAAATTATTGTCTTGTTAGCCAAAAATGAAATTTGTTCTGATTAATTTTTTCAGCTCTGTAGTCTTGTTGAAACTTCCATATATATGTCTATATCTGTATTAAAGATACCAAAGGATCTTCAAAGAAAGCCTATAGTTTGCTAGACACCCTGAAAAACAGGTCTATAATAATTATAGCTGGCAATAGTATGTGCTATATTTGTTCTTTGTTTTCTATGTTCTTTCTTTTAAGAATAATATTGTGAGCAAGGGCAGCTATTTTGGAGGCTACATATTTATAACCTAAAACAATGTTTCTCAAATTTTTCACTCCTTAGCACAGTCATGAAAGAACTCAAAGGTGGTAAGTGCAAATGTAGAAGTGAATATGACTATTGCTATTTCACCTTGAAGTTCTACCTACTATTAGATCAGCAAGAAGTCATATGAAGACAAATAAGCCAAAAAAAGCTTTGTACTCTGGAGAAGTTTGAGAAACTCTGGTTTTGAAGATGTAACTCCCTAAGGAGACATTACTTTGTCTTGCTTTTGGTGATCTGACTCACAGTAAAGTACACTAAAGCTGCTATTTGTCTTAGGAAGAAATTTTGTAAATGAATGCTACGAGCAGTAGGTGAAGTAAAATCATATTTAGAAAAATACAGTCAACCTGCTCTAGTTACTTTCATCACATTTCTTATATTGTTGAAATAACACAAACTGCCACCCAAAAGTTTGATTTCTAAATATTTTTTTTTTTTACTTTTTTCTTTTGTCACATTTACTAATCTCAGCTCATACTCACAACCAAAGTATCTTTATAGTGTAATTAATATATTATACTGATTTACAAACTGCACAGCTATGGTGACCTCATTAAGATGAGATACACTGCAAATGTTAGCAATAGCTGGACATTTGTATACCAAAAGTTAATATTTTTTTCTTTAACATCTATTTGGAAATGAAAAGACAGTATCATCAGAAAAAGAAAATCTTTTTCTTGCTAAGATTGGTCAAACTGAGCAGACAAGAAGTGCCTGAATGAACTCCACTGGAACAGACCACATGATTACAGAGGTTGCACCTAGATATCTCTTTCATGCACACAATGGCAGGCTTTGAGATCTTAGCCTGCTTGCCTCCCTTGTCTACTCTGTAAACTGTTTAGAGCAGGTTCTTTCTCCAGTGTAAATTTTGTATGGGTGGGAACCACGTTAGAAGGTAAAAGGACTCATGAGGGCATGGGTCTCATCCTCAGACGGTGTTTGGACTATTTGATATGTGCACCTAAATCCCAGAAGTGAGAAGTGTTTCTTGGAACTGACCTAGTGAGAAAAGAGAGCAAGCATGGGCAACAATGTCATACTCAGGCTGCTGAGTGGAAAGAGGAAGTCTGGGAGCCTTGATGATATGTGTGGGATTATTTGGCAGATCATTTTTATTATGTTAAATATTTACACTAGCAGCTGAGTGCTCCAATTAGGCATCATATTCCCCTTATGCAGTACACTGTGTATGGAAACACATGGAAAAATGATACTATGACGAATATTTCAGGGACCGCATATACCTTTATCTGACAGTTGCCCAGAAACATGTGAAACAAGACTGAATGAGCTCAGGAGCCCACTTGATCTGAGCAATGCAGCCTTGCTGCGACAGTGCAGCTGACGACCACCAGGACTGACTATCAGTCAAGGGCAGCACCTTGTATGCATCTTCCCAAGATAATATCCCAGTGGCTTCCACTGACTAATGGTTTCTGAACTTGACTAAGAAGAAAGATGTGCAACATAAAAGTGCTATGGAGCTTTTCCTGAATGTTGTTGAATACTAAGTATGGGCTAGTCGTGCAATTTCAGCACAATACTACTAAGGCTTGGGATTTGTCTCATTGATTTATTATAGACGACTGCTAGCCCAGCCCAAGGAAATAACACTTTAAGTTCATGGCAGAAGTATAGGGAAAAATGATCCAGAGGGTTTAGCCACAACTGGTTGCTAGGCATTACTTCTTCAGACTGAATCAATTTATACACGGTTATTGCTTTGCTACCATCGAGTGCTAAATCTGCATATCCTTTTCAGAGAGGCCATTCATGCTGTATCAGTCCATAGAGTGGATTTCCCAGGACAGAGAGAACTTATGGGAATAACTTGGTCATATAAAGTAACTTCTGTTATTTTATCATAGGAGAAATGTTTTCTCCTAGTTTTACCTCAGAACATTCAACAGAATGAATACATTCACTGCAATGTTCCCAATTCTTTTGAAGAGCTACGTCTTTTTCAGCTGTTATAATCAACCGAATATATTACTTGTGCTACTTCCAATAGTACTGAATAACCTGTAGTTGACCGCACATTAAGACACATTTCCAACACAAACAGAAATGTCAGCATAGTGTTTACACCTACTAACATTCCTCTGCTGCAGCTGGTCACGCCAGCTATGGCATATATGCTATTGGCATCTTTTTGAAGATAACTGCATCTCACCTGAGAAACTCAAATATCTCCTCTAGTTTCCACATGTGAATAGTTCACTGTCCACTTTAACAAGAGATTTCTTGCAGTCTGCAAATATTTTTTTCTTACAGCCTAGCAAAGCACCAGGTGGACTTTTGCTAAAGTGAATAACCGTGTACGAGAGCACTGGAAGGGAACTTAGTTGTGTTTTTAAAAACAACTGATTGTTTTTAATCATCTGGCTGTATAAGATACCAGAGATGAACGAGACACAATACTCCAGAAAATATGAACCTTAGAGTGGAGACAAGTGAAATAGCCATTTCCAAAAAAACATTCATTAGTTTACTGTGCAACTGCTAGATTTTTGAAAGTTATTGGATGAATTGTTGTAGTGCTCTCCAATAACAAAGTCTTCCTATGATTCCAAAAGCCAATGTCACAGAATGTTTTTAAAATGTATTCTATATCCAGAGTAGAAATCTGTTGGTGTTTAGGATCAAAGGGAGAATTCTAGGTTTTCATCCCCACTGGAGACTGAATGCTCTCTTTCTAAAGGAAAAATCAGAAAACTAGAACATATAAAAAAAAGAGTGAAATTCATTTGTTAAACCAAATTGTCAATTCTAATTTTAATTATATGTGCCCACTACAGACACTTTCAGTGAGCAAGAAGAGGTACTCTAAAAGCCTCATAGCTCAATGAATTGCTGAGGAAGGCATATTAACACCAAGTCCCAGGAACAACTGCGGGAGAAATAAGTCTTCTGTCCTGTCTTTTTAGCATCCATAGCAGTATAGTTTTCAGTGACACCAGAGCTTTCCTTCTCATTCTGCTACTTTTAGGAGGTTTCCTGCCTAGAAATTGTCCTTTCAGGGAGCACTGAGCTATTGACCCCAGAAGTTTTCCCAAATGTACAAAGCCCTCTCTCTACAGAAGGAGAAGACGTGTTTTCATCAGCCTTAGCTACAGCGTATACTGTGGAGCTTTCTTGGAGATATTCTTGTACTTTCTCTTGTTTCTTCATCTTTTTAACAGCATAGGTTAACAATTTTCTCTGAGGAAGAGTTTCAGTATAGTCCAGTTGTCAGAAAGAAGATAACTCTGTGTGTTAAACTGTGAATTCCTACCCAAATTAACCACAAACTTATGAAATTTACATTTTATTATACAAGATAACATTCAGATATTTAAAGGATATAAATAACATATGGGAAGGGAGCAATAACCCTTCCACTCCTTCCAGTATTATGAAATTCAACTTCTCCTGAGATTATGGGAGGAAAACATTTTGATAAATTTTTGGTTAAATAAGGCTTTACAGCTAGGTTTTTGACCTTACAGTTCATCTGCTTCCTGTTGGTTACAACTTCATGAGAGTGACATTCCCTTTTGCTCAAATAGATCATTTTTCTCCAATTTCATGCAATTAAAAGTGCCAAAGAACAGTCCAAACCACAATTAATTGCTAATACTGACCTAGCATAGAAATGATCTGTTAGAAACAAGACACTAGGTCAGCTGGGACTTTTAATATTTTGATGAGGGAAACCCTACTGTATGCTTTACTATGTATTTGACTAAACCAAACATAATTCATACCAGCCCTAGGCCCAAATGGTTTCCACTTAAATTAATGAATAAAGATTGTTGCTCCTCAGTAAGAGTAAGATGCTTTGCTATATGCCCACATAGAAAAATCAACAGGATGATAAATTCTAAATCAAAGCATATTGTCTTCCACCTTTTTAATTTTTTCTTTAAACAAGATCATTCTAATGGATCCTCAGTCCTCTTTGAGTATCATTTATGACACATGCTCTGTGTTCACTAACCAATTCTCAAACCGGTTTGTCATGGACATCAGCAAACAAATGGGTCTGTGGGTAACTGGAGATTTGTAATCTAGAGTTTGAATAGAGTTAGCTTTGTGTCTATAAAAACTCAGTTACCGCTGACGTTTCCTCACCCCAGAAATTCCAGATCCAGCTATCCCTAAACAGTGATTATATTCAGTATAGATTAGTAAATTTTAAGTTCTATTATCATAACTTGGGAATTTAGATTAAAAAAATATAGTTTCCATGGAATTTAACAGACTTGCAGTTTTTCTCCTCTATTCAAAAGCTACCAATCTGAAGCGACAATCTGATTTCCACTGGATTTACTCACAGTTTTAATATTGATTCTAACAGAAGCAGGTTTAGGCCCACAATCTGAGATGAATTTAGCAATTGATTTATTGAGTGCTACACTGATTGACTGGCTCAGCCTCATACAGAGAATGAAAACTGGTCTTTTACATCACATTCACCATGAAAAAGCTATTGTGATTCATTGAATCACACTTTGGAAAGGCAGTGTTCGTAAGTCCTTGTGTCTACTTTATACAATGTCCAATATTGCCATTAACTGGCTGAAGAGACTGGGAAAAGAACAACAAAGTGGGTACTGATTAGAGGTTGTCCAGTTCTTCCATTGATGTGGTAATATTCAGAAGAAATAAGGTATCAGGACAGTTTTCACTTTCAGCAGCAGCAGGTCAAACATGATGGTCAGTCACAGCACTTGGGATTTTAAGTATGGGTCAGCCGCTTATCCAACAAGCAGGCAATAATTAAATTTCATTTGACCAGATCAAGTTTTTGGCTGCCAAACAGCAGGATTTTTCCTAGCTTGATTTGAAAGAGTCATTTAAAGCTCTAGTGGTAAAAAAAAAAAAAAAAATCAAATAGAAATAAACCTGTTCATTTAAAAGTACTTGGTAAATCATTGATCTATATGTATATTGGAATATCACTGATATGCAATATTCTGGAATACAAACATCTATATTAATGCTACAAATTATTCTTGTGGGGAGAGCATATGCAATTACAGACATTCGAATTACCCAAATCTGATTTTTAAACTACTAAGCCAGTATGCATTTTATTAAAAAAAGCAACCTATAAACTTATTTTATATAATTTCAGTATGGACTTTGTAGTTGGTAGCAGTTAATAACCAACTGTCTAATCCACATATTTAAATCAGCATTAAAGAACAAAATATTTTTAATAATAATTTTCTGCATTCTCTTTTAATATTAATTTTCACATAGAGTTGAGAAATGAGTTACAGGAAAGAAAAGAAAGGAAAGAAAATCAAGAGAAAACAAGAAGTGGTATCATACAATCTTTTATTAACCCACATACTGCAACCAGCAGATTTGATAACATTGTCTCTTGAGCTTCAACTATCAGATAACATCTGGCAAATGATGTTTGTAAGTCCTGTTACACAACATCTTCTGGCTTCTCAGTGTCATCTAGGGGACTGATATGTGACTAGAATAACCCATTTCACACTGCCTGCTTCTGTCATGCTAGTACAAATTTTTAATAATGGATGTGCCACAGACATCAGTTTATTTGAATCTGAATTCTCAGAAAATATTTGGCAATTCTGGTCTCATCATCTTACTTGTGACTCAAGCAATCTTTCTTAACACAAATTGCTGGATATTAGATGTAGTCTTTTGACATCAAAGTATTGGAATAAACTTTCTGCATCTCTAATATATAATGATCTCTGAAGCAATATTTTTAAAATTTTGATCAAAAGCATTTGCTTACTTATTTTCACAATTTTGCAATTAATTTATTCCTTTCGAGGGCATTCTCAATTGTTTGGTAGATCTCATCATCCTAAACATAAAAAATAAAATTAATCAAAAGTCCATTTTAGACTGTGTAGCACAGACCAAAACATATTTTCTCACAGAAGTTAAATTCTCCCCTACAAATCTATTTGAGGAAACACTGATGTCAGGCACTCATTTACCTAGTGAATTGCAGACTATGCTGTGATCATGTAAACAATGTGCATTTGACATAGTTGAGAAGAGTCTTCAGAGCAAGAATAATCTGAGGGCACCAGATCTCTCAATTTCAAAATATCTTTATGAACTTGAATATTTGTGGTATTTATTATTTCATGCATTTTTAATAAGAAACAGAAAATGTCTGTCTTGAGAAATGTTTTCTAAGAGCAGAAGTAATTTTACTAACAGTAATATTACCTGATTTGATTATGAATGACTAGCATCTTTTTAGTGAAAAGTTCTCAATTAGACTGTATGTCCATACGATTGCAAAGCACTCTTAAATCAGATTGGATATATCACAGCAGACCAGAATACAAGACTAAACCCAACCCGCCTGACCGTGCATCCAGCTTCATTAGTATGAATAGAAGTCTCACTCTTAAACCAGAGAAGAATTTGGTCTGTTTAGTCGAAATCTTTTCTGTATTGTATGAAGTTGTAGATAATGCTTTCGTGCATCAGATTATACTAGTTAAATAAACACTGGACTGCAGCAAAGCCACTTTGGGAAAAAAAAAGTAAAACTTTGAGAAGAGAAGAAGGGTTAAGGAATCCTTTAGTCTTCATTCAGTATTTATAAAGGCAAGTTTTGAAAGTAGTTTTAAATATTTCCTTATAGTAATAAAATAAAAATATCACATTATTATTAATAGAATGTAATTTCTAGCAAATAATCAAGTTTTGTTGGTTTGGGGTTTTTTTGGCTAAAAGGGAAAGAAGAGGCAGACAATACAAATATGAAAAATTTAATTGAATGATAATGAAGCGCCAGGTCCACAAAGAAAATAAACTTCTTAAATTAGAATCTTCCTAAATCCAGTTTTTTTGGTTAAGCGATTGTTTATTTCAACAGATGTCTCACCACCTAAATGTCTTTATGCTTGGTCCTAAATGAATTGAGAAAATAAATGAACAGAGAATGTAGGCACTTTTAAATGTCTGCAGATTGCTGAATAAATGAATGAGTAAAGAGTAAATAAACTAGTGATAAACAGTCATAGCTGCCAACAACATAAAGCATGGCAGACAGACACCATTCTTTGGAAGATCTGCAGCTAAGCTAGCTCAGGCTCAAGAGATCTGAGTTTCTTCATTATTGGAAAGGCATACAACAGAGGCTACTCCTCGGTCCTGACTTCTACTGAGTTCCAAAACCATCTAGAGTGAGGACATGAGATTTTGCAGAAAGAGCAAGATACTAAAGATCATCTTGGCTTTCCCTAGGTACCTCTTGTTTGTGGAGATTTTGTCTGGGAGCTTAACTTCCAATTTATAGAAAAGAACACATGATAACACAAAAAATCACAGGCCTCTTTTCCTATCAATAAATAGTTGTCCCTTTCAAAAAATTATCCTTAAGTACTGCTCCATTTTTATTTTAAAAATCCCATTTGGCAATGAATGCAATACCACAAGTTTAAGTAGTGGGAATGTAGCAAAAATCTACTGGAAACTTTATTTTATGTTTAAAATTTAAAATCCAAGGAGTGGAACCAGTACTTGTTGTAAATGGTTGCAGAACTAGTATCACTTCCTTTTACAACTTGTAAATCAGATTGACAAACTGAGTTGGACCAAAAAACTTATCTGAATGACTTCAGTTCTAAGCATGGTTGAAGAAAATTATACGTTTTTACATACAGAAAATTATTTCATTTCACATGATTCTGAGGTGATTGTTTAGGGACAAGGATATCTAGAGGAAGAAAAGCACAGGAAGACAGACAAATCACTAATCATGATGTTCTAACTCCAACAAAAACTCAACTTACTGTAACAGAATATGAAAACAAGTGAAAACTGGGAGTTAGTGGGTAAGTTGAGCGTACTTAAAGCTATATTAGTGTGATATTGATCAAACAGACAAACACTGAATTGATATATATCTACCACATAATTTGTGTAAAAGTAGAAAACTAGTTTTTAATTCACAAAAAGAGTTGAAGAAATAATAGTTAAGTTCTCCAAAATAAACAAATATTTCATTTTGACTTAGTTCAATAGATGAAAATGTGGAGGACAGTATTTAAACATATTTACCTTTAAGTAAGTAACCAAGCCTAGAGATTGCCCAGATTTAGGCACATGCTTAAATGTGGGCTTCTTGAAGTTCTTTGCTAAATTGGGACTAGATTTAGTGGCTTGTCAGTGCAGCATTTGAGTATAGTAAGCTTAAGCAACTGTTTGGAATTATTCTTGGGCATATCAGAAAGTAATTTCAGAGATTTTTGATGGATTACAGTGTTAAATTATGGTAGCTGTTATTCTTATTTGGCCCAAGGGCCTTAGTGAAATGAACAGGTTTTGCAGAGAAAAAAATAAAAACACCTAGCATTTGGACTTGCCACAATAAAAAATGTGTGCAAATTGAAAATATCTACACATTGAAGATAAATTGAACAAAAATTACCTATTGGCTTTCCCAAACCAAAGAAAAACATTAGCTGTGCTAGTGGCATTCTGCATGTAAAGATGATTTCAAAGATTTGCAGGAATGAAAATTATGTGATTTTTTTTTTTTTATTTCAAAGCTAACTAATAAAACAACTACAAGATACAGTGTAAATGACATTATTTGACATTATAGAAACAGACCACAGAAGGCTAACAAATTCTGAAACTTTAAATAGGGATTTCAGACACTTGTGGCATCCTGTATTTGGTGGCTGAACTTTTTGTCAACCTTACCCTGTTGACCAGAAGAACATGCTACTTAGAAGATTTTAAAGGAATATCTCTACATAATATGAATTAGTATCATAAGGAAAAAAACCACTTTAATCTACTCAGCATTCACAAACATTAAACAACACTCACAATAAGCAGGTGACTCTTGCATGAACACATTATTACCATTATATACCTCTTTAATATAGATTTTTATATTTTAAAGTTTGGATTCTTTTAAGATTGGACTTAAAAAATTCAACTTCTCACTTCCTCAATTTGTCATGATCATTTTTAGGATAAAATACCTTCAGGTATTGTATACATAACATCCGTTAACATTATTGAGATGAGGTTTGTTTATAACTCCTTAGTGTATGTATAAGATAAAGGTATATATGGTAAAAAGAGCTTGTCAGTAGCTTGAGGTAGGTTATAATTGTACAGAGTGAAAGAGAGAAAGGGAAAAACCAGATAGGAGTAACTCTGGGTGCTCAGAGGCTTGATTCAAGCTCTTGATTTTCCACCAGGTTCATGTCTAGCGATACATACATTGGCTAGAATTAGCCATACAGTTGACATTTACCTCCCAGAAATCTTTGTATTTCTGTTCCTCACATGGAAAGGACTATGCATGATAGTATTTCTCTATCCCCACATGGAAAAGACTATGCATGATAGTATTTCTCTACCCCATGAGAGCAGTATATTAAAGATTGCAGGCTCTTTGATATCACATAGTAAGAGAGAAAGAGAAGACAGATCAAAGGCATAGATACTCTAATGGGCCAGCTAAAAGTTTATTTACAAAATAGTTAGGACAAAATTTCTATCAAAGTTGAAGGAAGCATGATCTTACTTTTGGACCTGAGCACCAAAGAAGCTCAAATGTGATATCTGAGATGAAAGAATTACATAGTCTGCATTTCTCAACAGACAGTAAACAAATCAACATTGGTTATAGCCATCAATATCACAAAAGATATACTAAGGTGACAACACACACCTACTAGAACTACAAAATAGAAATACAAAACAATATTCACTAACATTCATCTCAGTACTGGTAAGCAAAAGAGACCCTCTGCATTGACCTCTTTACAGAAAATATGAATACTATGCTCAGAAAATGAACCAATGCTAAACAGTTGATGAGTATACACAACAAAGGCTGAGAGGGGATACATTTTGAATTTGACACATTTACTAACCATTGCATACTGCAAAAATATTCAATTCTAGAAACAGAAACATGACTGACTTTTCCAAAGACTACAGCGTGCAGAATCAGAGCTACTAATTATTGGGCAAAAACTCTTTTTATTAGTTACAGAGGGTTGGGAGCTTTCTAACAGGGGTTTGTGTGCATTTCTTTAAGGAGAATTAGCTAGAAGCACTATTCAAAGAGTAAAAAATCTGTTAAGGAAAGCTAAATATATCAATAAAGATCCTTACTTATTGCTGCTAGAATTGAGAAATACGTCATTAAATGAACAGATGATAACAAAAAAATCAACAATCACAGTTACTTGAACCTATGCAAATATCAAATTAACAAATATGGGTGACTGAAAACAAGTGATACAAACATGGTTTTGTATCTAACATAAAAGCATCATTTTCTATACAGGCAGCTAAAGAATCAGACCACTTGCAACTCTGTGGCTAGAATAAAAAATAGTTCCTCTGCCTAACAGAAGGGCCACAGTCATGCTGATTAGACAAAAGCACTGAGGTGAGTGTCAAGATTTATTGGCTATACCCATAACACCTCAGAAACCTGTAGTTACGATACATAAAGATGAAAATTCAACAGCTTAAGGAATGGATAAGTAAAGAGAAAGAATTGCTTCAATGTCAGCAGAATCTCTGCAGACATCCACATTGCCAAGGTCACTAAGAGAAACTATTACAGGCAACAGTGTTGCCAGGATGAGACCACAACACAATCAGCCAGAAGTGCATCCCAGTAAGAGCCATTACAAAATCTGCCAGATAAGGAAGTCAGATGATCTGGAACAACTTTGAAGAGTATTCAAAAACTCCTTACTCACTACATATGAGGCACGACGTTTCTCATTTTTTTTCCCTGAAGAAATAGGTGTTAAAATATTTGAATGAGAACTACCAAGTAAGATACTTAACATCAGGTTTTGGAGGTGCTATTCTGAATATGCATATTAGTAGAGAAAATTCTCATTGTAAACAAGTTTTTTTCCAAACGCTTGTGGAAGATGACTACCCAAGCTTTCTGTTCAGTACAAATTCCATATTATCTTCCCCGCTCTGCCATTTCCAAGTGCTTCACAAACATTACCAAGAAATCAAGAATTAATAGGGAAAACAAATGCCCAGGGCTCACTGGTTATTTCCATATTTTGCAAGTGTTTAAAGCAAAGGGTAATCACTCTATACCAGACCTAAGGTTAAGCTAGCTCAGCATAGTATTTACATAAAGCCAAGAGGGTATCCTTAGGGGAAAGAGCATAAGAAAAGGACCATATTTAAGGAAAATTCTCTCCTGCCTCTAAGATTTAGTTTTAATTGTTCTGTAACAAGTAATAATATAAACTATTTGGGGAATTATGACAGTGGTCATGTAAAAACGCAGCTTAAACTAAAAATGTTGGTTTTCTAGTATTATTTTTGAATGCACATCTAAGCTTGCTAAAGGTTCCTCCCAGGTGCTTCTGAAAAGACAGACTTTTTGTCAGAGAAATGTGGTTCCTCTGTAAATAATATTTAGCCATGCAACACCATAATGACCTTTATTGGCGAGATCACCTACATATCAAGAAAGGTATTTCCTTTGGAGGTAGAAAAGAATTGTTTGTACCTCTACTGCAGTACAATATCCTACTAAACCTCCTCTAGAAGTCTGTGTTCAACTTGTTGTGGAACGGATACAGAGAAAAGATTCTTGGAGAGAGGAAGGGTGGTACTGATGGCAGGGAGAACAAAGAGTCTATGGCATAAAAAGACAGTACAAGGATTTGGCTTGTGTAGACAAGCAAACTGACATCTTAAGAAAGAGATGACTGCCATCTCTAAGCTCATGATGCAGCGGCATATAGTCCTGGTGAGAAAAGAAGTTTCAAAGTTAAGAAGTAATGTTGGTATAAGAAGGCAAAGACATAAGCTGGCTATGAATAATTTTAGGTAAGAAATCAGAAGAACATTCTTAATAATTTGGATCCTGGAACAGCACAGGAAGTGCTGAGGGCTAGAAATCTCAACAAATAAAACAAATTCACACTTTTCTTTTTAAACATCAGAAGGTTCTGGCTCAAAAGTTTAAACGAAGAGTTATAATGAGTAATTTCTCATAATTTCAAACCAACTCTGACCCCAAAGGAAAAAGATTGACTCATTCAGAGTCGTATG
>NW_008794458.1:500745-519483 GCF_000699145.1 Aptenodytes forsteri | reverse complement strand
CTTCAGAAGAGAACAGGAAAATAAATAAACAAATAAATAAAAGCAAGTGAGCAAGCTCCCACAAGTATTCAGCTGTCCCAGATGCTTGGGAAATACCCCTTACTTAAATACACACAAAGCAGGACATGGACATTAGATGGCAAAATGATTTGACAATATCTTATCTAAGTTCTTTAGAACTGTGATTGAATTTAATAAATTCACATTAAATTTTTCATCAGTCCTAAAATATGGAAATTCCCCAAACAGGAAGAATTCGGGTTGGTTTTCTTTTCCTCAAGATAGATGATGTCATTATTCTATTACTCTGACATTCTACAGCTACTTGTACCACTGCAATTAGGATGTAAAAGTACCATTATTCTGATTAGACGGTGTTTTACGCTCCACTTTTCAGGACATAAGAGTATAAAGCTTTTTTTTTTTCCCCATTATCAGGCATTTGAACAGAAAACATTACTGACTGACCTTTATATTAATGAGGCTAAATAAAAACACAGATGGCTTCTACTAAGTGAAGGAACTGAAAGCAATGATGTGCTATCTTAAGCCACTGTCCTGCAAAATCAGGGACCAGGATAAACAGAAATCTGATTATTCTAGCTGAGTAAGAAAGCTCAAATAAACATATCCTCTCTGTGTCTGAATCCTTGTCTACACTAAAAAATTGACTCATTTTAAAGAATGGCATAAAGAATAAGTCCCCTTGAAGTAATACTTGATATTTTCTACACAAAATAGTTATTCAACACAATTTCAGAAAACTTTTTAGGAAAAAAATAGGGTTACAGATTGAGTCCAAGGACCCAGAGATGTGAAATGAAATTTCAGGCGTAGGCCTTTCAATGACCCAAAGAATGACAAAACAAAAGCAAGAAAGAATTGTCACGTGACTTGTGTCATGTGTCTTTCCCTAGCCAATCATATTTGCATTCAAAATGAACCAGAGCAACCTGAAAATATTGTAGTTTGAAATGTTATTTCTTTTATACATGAGATTTAAAAAAAATACCAACAAAATATTTGTATATATTTATGAAGGTTTCATAGGTTCAGATAGTTCCATTTATAAATGATCACAGTTAATATCAGCATTTAACAAAAAATAAAATTAAAATAGTACATAAAGAGTAAATATGTTTTGTTTTGCTTATAAGCTCTCATATATACAAAATGGTTGAAAATTTACTTTACAACCAAATCGCATTTGGTTATTACCAGTATTCAGCTGTAATAACATAAAAGAAAAAGACAACTTCTTCGCTTAGCCCAGAGTTTTGACATTTAAAATAGTCAATATTTGTACCATACACACAACTTCATTCAACCACATCTTTCTTAACCTTATAATTTATAAAATCACAAAAATTAAAGCATAAATTATGCTCTTAATAAGGAACTTTTTTGCAAAATTTTCAGTAGTTTTACCACTTACTAAGTGTGTTTGTGCTGGTTTTGTGTGTAGTTCTGGATTTGTCATTAAAATTGTTTCTTCTGCTAGATCTCACCTTTTAGAGTGCTTAAAAGTGCTCTGAAAAAAAATCTATTTAAATGGAACAGAATTTATGGCAAGCGAATTATGTTTGTTTCAAGACGCCTGAAACCCCAGCCTGTTGAGAGACTGTTGAAACTCCACTGGACTTTTGTATCGGTGGATGGAGTTCCAACCATTTCAATACCAAGGAGTCAAAGAACTTATTAAACAGAAAAGTTCTAGTAATTGCAAAATATTAGTCTATTCCTTAGGATTGTTCTATATAATTTCTTTTTTTAGGACTTAGTCCAAACTAGATTTAAGATGCCTCAGGTGACAGGGCTCTTTCCATTTGCACAGACTAATAGAACTTCATTGGAACATTTTTCCTGATACCCAAATTGATCTTTTTTTTAACTTCCTCCAGTTAGCTGGTTTTGGACACCCTGGAGACATAGTAAATAATTTCTTTCCCTGCTTCTCCAGGTACCATTCAAATAATAATAAATGGTTTCACCTTCAATTTAGTCAAATTTACTTAAGTAATTTTTTTTTAAATTTTGCCACACATCCACACATTCAACATGACATTTCTTGTCTTTATCAACAAACCAGAACCTCCATCAAGATATCGAATGCAAAAGTGGCAGCTGAGGAACATTTCAGGGGTCGGTGGGGACCACACAGGTGGGGAGCATCAAAGATTGCTGGTACTAAAGAAATAGCTCTGTTGCACGTGTCACTAGGATGTAAAAAGCCTCCTATGCAGGCTGCAGTTAGGCAGGGTGTGTTGCTTGTACCCAGTGAGACAGATGCAACAAACTACATCTCCCCTGAGTGTTCAGCTGCTCTAGACACCAAAATTTCCAAATGAGTCTTTGCTTTGGATCATTGTCTTGATGTTCTTGACATTCTTTAAAGAGAGGTTAGCTGAAAATTTTCTTCTGATCTCTGTTCATAACTTAATTTCGTAAGTTGTCACTACCCAAGATGGATCTAGATGGTTTAGGTGATAATTTCTGGAGGTAATTCCTCTCTATGCTACTCTTTTATACACTCTTGAAAGCCATCACTCTTTTTGATGAGTTGACAGTGACCCCTTCCACTGGACACATTTGGACAACAGATCTCAAAATGTCAAGTCTTATGCACGCCTACATAATAAAGGACTGGTCAAGTAATCATGCAGAATGAGAATTGCTTCCTGTTACTGGTGATCAAGGAGGCAGCAGTGCTGTTTTGAACTTGTCAGATTAATCATATTCTCATTTTGGCCAATATTCCTAAAACCCTCTATCATTTGCAGAGCTTCCTACCGAAATCTATGGAGGAAAAAAAAAAAAGAAAAAAAGGAAGAAAAAAGAAAAAAGACATAGCTATTCCATCTGAAGTCTAGAATAATTTATGCTGCTATAGCAATTTACCAGCATTGATCTCTGTGTAGAAACCCACCTTACATCAGTAGAAAAGGAATGAGGATAAAACATGGTCCATGAAATTGTTTTTCAGTTGAGAGTTTTTTAGAGAGAATAAGCTGCAGATTGTGCTATGAACATCTTTTCAACCATAATACATAACCTTTTGAAACAAGAAGGACATGAAATCTAAAGCAAAGAACTTTTGGCAGAGGTGAGGAGCAAAATGGCAAAAGCCCACAGAGCCATGGTAAATGAGATAAAAATTTAACTCACTTTTCAGACACAAGTATGTGTGGATATAGTAAAATTTCATCCATTGTCTTTGCATTACATAGATACATGTATCTGGCTGTCAGGTTATTTGCTACAGAAATTCTGTGTTCTGTTGCTGTTTGAACCTTCCAAATATATTTACCCTCTGGAAGACAGTATCTTTGACTTAAAAGAAAATTAAAATATGCTGGGTAGTTTTATAACTATTTTCCTTGCATTAAGGAAAGAAAACCACATAGAGGAACATTCAAGTAGTCCTGCTATCTTCTATGATGCTACTGGAATAATTAAGCAAGCAGAATTTGGGGCCTGTTAATTTTAGCAGATATTCTAAAGAATATTGTTCCACCTAATACAACAATTTAGCTGAAACAATAGTGACATAATTGACAAAATTACATAATAATTACAGTGCTTTAGAGCGAGCTATATTAAGGTATGACTCATCACTCAATACATAAGAAGGTACAGAACTACGTCAAATCCAGCAGTGCAGTGCAGTATAGTGTAGCCGCAGCCAAAAATGAAATTTAAAATCAGCAATCTTTTGTTAATAAATGGGGGGAGGAGAGGAATTAATGAAAAGTATGACTATGAATTTTGTTTTACTTTAATAAATTAAATTTTAAAAGTGACAATGAAAAATTGTACAATTACAATTAAGATTTACATCTTTTTTACAAAAATATGTAATACATTTTACTACTTGAACCTCATGCTTCCTCTGGCAATACTTGTAAGAGTTTGCTTTATTGAAAATGGAGAACTATTCCATTCCTCAGTTGGGGAAATGATTGGTGAAGTGGAAAAGCAATGATGACATTTTCAGAGATCATTACTTTTTTTTTTTATTAGAATACTTTATCAATGATCATTTTGAAAGAATGCACAGTGTAACAATCAAGCATAAAACACATAACTTCCCATGAAACATTTTAAATTATTTTCTATAATAGAATTTGATTGAAAACAATTATTTTAAAAACTGCAGAGGCTGAATACATGCATCTTGGACAAACCTGTACCGAAAATTTCTTCCTTGAATAAGCCTTACTTATTATGCAAAAGATATGTATATACCTTCTATCATTTTCCTATCTGTTAATACTTTCCTTGATAATAAAAATAGTTCCAGTTAAAGATATTATTCAACAGCACAATTATACATCATTAGCAAGGTTACTATGCTAAGTTCTTTTATCAAAGTGTGATGGTTTGTACTCACCAGGTGTAAAATTATACCGAGCAGAAAACCCGATAGATTCCAGCTCACCATCAGCAAAAAATTTAATCCATAGGAATCTGCCACTGGATTTTATCATGGGTGGATTTTGCTGTCCACAGAAACGTCCAATGATTGGGGAAAAGCCAAAAGGTCCATCTCGTACTTCAATATGGTCAAATTTACACTCCCAAGAAGGCTCTATGGAATATTTTTCATCAAAGTGTAGTTCAATGCATTGTCTAGGGGCAGCTAGAGATGAAAAGAAAATTATCTTATTATTTTCTAAACCAAAACCCTTCAAACTTAAATGAAAATCAACTATATATATTTTGTATGCATCTTAAAAAAAGGTCCATCTCGTACTTCAATATGGTCAAATTTACACTCCCAAGAAGGCTCTATGGAATATTTTTCATCAAAGTGTAGTTCAATGCATTGTCTAGGGGCAGCTAGAGATGAAAAGAAAATTATCTTATTATTTTCTAAACCAAAACCCTTCAAACTTAAATGAAAATCAACTATATATATGTTGTATGCATCTTAATATTTTGCTTAAAAACTTGTTTGAAAATTAGTACATCTATATTTTTATAGATTTTACACCATCAGCTTACTTGTCTATTCTTTTCCTTTAAAAAAGTGCTCATGACAGCAGTTTTTAGCAAAACTAAGATAGCTATGATGTAAAGCAAAATACAGTTTAGGAACAATTGGTTCAAACACAAAATCTTTCTAAGAAACTTATGCATCTGGAAAACCAGCGTTTTCTTATATTTGGGGGGAAGAAATGTTAATCAGAATACTTTTTTATCTAGTGCTCACAAAGGTGAAGAAAAAACTGATCAGAACTGTGCTATAGTAAGAAGGACAAATTCTGTTCCTATATGTATTGCAGTCAATGACAAGCTTGAGTGTAATTGCTTATACTCAGAATTACTTATCATTTGAAACATAAAGACAAGTGTAGTGAATTCTCACTTAAGAAACTAGATAAGGATGAAGCAAAATTAACATCTAACTAAAGAGCAAACAATATTCTACTGAAAACCTTGAAGAAACTTTATAGTGGTCACTTAATTAAAGATAAAAAACATCTTTATTCATAGATACTAAGGCTAGTGGCAGTCAGAATGATCTCTAAAACAAATATTCCCTGGCATCTCCTGTATAAAGCAAAATAGTTACTGGTTGAACTACAGTCTTTTCTTAAAAAGAGAAAAAAAAAATCATGGTTTTGTCTACAAATTTTAACATGTAGCATCCCTGGGGTACACTGTTCCTACATTTAATCCTGTCCATAGCAAAAAAAGTATGCCTTCAGTGTCTAGATCATGGTGCAATATAGCCTTTTGCTCACAAAGCCTTCTGCTAAGGCAAGGGTTGTTTGTGTCACTGCCTGCTGTGCCTCTCATGGGATCATGTCCTACAATTTACACGTCTTAGAAGAGGTTGAAATTGTGATGAGCTTTGCCTGAGTTACCATTCTTTTCACATGAAAACATGCAAGATCAAACTCCAAGCTGAGTGCATAAGCTTAACATGGAAACTGCTGCCACTCCAGCAGTCGGTATCCTTCCATTTCTTTCCTCGGGAATAATAGGAAAACTATCAGTGTGACCAGAACCTGCATCTTGTATGTATTTTGAAGTGTTTTCAATTGAAACTTTTGGGATGAGCTCATTACTCACACAAGAAGGGAGACTATTTAAGATGAACTAAGTAAGAAGACATTAGGTAAATCTTGTAATCTTTACATAAGAACACACAGTCAGATCCCATTTACAACTATTTCATGTAAATAAATACAGCCTCATTTTATAAGAGGCACTAAAGAAGCAAGTTAATAAAACATGTTATTTGAGAAGATTATTTTAATAGCTTTACTTTCAATGTTAATATAATTGGGTGATTGATATTTACTGAAATATTTAATTTAACATAAGAAAGAAACCTTATCAACTGTTCTCAATTTGAAGGAATTCACATTTAGGGAAGTACTTACTATTGGCTTGTTGTTATTTATAACAATTTACAGGAAATTTGTGATCTTTGTGGCCAGGCAAATTCAATAGCAAAATCAAAACCTAAAACTTTACATTTAATTGCACCAAATTCACAGTCCATGGAAATGAAACTACTTTGAAAGTATGAAAAAACCTTACAAAATTAAAATCAGATAATAAAGCTTGTAAAGATCTTATTAATGCTACTGTTGGTGAGGTATGAAGACCAAAGTAGATCTTTTAGGTTATAGTAAAAGCCTGAATAATAGGAAGACATACATCGATTAATTTTATTCAGATGTTTCTACCCTTGACTTCACATATTTATAACAAATATTGATTGAAACTTAACTAAGAAATACTAGGGCAGAAGAGAGCAATCAGCACCTTTCAATTTGGGATCATATTTTGTATGCTCTTATTCCATTTAAGGAGATTTGTTGAGAACTACTCATCATTCACCTAGGGACTGCAGAGTCAGGTATCAGAAACTCCATTCTGACAACACTTTAGGTAATCTTAAGAATGCTCATTAAAGCTTGAAAATCTTATATAGTCACTATTCATATATGTATTTGAAACAATATGCTATTAACCTACCTAAAGCTTTATTGTAATGTTTTAATGTTGTAAACTAGATATGAAGATAAATTCTGCTAGTATTGTTAGTGTCAGACAGCATCATACCACAGTGTATGGCTGCTCTGCAACAGCAACACGGCAACAAAGAGATACCTGCTTCAAAAAAGGCTTACGCCATTAATGTAACACATTTGTCCTTTATAAACTTCCTGTGTTACTCTATTTCATACCAAGAGGAGGCTTACAAGTGCTGGCCCATAGTTAAACCCTTAACAGGTCTTCTCTGAATCCAAGACTCATGTAACGTATGATAAAAATGGGCATGAGGCCCCCTCTAAGTTATATAGCTCAGTTTTTTGGTATGATTTTTGGTGTTGAAAAGGAGCCCTAAAGCCAATTATAGCCTCAATATAATATAAAAGGAGTCTTTGTGGGTAAAGGAGAATCAGGCCTACAGTTACACATGCGATCTATTGACTCAGTGAAAGCACGGCCTGAGAAAAAACTGCACAATTTCCACAACCTCCACATAGCTCTCTGAATCTCACATTACAAACTAGTTTTATGATCAGAA
Source organism: Aptenodytes forsteri (assembly GCF_000699145.1). Classification (NCBI taxonomy): domain Eukaryota; kingdom Metazoa; phylum Chordata; class Aves; order Sphenisciformes; family Spheniscidae; genus Aptenodytes; species Aptenodytes forsteri. Next base: position 511,934 of record NW_008794458.1, on the reverse strand, counting down.
TATTACTATAGTTTACTCTTCTCTGCTTTTATTTATTTTTCAACAAAGTCAAGACGAGGCTTTTCCTAGTGAAGCTCAGTTCTTGCTAGAGGATCAGAGAGAATCCCATCAGCTCAAGGAGCACTCAAGAAAGAGTTTCTACTTTCCCCCAAAGCTCCCACGTGTAGAGGCTGCTCCACATAAGAAAGGAGAATTGACTATTCATTAGCACCGTTTCTCCACTGCTAAATAAAACGAGGCTGGGGAACAAGTTTGGGGGCTGGACCACTGACCATTCACACTCCTTAAATGTTGAAATCACCTTCTGGCACCATTTTGGCTGTGACAGTGAGAACTGCCAAAACCCGTTCTTAAGCATGATGTGGTGGTTCGCATCAGTCAAGGACCATTCACCGCAAGCAGTTCGTATCTGTACTCTTGACCGGGAGGGTGAAAGGAGTTATTCTGTACGTGTGTGATTGTGCCTATCAGCCTTAAGGCCAGTGAACATTTCCTGACCTGTTTTAGGTATTAGTATAGGTACTGCCTGTGTCCCAGCCTGCTCTGCAAGCTAGTCCAAACAGGACGAGGTCCTTTCTCCTAACTCTCCCGAGGAATGTAACACTTTGTGTTTCTGTAACTGTGAGGACTGCGGTGATCACAAAAGATCGGGCAAAGGGAGGAAGGGATGCTATACACGCATCCATGCATCTTTTCATCATGTGTTTTTAAATGCACCTCTGTGCCTCATCTTGTACGATATTTAGAGTTAAAGGTTAAATGTTTTGTTTGCAATAACCTACCTAAGAAACAAAATTATTCAAAACTTCCTGGAAATGACCGTAAGGGATGAAAACACACAATTCAAACTCCCAACTTTAACTTCCTTTTTGTGAAAAAGGTATCATTTCAGACTTATACTCTGGCTTTAGCACAGGGTTTCTTTGCCAAATGCAAGCTAGAACAAACAGGTATTGTATAAATACACATCCTGTGCCACAGCTTTTGCAACAAAGTGTGTGCAAATGTGGTCACAGTAAAACTTACAGAAATACAGTGAGAACAAGTCCAGAATAATGACTAATAATAATGTATTATTATTACAAAACCAAAACTAAACAAACAAACAAAAAGCCCAGAATATGCAATTCTTCCAGACTGGATTGGAATCTGGCCATTTAATCAGAAAAGGAGGGATAGAGAGGTCATTTTTGGTATCCTTATTCACAGATAAAGCCCATTCACATCTTCAGAATGCTTTCTGTGGCTACAATATCAGGAAAAGTTGTTGTCAAGTCCAAATGAAATATATGGAAGCGGTCTCATAAAATTATTTTACAATAATCTTCCATATTTAGTTTTCAATTATCTTTCTTCAAAAATGTTTAATACCATGGAAAGACTACTTAATGCTTGCATGTCTTGTCATATTTTTCATCTAATTATCTTACACAAGTGCTGTCTTGAGATTTTACATTCACTGAAAAAAAAGGCATTGGGTTCCAACTTGCGGTAGAAGAACAGTTGCAGCAAAAACACACAATTATGGTTTTAATTCTGATCAGCTTCTAAGTCTGTGTAAGTGACAGCTGAAATTAAGAGAGAAATCTGTTTCAATTTACCAGACTGCATGGAAATGAGACATTGAACTCAACACTTACCCCCACCTATCTGAACTGCTACATGACTAATAGTTTTCAATAATCCTTGGTCTTTCTGGTTGTCTAGCTATTATTTATTATAAGAAATAATATTAATAATATATTAACCTCCTTTTAAAAGAGGATTCTTCTCTTGTTTTGATGAAAACTTTTTGAACACAAAAATCACTGTGAAATACAAAAGGACTTTGAGCAGAGATTTTTCGTACAGGGATACATGATCATTTTCTAACACCTGTGAAATATCTAGGATTAAAAAGTTTAATGGTCTTCAGTGAAAACATCAAGACCTTCAAGAGAGCTAACTCTAAATGTCCACAAACATATAATGTGGAAGATTTATTTCATATCTCTGTAAAGCAATTCTAGTCCATACCTATATTTATAAATAAACATTTAATTATTAAAAACTGAAAAATTGATAAAATCTTACAAGTATTTCACTTACAGGATTTCCAGACAAATTCTTAAGATATATTGTGTAAAGCATGACTATGCCGCTCCCCAAATATTTTTAACACGAACAAAAGCCTTTGCTCCTACAAAATCTCCTGTGCAAATTTCCCTTTGGAGCACACATGCCAAATTTTCTGCAGTCTGGCAAAGGCTAATGCTGCCAGTGCTGCGGTTGTTCTGGGCAGCTGTGAACTTTGCCAGGTTAGAGTCAGGAATATGCGAAACAAGGGTGAAATTGGGCCCAACAGGGAATTTAATGTGTACACTCAGCTATTTCCTACGTTTTCTATATGCCCAATAAGACTGAAAGAAAAAAAAGAACAAATTCTCAATGCATTTTGAAAGGCAGATGGGATTCACCAGAAGCTCCTCTATGGCATTATAATTTTTGTACTGAGTCCATGACTTCTGGATGACCTAAAGGATTTCTTTTAGAAAGGCATCCAGTTTGGACTTAACATTCCTAGTTGTTCCAATAGTTAATTGTATTACTACTAAAATAGAAGAAAAGAAAAAAAAAAAGGAAAAGAAAAAGAAACTTCTAGCTGTTTGATCTGCTTATGCCTTTGACTGCTAGGGTAGAAGCCTCTGCAGTCAGAAATCCTCTTCTCTTTTAGAAACAGTCTATGATCATGGCAGTTTTTGCCATCTCCTTTACTTCACCAAAGTAATTTTGAAATGATAAAAGGCTTGCATACATTTAAAATGAGCTACAATGTGGGGGAAAAAATTGTTTCATAAGATGAAATTCAATTTTATTACAACACACTACATGCTGGAGTCCTCAGTCCAGTCCACTAAAGTCGGTAGGAATTGTGTTTGAGGGAAGCCGTCAGAATTTGCCCTAGATTGTGTTTGATAGCAAAAAATGAAGGAACGAAAGCAGGCAGGTAGGAAGGAACCTGGTGATTGGTATATGTATTTAAACTCACATCATACAGCTGTCAGTATGGTATAGACAGTCCTAGTATGCTGAACTCTCTAAGACATACAAATGGGAGATAGCAATGTGGGAATGCTATTACGGATCATATCGACAGTCCCCCTAGTTTGGTATTTGGTATTCAACAGCAGCCAGAAGCTATTTGAAGCGTATTGGAATCTCAGTAACAAATATAGGAATGAGACGCATATGGACATGTTTCTGTCTTACTCTAAAATTGAATGCATGTTTATGTCCTGGATTAGCAAGGATTATCCACTCCATAGATTGTTATCTGACCTCAGAGATATTGCTATTAGTAAAATAAATAATCCTTTTTTTTTTTTTGCAATCCTTTAACTTCAATACCTTATGCCAATGAGTGCCACAGAATATAAAAGATATGGGGAAAAGTTTTCACGAGCTAGCCTTCTTTATCATTTTCTGCCATTTTTATATGTTGTAAAAAGAATAAATATGGACAAATAATTGACTGTAATTACAAAGTAATCTTTGTTGTCCTCCAGTGTTTCTCCTTTTGCTTTTTTTGAAAACTGCCACTTTTTAAAATATCATTGCTCAGACATCTTACTACATCTCTGTTTATTTTTGTGACATTTTTCAGACATAACTATTCCTGATCTTTTTAGAAGCTAGAAATAGACATGGTAGATCAGAGCTGAAAGTGCTGTGCAAAATGCATGGTTCTCATCAAATTATATACTGATAGAGCTGCTATCATCATAGGTTTTAAAATACCCAATTGCAGTCCAAATTGTTGATTATGGCTGGAGAGGAAGCAGAAAATATCAATGTCATAAGAAATTATCTGCAACATTTTGCCAGATTGATTTTTCCCATAAAATATAACAAGATGTCTGTTGAGTTCAGATTACTCTTTTTACTATACATTGCTCCAAACTTGTCAATGTGGAATTTCATCTTCATGATAGAAGTTGGTTGATTAAATCTTTCCTTCCTAAATTGTTCTTAGACATTTCCAATTTGGCTATTCTAACTTAGGTTATTGCAACAGCGTATTTTGCCACCTTTCAGCTTATTAACTATATTTTTGTAAGTACTTAATTACTATAATAAAGACAAAGGTCTTTACAATAAAGGGTTTTCAGGCACCTTCTTGCTAAGAGGAGGAACACCTTATGGCATGAGACGCTGGGCTAAGGTTTACAAAAATGGTCATTTTTTTTTTTTCCTCACACCTTTTCTCTTTAATGATAAAATATTTCTCTGGGTTTCAGATCCTTGAAGATAAAATAGGCTTCCTTCTTCCCAGCCTCACAGGAAAGTTAGAAAGATAATTTGAGTAAGATATGCAAAAGACCTGAGTCTGGTAACATAATTCTAACAAAAAGTATAACGCTAGGTAGTACGTATTGAATCTATACATTTATCTTTTTTTAAAATTCTATTTTTATTTTAAATCAATTACTAAACTATGAAAGAACTTAAATGTTTACCATACATCTGTTTAAATTTCAGATTCAAGTGGGAAGACTGGACAAGCATAAATTTTCTTTAAAGGGCTTGTTTGACTCCATGATTTATAATCACCTCTATACTTCTGACTTCAGTCAGGTTACCTAGACTAAAGTGGAATTCAGAGATCTCAGTCATTTTGCTGTGATTTTTTTTCCTAAACAATACATACGACATTTACTATCCATCATTTCCCTGGAAGGTTTTTATGAAATATATTTATTTTAGTAACTCAGCACTAGATTTGGAAAGAAAGACTGGTTTCTAAAAGGGCCTAGCGGGGGTTCTAAAGCGGCTAATTCAGTTTGAATCAGCTATACACCTTTGGAAATCTCTCTTGATACTACCTGCATCTTTAGTAGAATAAATATTTTCGTAATTCCTGCTTCCATCATTTGTAGTTAATAATTCTGCCCAACCAAGCATGGATAGAACAAGCGTCAGTGTTGTATTCTGCATGTTTTCACAACTCATGAATGAATCTTCCTGGTTCCAATGCCTTACCATTCTGTACCTGATTCATCTTTTCTGCTACTAAGCTGTGACAGTATCTAATCTCTGTTACTTTCCACAGATTCATTTTTACAACAATCCCTTCAACATCCATTGTGCTAAGACTGATGAAAAGAAATGGCGTAACTTGCTTGTAATACACCTCTAGCCTTTCTTACATCACCTCCATGCCTGCAACTGTCTACTCTTTAAAAACTGTGTCTTACAGCTGTTTGGTGTTAAAGTTTATTCTTTTCTGGTTTTGTTTTGGTTTTGGATTTTTTCATTTATTTTTGTTTCTTATGAAAAATTGCATGGAAAATAATTTTTACACTCACTATACAGATATTTCTTGTATTACTTTCTTTACTGTACTTCGCTTAGCTATGCTTGTCATCCCTGATTCAGTTATGATAAGTTTAAAATATCTATATGAAATTCAAGAGCATTTTTGTTTCCTGTATTCACTTTTTTTACTCATTTTAAAATATTCTTTATTCTGTCATGTTACAGCATTTTAGGTTCTATTCATTCTCTGAATGTCCTGAAATAAATTATACTGTTTTTATTACTAAGTGACTCATGCATACTTACCACCTGAACTAATTTATGAGTGATGTCAGGAAATAAATCAAGTATTTTCCAGTATTTCTTGGTATGCTATACAAAATTTTTAAATTTTTTACAAAAAAAAAAAAAAAAAGAAAAAGAAAAAGTGCAGAGATAGAGCTTCTTTAAATCTTGTGTCTTGAAAAGATTTATCATGATACAGGCTTTACCAACTCTTCACATATAATAAAATAAAACACTTTTTTTTATACAATTGATGATAGGAAATAAAGATTCTTCAGCTGGTCACCTTCTATAATGTAGACGCATTCCCTGTCAGGAGGATACTTGTTGGGGTAATTGGGAGAAGTGAAGATGCCTCCTTCTGCATATTTTGTCCAAGTTCCACACTGCACTGGTTTCTGTCCTTCGGAAGTAGTTTGCTTTTCTGTGAAACAATCACATTAAGCATTATATAATTAGGTCACAAATTATTATGTCCCTATGACACTTAGAACTCTCTGACAGAATAAAATAGTCCCTTTTGTCAGTGGCCTCAGCTTTTTCCTGTTGAGACTAAGAGTATGATCATTGACCTGGGGGAAAATGAGGCTGTTCTTTAGGGGTACAAACATATAATTCTTAAAACATTTTTTCAACGCAGAGAAGAGGCTTGGATGTCTAGGGGAAGACATATTTATATTGCTTTTTAAATAATAACCTTGTTTGGAAAGCACGTGCTCAAGAAATGGGAAACATGAATTTACCACTCATATATCTCAAAAGGCTCAAGCATGTGCTCTATCAGCAAGCTACGTGCCATGGCATAGGAATACATCAGAGTCACAAAATCAAGAAAAACCCCACAGAATTATGATAGAATATACAAGTTGTTTTAAATTCGCAGCAGCTTGACTCCATATTCACCAGACAGAGATAGACGGGGGAATTCCTGGATTCTGGTTCATAGATTATTTTTATCTTGCTGTTTGCTGTAAAATTAATAAATAGTTCTGAGGCCAGGAATCACAGCCCAGAACTTTCCTCCTCTTAGGTGAATCATCAGAGAGCAGAGTCAGACCTTCCTGTTTGCTTTCTTGCTAGCCCTGAAACTCCTGCACTCCTTTCTGCACATGGGCAGAGAGCCTGGAGACAAAGGTTTGAGTCTGTTTAGGCTGAAGAAGATGAAGGATCACTTCCTGGGCATCATGCTTTAACAAGTGGGCTAAAATAAGATGGATTCTTCAGAGAGAAAAACACTTAGGCTGGAATTACAAGGAAGGATAGTAGGTTCTAGACCTCACACAGGTGTCCAAAGAGGACTCCTGTGTTTTGTTCCGAATGAGGTATCTATACCCAAGGAACATCCCGTCTAACTTGAGCCTCTGATGTGTAAAGCCAAGTTATTTGAGGCTCCCTCTTATGATCAGTGGAGGGAGACAGGCACCTTCCAAGGATGATTTTAACTATCTGAGATCTGCCTTATGCTCTGCAAGCGTTTTTCTTTCTGGTCTGTATCCAAGCTGAGTACAACACGGATCCTAATTTCCTGAGATGAATTCAGGCCCGCAGGGACTGAGCATTCAGACACAAGTAAAGACATACACTGTGCTTAGCAACTCTCCCTGCTTGGCTCTCACCACACTTAGCATCCAGGGCTTTTAAGAACCTCTTTCTATCCACACCCTGCACAAACACACCCATGATACCAAATTTCAGATTTTGAATTCTACTTCAACAAGCAAAAAGATCTTAAGTGCAGATAGGTCAGTGCCCAAACTGGACTTCCCAATTTGAAAGAGGGGGCACTTCACAGTCTTTAGTTAGAGTCAGGCTGAGTCTAGCTGTAGATCAGGTCACTAACTTGTTAAAAAAAGTACCGCTGGATTTTTGTGTGTGTACAGGAGCACAAATACTCAAAACAAATGAACAAAGGAGAGACAGTGGAAGTAGGTGAACTACTAAAAATTTCAAGAACTAAACTAACAACTCAGATCCATACTTTGGACTCTAATATAACATCTGACAAAAAGTCTGAAGTTTACATACCTGTTCCTTTTTTGGTTGCCCCAGACAAATGTAGGATGATTAGACTTGCTACAACTGAAAGAGAAATATGCATTAGATATCACAGTGTGATAGTGCCTGCAATCAAATCAATTGTAAACATCTATCTTAGAAGAATACAAATTAAATAGAATTACTGTAAAAAAAAAGTTTCATGTTTACTTGCATTTTTAAATAGCAGATTTGGTATAAACAAGTTTCTTTGTGATGTGTCCTTGTAAGTATTTATCTTTGTAAATGTATCCAAATAAAGAGGAGATCTTTTGGATTTAAAACAAAATCCCCAGGCACTGATGTTTCCCTCCTATTTCTTTTTCTTCTTTTTTTAATGTTAGAGAAAAACATTTTACCAATATTTATTTATATAATCATAGCTTGGGCCAATAATAGAAAAGCGGCTGCTTTTAACAGAGGGAGACAAAGGCCTGCTAAGTTTCAGTGCCACTGGACTCACTAACGTCTCTTGCTATGGCATAATAAAATTTGAAAATGAGTACTGGGAGTAGGAAAGAAGTGAGGGGTTGGGTTCTTCACATCCATCAAAGCATTTGCAAATCCCTAGTGAAGTAAATTATTGTGTGTGTTTAACAGTCTCATTAATCTAGTTTGTTTGACTTGTCAAGAGGGTGTTGCTTTGTGCTGCAGTGAATCTGCAGCCCATTTCAGAAATAGAAGTCTCCTCTCTCCAACCATGATAGGACAGCTATGCCTCTTGGGAACAAATGTGACCTTTCTGAGGTGGACTTCAACCTGGAGATAATTTCTGAGTTTCTGGGAGTTTCCGAATATAATATTTTAACTACAAAAGGCTAAGAGGCAAACACTTAGGCCAGTCATAATGAGACTGCTTTGGAAGATCAAAGTGACTAGCTAGCTACCTGATGAAGAAATCATGCACTGAAAATAGCATTTTCTGGTCATCACCCATATCTTCTTTGTCTGTCGGAGAAAGTGGGATAACAAGAGCATAAGAGAACAGATCCATCAGTTCTTGGAGTGCTCGCGGTTTTGACCCCAGCTAGTTTGGCGTTAAGCCCAGACAGAGTGCCCAGACTGCACTGAAGTTAAAGTGGAGATGAAGTTGCATGTTTATTCTGAGTATTTTGGATCGATCAGCTGCCATTCGTATTGTTGACTATGATGAGGAATTGATGGACCTGTGGTCTTTAACAAATGTAATTGAATGGCATACTTTCCTCCTCTTCTTATCCCCAAGAGACACCAAAAGTCATCATGGGCTAGTAACTAGCTACCAAAACGATCCTTTCAAAGATGGTGTTTTCATCATTTTCAGCTTTTATACTGCAAATAGTCTGCAATTTTTAGCCCAAAGAAAGTCAGTCTCCATATTTCCAGTATTCTGATGGCATTGAGATCTCTATTTCTATGCCTTTGACGCTTCCAGTGTGGCAGAGGGTTTGAGGCACAGGTGATGGCTACCTTATTAAGCAGGGAAAGGCTGAAGTTCTGGGAAAATGAAAGCTTGGCAGCATATTCACTGTTTCTTGGTCAGGCTCACAGTCCCTGTTTCTTTCTGAATCCCTCAGCTAACAGAGACGGATGTTGGCAGAGCTGGTAGTTAAAAACTCTTCTGTGTCATGGGCATTCAGTGAGAACATTACATCTTCTGCTCGGATCTGAATGCTAACCAAACATTCCTGCCCTTACTCTCCTCAGGGATGGATTCTGGAAATACATGTTAGCTGGGACTCTGCCCGCTGGCTGTGTCAGAATCTGAAGGCAATGCAGGATTCGCCCATTTACTAAGTTGCTCATTTCCTTTAGCTGTGTTTCATGCAGTGAACATACTGCATCTATGCCTGTAACCCTCACCAGTCAAAACCTAATTTCTCAATAGTGTGAGGTGGATTGGTGTTAGAATATGGAGCCAGCTGCCGGCGTTCTTTCTGCCCACAAATTTATGGAAGCTAGAATAGGATGCACAACAGCCAAAGCCCATGTGAGAAATGTTTCTTCTTAGGCAATTAATAACAAGTCATATCTGATTCTTACAGGTTCATTTTAAGCACCTTTATCTATTAGCTCTCCCCTCCTTTTCTATATGGAAAAAACTGAAGTTCAGAGAAGTAAAGAGAGTTGGTCCAAGTCATAGAGATTTTACTACCAAGATGACAGAAAAAACACAGGTCTTTTCAATTCCAGCTGTAACCGCTAGAAAGGATGCTTCCAAGTCACAGACCTATGTTATTCCAAAGCAGGGAGCTATACTTACATATCATCATGTCAGTATTGATTATTAATAAGGAGTCAAAATAATCTTGATAATAAAATGTAATAGACAAGAAGAGACTAAGAGACTAAGTTTTTTCTGGGCATATCATATCTAACATTTGGATAGATTAAGTGAAATACTTCTCCCATATTTCAAAATAGAAAAAGCCTCTTGATTTAGTGGCATTAACTCCAGCGTCACCAAAATCTGTATATTGCCAGAAAGTAATTAAAATTACGGGCTTTATGGGAAAAGATAACACAATATTTTTTGCCTAAGCAGTCAAGGCAGTTCATTTTACTCTATGACCCCTTGCATTTTTCTTTCTCAAGCCACGGGAAAAGAACAGTGCTTCTCACAGAGAAAACAAACAAACAAACAAACAAACAAACAAACAAACAAACAAACAAACAAACAAACAAACAAACAAACAAACAAACAAACAAACAAACAAACAAACAAACAAACAAACAAACAAACAAACAAACAAACAAACAAACAAACAAACAAACAAACAAACAAACAAACAAACAAACAAACAAACAAACAAACAAACAAACAAACAAACAAACAAACAAACAAACAAACAAACAAACAAACAAACAAACAAACAAACAAACAAACAAACAAACAAACAAACAAACAAACAAACAAACAAACAAACAAACAAACAAACAAACAAACAAACAAACAAACAAACAAACAAACAAACAAACAAACAAACAAACAAACAAACAAACAAACAAACAAACAAAACCACCCCAAAGAGACCAATCATGCAATCTTCACTCATTGAAAACTGTCACTTGGGAAGCTTTGACAGTACAGCAACAATATTGTGATTATCTGGGTATGGGAATTATTTTAAAGAAGTTTCCACCAAATTTCTTGTTGCATTCTCTCTGTCTTCCTCCTCCCCCTTTCCCTCCTAATCACGGGTGTAATTATAATCATGCTTTCTAGTGCCACTCTGATTACGCATCTTTGCATCTTTTTGGATCTGTGCATTTTTCCATTACAAGCTGTACGTTAAGAGATTCCTCTCTTGGCCAGGCAGCTTTTTGGAGGCTGTGATTTGGCATAGACATGGCTTAGCCTAGCGAAGAGTTGTTGGACAAGCAATACCTGGCCTTAGCGCTGCTATTTTACAGGTGTGGGCGCAGAGAGAGGTGCTGTAAAAGAACTGTGGCCAGTCAAGCCCCTTCAGTAGAGTGGGCCCTCTGCAAAACTGAGGCGGGAGAGGGGGTCCCATCTACGCAGCCTGAGGCCCCTGGGGGTCTTCGACGAATAATTGTTACATTTCGGTGCCTCCCTGCTGCTCCTGGAGGATTTC
>NW_008794458.1:498745-499848 GCF_000699145.1 Aptenodytes forsteri | reverse complement strand
TTTTGATGCGTTGAAGAAGGGATTAATGGGTCCGTCATCAGCTCCCTGTGCTTGCTCCTCTGAAGGGGTGGGGGCGGGCGGGAGGGAACCCAAAGAGGAGGGGTGGAGGGAAGAAAGATTTACCAAATAGGGGATTTAGTCATATTTGTGTGCAATGCGATCCTTATTAGAGAAGAAATCCTTTAAAATCGAACAAATCCTTTTTTGCAAAACCCTCTCCCTGCGCGTAGCATAGTATCAAGTGGTAGCAGCGGCAAGAGGTTGAAAACACATTGCACCGTCTGAAATCCTCTCGGGAATGGATGGAGCGAGATAGAGATGGATGGGGATAGAGAGATGTCCCCTCGCTTCTCCAGTCCAGGGCGAAAGAAGAAGAAAACCCTGGAGACTCCTCCATTCATTCAGTGCAGGGGAAGGGGAAGGGAAGGGCGGGAGGATGGTGGTGGTGGGGAAAGAATGACTTCAAAACTGGGAAAGGAAGAGTAAGAGGAGAGGGATCGTCTCCTCTCCCCTAATCAGTTCATGGATCAGACAAAATGCCCATGAGTTCCTCCTTGAACTGCACCTGCCAAAGAGAAATTGAAAAGATTTTCTCCCTTGGGAGGCGACTTCTCCATTTACACACCCCCACACACGCACGCACACACACGCACGCACAAAAGGGAGCAATAAAAGTTTAGCTGCTAATCCTCCGGCCGCAGATACAATGATTGCCTCTTCCAATCAGCCCAGAGACGACAGCAAAAGCTCTCCCTTTCGCTCCCCCCTCCCTTTCTCAGGCTTATCTTCCTCCCCAGCTACATCCCACCCCAAACACCTATCCCTTTGACGAGGCTGCGGAGGGCTAGTGGCCAGGGCGGGAAGGGAGGAGGGAGAGTAGAGTAGGCAAAACATATTAATAATAAGCGTACTGAGAGAAGCTGAAATGACCTCAGCGAAAAACAAGAGAGGAGGAGGAGCTGATGGACAGAAAGGGCAGTGTCCCCTCTTGGCCCCGGGAGCCGGCCCTGCAGGGCCGTGGCAGCCAGCAGCTGCCTCCCGCAGCGCCGCGGCCCCGGCACCCCCCGGCCCGGGCAAGGGGAGGGCGGCGGGGATAGATAGGG
>NW_008794458.1:489118-498224 GCF_000699145.1 Aptenodytes forsteri | reverse complement strand
CCCGGCGCCGGGCGCGGGGGGGGGGTGCGCCCCGGGGGAGCCGGGCTGCCCGCCGGCGTCGGGTCCCCCAGCCCGGGGCCTGCCGGCTAGCTGGTGGATAGTAATAACGTAGTCGGGCGACCTGTTGTCTTTAGGGCAGCTTTTGAATGAGGCGGGTACCTCTACTCCCTTTGGGACAGCGCTGAACAGCACAGCTGCTATTCCAGAAGGTGAATGATGAGGAAGCCTCGATTTTTTTTCAGTAAATCGCCGTGTTTTAACAAAGAACCTCAGGGCTTTTTTCAGCCTGTGGTTTGTCTGCTCTGTACTCTGAAATAAGGAATATATCTGCCATCGATGCTTACAAATGCAGACAGTCAGCAATAGCAGCATGCACATTAGGATAAGTCTGAGGTGGTCTTGGCTAGCAGAATTCATCCATTCAACCAGCCAGCCAGCCACCACCCCAGCCAGCCTGACTTTGAGCATTTAAAAATCCTGCTGGGTGAGAAGGGCACAGGATTCAGTTACAGTGCTCTGCAGTAAGCTCCTTATAATAAGGAATATAGAAGATATAAGACCGCATGAAAGGATTCACCTATGTTTTGTGTAATCTGTCTTGCTATTAGCAACATCAAGTCTGCAGCTGTTAATCTTAATAAACTGTCCTACTCTGCTTTCTAACCCTCTCAGCACTTTCTCTGACCTTCTCTATTCTCTCCTGCCTCAAGTTAAAGAACTTTATTTGTGCAGTAATTGAAAGTCACCTGATTTATCCATAGGATAAACTTCTATAATACAGATGTGCAGTCTGCCTTAGTCAAGCAACAGTAGAGTAACTGAAAAAGGATAGTGTTGGAAACAGTCATAGGAGTGTTTATAGACAGTCAGATGTTTCTTCTGCAGGATGATGCAGACATCCATATGGCTAAGTTTCAAGTTATAGTTACTTAAAAAAAAAGGTTATAGAACAAGTAGGCACAAAACAGCTGATTTTGCTGTTCTGGGAAAATGTGCTGTGTCACATCATATAACAGCAAGTTTCAACATTTTTCCTTTTTTGAAATATGGTGTTTTCATCTTTAAAGATCTTAGATCTCTTTTGATTGGCACTCTCAATTTTAAGGACACCATTGCAACAACATTGACAAATAGCATGTGGTACATACTAGGTATGTTTAAAATACTCCAAAAGGTAATCAGCCACCATCACTATGGAGTGAGACATCCACAAAATAGCTGAGGAATGGTCATTGCATGTTCTGCTAATGAGACCTTAAGGGGATATCTCAGGATCTACATAGGCGGACGCTAAAAGCTTGTTCAAATGTGCTTATAAGCAAGCACACAGGGTTTGTAAGTTAGAGACTGGTCAAAATCACTTTCTACTTCAGTAGATCGCTCTCCTGTAGAGAGTTTGAAATTTTGAACTTCATACTACTACTAAAGTCTTCACCATGACCTTTTCTTGCTTTATGTCTCATTTTGTTGCAAAACCTGTTTATGTGAGTTTTGGTAAACACTCTTTGTAAAAAGGTAGTAGCTCACCAGCCAGCATGCACCTTTCCCTACCCTGTTTTTTTATGGGTAAATATTTATATACTTAGTGTGTAGGTTTTGCATCCTTAATTAGCCAATAACCATACCCTTACATTTCTGCTAGGCAGTAAACTAGAAAAAGGAGAAAGAGATTCACGTTTAATAAGACGTGAAATGTTAAAAAAAAAAAATGGGAAAGAATAGTGGACATAAACAATTGTCTCAAATGACATCTTAGTATTATTTGGAATCCTTTGGATTTTACTCAGTAAGAGTCTTATTGATTTTTAAATGGGTTTAAGTTTTTTTGAAGTTTGAAGTTTTGCATTTTCCTTAGAGTAAGAACATTGCCTTATTTTATTACATGGAATGACAGCTACACTTTTAGATTAGAAATGTACTTTTATTAGTTCTTTATTGGATGTCGGCTGAAATCTTATTTTTAAAAATAAGCAAGACAACCAAACACAATTATGCTTCTTGATTCAGTACATACAATGTTATTCTTTGTAGCTTTAAACCATACATTACATGGTAATCTCTTCATATAGCACATTCTGTCAGCCTCTCTCTTTCACTTTCACAGCTGAATTTTTCTATTGATTTTTATGGGAGTTTGTTTGAACCCAGAATATTTTATTCAGCAAGGTATGAAGCTCTTCCTTCCTGTGGTCTAACATCTTTAGGGTAACCTAAGGCACTGATCAGCCCGAGGATGGTTAGCATGGCAGAAAGGAGATCAACCATTTGGAGAGCAATTTAAGCGCTATGGAACATTTTCAAATTGAGATTACCAAATGAAAAAAGACAAACAAGTACAAAAATGTTTCTAACAGTTTTGTCCGAAACAGTAGTGTACAGTTTCCTATTGAGAGCTAAGCGAAGGACTGGACTCTTTAACGGACAGAAGAAAAGCTTTTGCCTCCGAACTGTGTTATGCTGGTGTTTCAATCACAAGAAAAGAGAAGAAATTTCTGCTTTGCTTTCCCCCTTCTGTGGTTAATCTATGTGTTTATATGACAAATAGCAGAAGTAAGTCCTGGGCAACTGACTGTAGGTGCCCCTGCCTGAGCAGGGGTGTTGGACCAGACGACCTCCAGAGGTCCCTTTCCACCTCAACCATTCTGTCATTCTGTGATTCTGTAAGCAAAGGGGGACAATGGAACATAAAGGAGGGGAACAGTTCCATTTTATGGTGAGAAAAAGAAACTCCTTAATATTCAGGATTGAATTAGCTTGCTTTCATTTGTAACATGATAGAATTAGACAATATATCTGGATTATTTTCTCCTTGAACCAGAAATATATTGTCTAATTGTATCATATGTTACAAATGAAAGCAAGCTAATATTCAGTCTCAGTTAAAATGGAAAATTATTCAGCCTCAGTTAAAAATTTCCCAACATGGAGGCATCCTAGGTAAATTGCCCCTATACCTTTCTCCATTAAAATCTTTCTTGTGAAAACAGAATCTGTCCAGCATTTATACCTTTTCTTGGCCATTTCGGACAGTCTTGTCCTATCCCTGCTCTGCCATTGACTACTGTTCTAACTATGCCCCTTAATAACTAAATGAATTAATTCCTCTTTGTGTAGATAAAAGACTCAAAGGATTCAAAGAAGCCATGAGTTACTCCCACATTCCTACTGAAAGACTCCTTGAACTGCAAGAAACAGCGAAGTTATGAAATGGAGGAGACACTGGCTTCCTGATTTATGGAGAGCAATCTACCCATCTGAGGGTGGGAAAGAAGAAATAAGAGAGTGATATTTCACTTCTCTACACTTTCTTTAAAAACAGTGTGGATTCTGTGCTGACATATGTAATCGCAGATGCATTTTTTGTCACAATCTCTTTGTGAATGGTTTTTGTTGCTAGAATGTAGCAAATCCAAACTACAGGCTAAGAATAATACAGCTATACGCAGTGTGACATTTGGAAAAGCTGAAACGAATCCCCAAGCCAATCAGCACATCTACGTTCAGGTTTTAGTTCAGACTGTGTGGTTTTGAAGTGAATCTCCCAATTGCCCCCACTTACTGCATTTTGGATTGCAAATTGGAGCCGTCTTTGAGCGTGTGAGCTGTTTTACTTACTTATGGATGAAACTAAGCTGAGAGACGTGTTCCAGGAGCAGAGTCTGTTTTCCAACTTCTAAAGGGCGTGCAGTCCACAGGAACAGAGTAAAACTAATGCTAAATAAATACCCCTTAAAACAGATACAGAAAAGGCGTGGAGATCTCAGTACCAACCATTTTCCCTTTCGGATAAGCTCCTTTTGCACTGAGTTACTTATTAATGTGGACTTATCCAATATTTCTTTCAACTGGGATAGAAGCTGAAACAAGAAAAACTGAAATATACTCCATTATTTTTGTGATGAAACACCTACCGAGAGGCATAATATATATCTCTGTTTGATATCAGGATAACGGCACCTTTTGGTCCCTTAAAATAAAATCTATTCTCTCATTATCCATTTTCTGGTCATTTGCAGACCTTTTTCCTGTAAATGCAGGAGGACTCTGGGTCTGCACCCTTCCAAGAAAGGCTTTTCTGAACACAACAAGGTTAGAACACCTCTTCTCACAAACTTTTCTTGGAAATTGAGGTGTGTTTCCCTTCTACCAGCCAGTCTGGGTGATAATACTCAAATATGAGGAGAAAGCAGTTTAAACAAAGAAAGAAGAAAAATCTCATAGTTTTTATCTGCAGAGTTACTCATAATTAGCCTAGGATTTAATAAGTGCGATTTGGATTTACATGATACCCCACAATTTCAATGAGATAATAGACTTGTCTTCTACAGGATGTTTACTTTTTTTTTTTCTTTTTTTTTTTTCCTTCACCTTTGATTAGTCTCACTCTGAAATGGAATGAATTAAAAAATATTTGTTGTGCGATACAGGAATTGGTAAGGTTGCCTACTATACTCAGTTTTCTTTGCTTTATCTAGAACAGAGGTCTCAAAATGGGGGGAGATTGTGCACTCATGGGGTGCACAATACAACCCATTGGGTTGCAGGAAGAAATTTTTTTGCACCATTAAATAAACAAAATTAAAATATTTTTTAAATAGTGTTTATTTCATCTTTATTGCATCCTTTTAAATTTCTATTTTTGTATATATTTTATAATGTACAAAATACAGCAGCACATGTATATAATTTATAAATTATAAATTAATAAATATACATTTATTGGGGATGCATGGTCAAAAATCTTTTACTGGTAGAGGTTCGCGATGAAAAAAGTTTGGAGACCACTGACCTAGAAAACCACTGCCAACTATCCTCTCTGGAGCAAAGGATACTTGCAAAAGTGCTAGCCAGGATTCCAATTTTCAGGCTGAGATATATTTGGCAATTAAATTAAGGGTTTCAAGAACCTTTGATTTTACCATTTCAAGAAAAAGGGTCATTCTTAATGGAATTTCTTAGTACAGAATACAGATCCTTTTTTTGTAATTCACATGTTGGTGACTTGGTTTATGAATTAAACATAGACATATTGCTATCTGAAAAAGCTCAAGAAATTCCATGTTTATTATTGGTAAAATCTGGAAGAAAGCTGTTAAACAGGAATATTTGAAAATATTTTCTCCTTCCCTACTCATCCAGTAGGAATTTTGTGATTACTACTCTCTGGCCAAATTAACTAATGTCAAAAAAAAAAAAAAGAATGAACAAGAAAAATTATAAATAATCAGTTTTCAAAGAAACAACTGTAAGAGTACATGAATCTCATGGTAAACCTTTCTCAAGATTATATTCTGAATCATCAATCACAGGCTAAGAATTTGAAGACAACTGTGGAAGATAAACCATGGGAATATGCTTAATTGAAAATTGAAAACTGAAATGGCAGAAGCTAAAATTAATTTTAAAATAGATAACTTACTCCTTACAAAACTTCTATAACTTGCCACACAATGAAAACTTATTTAAAAATTGCTACTTGCTTTTTTTCTGAAGAATAACTTCCAGCTAGTTTCCACACAATAGGCATGTTGTGTAAAAGTCAAAATTTCTTTTACATAGATTAGTCTAATCCAAATCACTAATACTACAGTAAGAAAGTGCTACTAAATTTGGGTACCACATAACAATGACTGGTCCACATTTGAGATGGAAGACTCAGATCTTTATATCACAGTTAAGGGAGACCCTTTAAACCTGATAACCACCATATAATCAATAATTGGTATAATAAATTAAGATCTATTGCAAAATCAAATGCAATACTGTTTTCAGCAGAATGTTATGTTGGGCAAATGCATTAAAGAATTAAAACTATCTGATATTTATTATGAAGTAAAAAATGACATATCATTATATATGAATGGTAAATATTTTAACAGTCCTTCTGTAATTCATTATTAAACCTGTTATTTAATACTGAGAAAGACTATGTTAGATTCAAGAACAATATGATATAAAAGAATTCAAAGAATTATTAAGAATGGTTCAAAATGGAGATATACTTACCTATTTTTAAATCCTGAAAGTAATTCCTTGGATGGGAAAATATGCTCCTCTGTGATTCATATTTGTACAAAAAAAGTTTGTGAATTTTTCAAAAGTGTAAAATATCTAGGCTATCTTTCACTTTTATATCCTAAATTATATTTCACATTTTCAAATCTTCCTAAAATTAAATGCTACATGTATGCATAAACATGTATATGCAGAATTTTGGAATTAGGTATTCATAATAGCACTGTTTTATCTTGTATAATGAAGACTAGAAATAAGCCAACTTTGAGGTTTCTAACTTCACCTTTTCTGAACTATGCCAATTCAAGTATGAATATTCATACAAGTCAGAGCATTCATTTCCATATTTACTGGAATTTAAAGGAGTCCTTGCAGAGATTTTGCTCAATCCTAAAAAAAAAGGGGAAAAAAAGAATCCTCCCCATATGATGGCAGCTGTAAAAAATGTTAATCCAAAATGAAAGCATCTGATAAAACTGCAAGGCTCCAAAGTGGAGGAGTGAAATGTAAATTGCAGGATGGATTTCTCAATAAAATCAAGTGACTGTACACTCCATAGGAGGACTCCAGCACCCATAGATAGCCAACAGAAGCTGCTGATGAACTGTGGGAACTTTCTGCTCATGCAAGTAAGACGGTTCTGGGCCTCTTTCCTGTTGCTCTTCTGAAGGAGAACTTTCCCTTTTGAGTCACGGGGGAATAGAAAATTCCTCCTGTATCATCATCTTTAACTAGTTATATGTAAATACGATAACAGAGCAGTCATTTGCCTGTTGGTCTGCCATGTATGAATAGAAAATGTCTGGAAATAAGACAGATAACTATTGTGGTAATAAATTATAGCCTAATGATTGATGCCATTAAGACCTCAGCACAATATGCAGATAAAGTAGAGGGCATAGCCGTGTTCTGGTAACATTAACTGTTAGCTGATTCATCTGCACTTACCTCTGAACCATCCCATTGCAGCTTTCCCTGCACTCTTTTTCCTATAACTGTATTTAGGGTAAATATATTCAAATACCAAATGGGTGTCCCACCTCAAAACTGTATTTAAAAATAATGTGACATATGTAGGGACTGTATGTACTTGTTCTTCATTGCATTAAGGCAAAGTTTAATTTAGTTATAAAGATACTTGCATGTTTTTCTGAAGCTCATTAAATATTCTCTTTGGCGTTGACAAAACAAATGACCTCTTTATTAAGACAAAACAGCACTGTTTTTCCTACCTAATGGTATGGAATCCTGAAAGGATTAATTGGAAAGTTCAACTAATTTTTATTTCATTAGTATTCCCATGGAATGCTGTGATTAAATGCATTTTTCCAGGGGATTGTTAATAGGACTCAGTTTACATTTTAAGACAAATACTCTTTTTTACACTAAGGAGGCAGGGTAGGTTGTCTTTATTATTTAATTGAATGTTTGTAATATCATGCCATGGAAAGAAGAGCATGCATCGTGCTGTCTTACCAAACTTTTCATCCTTGTGAGAGAGTAAGAGAGGCAGTGGCAGGTCACACATTTTGGACTCAAATTAGTTATTGTTAGATACCATGAAATTATTCATTACTCCAGACCTGGTTCAAAAAGGGCATTTATTTATAATCTCCTAGAGAAAAGGAATTTGAATGCTGCATGCAATTTGCTAACTGCCAAGTCAGCATCTTTGCTATAGCTAGCACACGAGTTATATATGTAGCATATACAGCAAAGCTACAAGCAAATAAATGATGTACTGAAAACTAGATTGAGATGACACTAACAGAGGAAGAGTTATACTGGAACACTGAATGAGAAGCAGAAGCCTAGCTTGGTCAGCAGGTGTAAATCAACAAAATTTCACTGAGGACGTTGGATAGACATTTATCAGTCCAAATGAAGTCCTATTTTAACTACGAGCTTCTAGATTAACACGTAGTTTAGACTTTCATTGTATTGTTCTGTTCTTAATCTAATTGAGGTGGGGAGAAAAGGGAAGGTTGGCAGGGGACGGAAAGAGTACATGTATGAAGGCATGTGTGACATACTCCTAATGGAGATACTTGGATATTAACGGATAACGTTGCAGACTTAACCCTTCTTGGGTAAAACTGCTTCATTACAAATACTTAAAAATTCAGGAAGCTCCGCTATTAATAATATCAGATCAACATCTGGCAGTAGAAATCTAAATACTTCTGAGGACCTGAATTCACATGACAGAAGTACTCAGAGACAACCTCCACCAGGATAGAATTCATTCAGGATCATATCACCCAGCTTACACCCTCCAGGAGGTGTTTGAGTTTTAAACACAGTGACCATGACTGAAAAGAGAATCACACTGAGGTTCTCAGCAATACAAGCAAATTCAAGTGGTAGCATCCCCAAAATGGGGACAGTTGACCTGGGCAGAACATGAAAAGTACTCCAAAGAGTCACTGCCCCAGCAGAAACTACACAAGTGGTGCTGGCAACTGCTGCTGCAGGGAGTGTTCATTAGCACCCCAAATGTCTGGAAGAGACTATTGCCTGTGTACCTATACTGGTTTTGGGTGGTATAGAGTTAATTTTCTTCATAGTAGCTAGTATGGTGTTGTTTTGGATTTGTGACTAAAACAGTGTCGATAACACAGGGATGTTTTCATTATTGCTGAGCAGTTCTTACACAGAGTCAAGGCCTTTTCTGCTTCTCGCACCACCCCACCAGCGAGTAGGCTGGGGGGGCACAAGAAGTTGGGAGGGGGCACAGCCAGGACAGCTGACCCCAACTGACCAAAGGGATATTCCATGCCATATGACATCATGCTCAGCAATAAAAACTGTGGGGAAGAAGAAAGAGGAAGGGAGGGATGTTCAGAGCTATGGCATTTGTTTTCCCACATAATCATTACGCGTGAGGGAGCCCTGCTTTCCTGGAGAGGGCTGAACACCTGCCTGCCGATGGGAAGGAGTGAATGAATTCCTTATTTGCTTTGCTTGCATGAGCAGCTTTTGCTTTACCTATTACACTGTCTTTATCTCAACCCACAATTTTTCTCATTTTTACCTTTCGATTCTCTCCCCCATCCCACCGCGGGGAGTGAGCGAGCGGCTGTGTGGTGCT
>NW_008794458.1:462233-489107 GCF_000699145.1 Aptenodytes forsteri | reverse complement strand
CTCACTTTTACTCTTCCGATTCTCTCCCCCATCCCACCGCGGGGGGGAGTGAGCGAGCGGCTGTGTGGGGCTGAGCTGCTTACTGGGGTCAAACTACCACAGCATCACACGTGGTTCACAAAGCCAGTCCCTGTCTATAATGGGACAGGATACACTGATGCCACGTCTGTCCTTACTTGGGTCTTTTTACTGCTTCCAGAAGTCAGCTGCCTTATGTAGGAGCCTACTTTATTAACGCCTGAAGTTATCTGGGGTGTTTTTCTTGGTCTGCATACATGGGGGTTTTACTTTTAGGAGACTGGCCTCAAAATATTCTAAATGAGGCAAAATGATTGTATTATGCTTTGAGACAAAGTGTTAGTAGGTATTAAGGTTGTAATTTCTCCAAGAAGATAACTATAAATATAGAGTCCTTCCTTGACTATTATTTACATCAGTTAAGTTGTTACTAGGTGAAAACTTTTCTCAATTTCTAGTTTAAAATGCGAGTCCTGTCATTTAAGTACTATAACACTTCTTCATAGTTAAGAAAAATATGTCAAACCCCAGCATTTTTAGTACATAATTCCCGTAAAATGCAAACTATTTCTTTCCAAGGGTTGGGCTCATGGAAAAATGATCAGCTGTTTTAAAGTCATAGCTAGGGCAAAATTTAGTATCATTAGGTCAGTAATGTTAAAATTAGCTTTGATTTCCATCTTTTGAATGGCCTTTCATTCACAGTGTGCATATGCAAATTTTCACAGAGGTCTTCATAGTTAAACAAAGAGTATGCACTTGCACATGACAGATTTTTAAATTACAGTTCAGCTTACTCAGTGTATTCTGCATCAGCTTTCTAAAATGAATGGCCTCAAGTTTAGCTATTCTATTTTAAAACTGCCAAATATTATTAGTTAAGCAGAGAAGCAATTAAAAAAGTAATTAATTCCAGGGCTTAGAGTAAACTAGTATTTTAATTAAAAAAACAATAAATACTAATGTCCTGCTTCTTTGTACTTAGAACATTAAATAAAAAAGTCTAAATCAATTACTTTTCATACATTTTAAATGTAAGTTGAAATATATTAAAGGCATATGTCCTGTTCCTGCTATTTATAAACTGACTCAAAAGAAAAAAATCAAAAGTTAGAGAGATCATATACCATATTTTTCGTATTGATTCTCTTCCAACTTATGCTGAGTAGGAAAATCAACTGGTACATAATAGGTCTTTTCACCATATTTATATTGCATAAGATGCCAGACCTCAGCTGTGCAGTTACGACAATTGCCACCTATAAGTCCACAGAAGACGTAAGGTCCAAAACACTTCTCATCTGAAGCTGTGGAGTAGTGCTTTCTATGCTTTGTAAATTTACAACTTCTCCAGGTTGTCCAAAATTTAGGTTATACACAAGGAAGGCACTCTACATGTGAAGAAACTTGAGTTTTAGGCAGTTTGGTTTCTACTACACTTTCACAGTCTCCCGTTTGGCGATTCTGTCTCCCCATGAAGCAGTGAAAGTCTCAGCAGGTATGTCTGCAGTGTGCCATGAAGCATAGCATGGCTGCTCCCAAACTAACACTGATCCCGCTTGCTGCCAAACAGGAATCCCCAACAGGATAATCACCATGGTCTGAAGAAGGCACCCATGGGAAACACGGTTTATTTTCTGGAACAGGACACTGTGTGTGCCACATGATTGTATCGGCACTACTTGGGGTTAGCTCAGGTATCCATATACAAAGCTCCTTTGCACAACATATGCTTTATTACTTATGCCTGTCATGCTTATCTCACCTTGTAGTTGAACTGCAGTAATGCAATAAGCGTCACCACAAAACTTCCCATGTGGAGAAAATTCCAGCTTGTGCAAGAAGATTTAAAAGGCACATATTTTTGACAAGAACATCAGACTAGGCTTGTCCTTCCCTCTCCATGATACCTGACTTTCCCTATAATTTCTAATTCAATTGCTACTTTATGGCCAGGGCCCAGGGAAACTAAAAGATTAATTCAAATTTTTAGGAGGAAGACACAGACAACAGGCTTACCCTTCTAGTAAAAAAAAAAAAAAAATCAAAAGTTTGTTGTAGATTATAGGTCTAGCCTGTAAGAGCATCAGATAAAGTTTAAGAAACTGATGCAAGGTTTTATCATCACTATGAAGCAAAAGACAGAAAAATACTCCCCTTTCTTCCCAGCTACAAGGTTTCTCTCTTTGACTTTGTCCTCTCTAACACACTTTTAAAGAGTTGGACAGGAAACCTGCATCTGGAGTCTGAGAAATCTTGGTTCAAGGTTTTTTTTTCCCTGACAGACTACAGCCTATAATTTCTAATTCAATTGCTACTTTATGGCCAGGGCCCAGGGAAACTAAAAGATTAATTCAAATTTTTAGGAGGAAGACACAGACAACAGGCTTACCCTTCTAGTAAAAAAAAAAAAAAAATCAAAAGTTTGTTGTAGATTATAGGTCTAGCCTGTAAGAGCATCAGATAAAGTTTAAGAAACTGATGCAAGGTTTTATCATCACTATGAAGCAAAAGACAGAAAAATACTCCCCTTTCTTCCCAGCTACAAGGTTTCTCTCTTTGACTTTGTCCTCTCTAACACACTTTTAAAGAGTTGGACAGGAAACCTGCATCTGGAGTCTGAGAAATCTTGGTTCAAGTTTTTTTTTCCCTGATTCAGACTACAGATGTAATCTAGGGGTGCTGCATCCTCAATAATTATCAAGATGTTGACCATGGCCTTTTGTTTTATTTATTTACTTTTCCTGGAAAATCCAATGCTGGACAGAAGAAACTTTTCCCAAAAGATATTTTCTTGAAACTATCTCATTGCCACAATAAGTTTCACTTCAATGAGTCATTATGTTTTAATAAAAAAACAAAAACCACCAAACAACTCTCTTCCGTCAAACTGCTGCACTGAAAAAAATCCTAGCGCTTCCAAAATATGATAATATGTTTGCAAGCTAGAAAAACAAAAGCAAAGCATTCCACTGCGTACTCAAGACAATGAGATATCAAATACTCAAATGGTGTTAGTCACACTAATTGGTGCAACACAAAAACTGTGTTGGACAGTCCATGAGGCTTCTTCAGCTCAGGTGTCAGGTAGGGTCAACTGCAGAATTAGAGACTGAAACTCCAAATGTAAAGCATAAATATCCATACCAAGAGCATTTTTTAATTTGGCTCCTGAATTTACATTACCAGCAGAGGTACCCAGAGAGGGATGTTCAATCATTCATTCTCTGCTCAGAGGATGAGATTAACCATTCAGTTAGTTGGCCATTCACTGATCCAGGATCAGTGAAACTTGCTTTTGATGTACTGCACACTTGAGTAACTGTTCTTTGCCTACAGATAAAATTTTATGTCATAATCTTTTTTATGGGAGAAAATTTTATCAGGATTATCGTGGTATTATATGAGATGGAATTTTTTGCAAGCTACACTATTGTCATGTGACATGTTAATATTGGCCCAGTGTTACTGATATGAGCACATATCCTGGATGGTGTATCAAGGCTTATCTCAAGTTTTTCAGCATTTTCAATTTTAAGGTCCATTCCCAGTTTCTTATATTTTTCTAAGCTTTATCAATTTGTGTAGGCTTTTTCTGCCAAGTATCTGATTCTATCTTCATACTTTGGAAAACTGTCAAGAATGGTTCAGCCATTTCTGTCTGATGTAAACGAAAAAAATTATGCTAAATAATTCTTTATCTTTATGACAATTATTTCACTGAAAAATTTTATAGAGACCTTATTCTAAATACAGAGATATGAAAATAAGTTACATTTCTCATGCTTTATACAAATAATAAAAGTAATAAAAGTCTGCCCAAATTTGACCAAATTAGGAGGCTGAGAGCACATTAAGGCTATCTTCCACCCAGTAGGAAGGAAAGAGGAAAAAGAGAGACAGGAAAAGACTAATGCATAACTGAAAGTATACTTCTTCTAGATGGTGCTATTGCTTCGCTCTTGTAGGAAAACAAATCTTTTTAGAAAAAAAAAAGATTGTGATAAATTAATTAGGGTCTATGTTATTGTTATACAAATAAGGGATATTATTAGGATATCAAATAATCTCACTTATAGCATACCTAACTTCTGAATGTATATTATATTTATGTTTTTAGGTACTTTTTAAGGTAATTTTCAATTTTATACATATTGCCATAACTAAATTACATTGCAGTAATTAACACAACTTTAAAATTTATACCAAAATGAGCCTTTGAACACAGAAAACTTGACTTTTTTTCCATTGACAATACTAAAAGGCTTGAAAGCTGGAAAAGACTCATACAACCTTCTGAGATCTGCATCCTAATCAGATGACCTGCACAGCGATCAGAATTGAAAGAGGTCTCCAAAGATCAAAAAGGAAATGGACTAAATCAGAGAAATGTTCTTTATAGAGGTATTTACTAAATGTAAATGTTAGCATTTATAGCATACTAATCAATTCCTAACAATCAGAATGTGTTCGCTTCTGTTCAGATGACTAATTTATTCATATGAATTAAAGAATAAAGGGTTCACTGGAAATAAATTGAGGGATTCAGTAGTATAAGTGTTCACAAAAGCTGTTTTTCAAAATCACTTACCTGGCAAAAGTCCCAGGAAAACAGCCTTGGTGTCATCTATTCAAAACATTATATGGCTCCATTACTGCAGTCTGTGAGCATCTCAAAACTTTTATTATATTTATTTTCAAATCTTCATAGAATCATAGGAAAATAAAGCTGAGAGGGACTTTAAGAGGTCACTGAATTCCCTGGCACAAGGCAAGATGAACTATATCTTTGTCATTCCTGATACACGTTTGTGTAGCCGGTCCTTAAAAATCTCTAGTGAAGGAGATAACAAAGTCTCGACGGGTAATTTCTTTCCATGCTTCAGTAACCCTATTATTACAAACAGTTATGCTAATATCCAACCCAAATCTTTCTGGATGCAAATCCACCATATACTGACAAAATGCCATGGGCCAGCTGAGTGTGTTTAAGCATCATGAGACTCTGGGCTTACACTGCTCTGGGTGCAGTGGTGCTGCTCAGTTGAAGCTTACTCCCCCATTAAGGGAACTAGATTTTGCACTTAAACATTATGATCAGTTTAGTCTTTGGCTCAAACAGAGATCACGGAAGAAGAGTACAAAAAAAAGATATCCCAAAACATAAATTGCAAGTTTAACACTCACAGTCCCTCCCTCCAAACTATCTGCAGAGGAACTCTTTGCCAAACTACTGCCCCTGCAAGCTTATATATGGGATACTTTAAGTGATTTCTCAGTGGTTTATAGAAAACATTGCAGTTTTAGTTCTGTTACACCATTTATGCTGTTTGTGGTATAGGATATAATATAGCACCACATACCTGAGACATTTGAGGTGCCAAGTATTCCTTCCTCATTTCCATCCTGGCTGCTTAGTACAGCACTTAAGACAATGCCTTTCACTATTGCTCACCTTTCTCATTTTGGTTGCTGCTTCTAATCAGAGTTTGGTTCTCATAGCCCACTTCTGCATAAAGCTTTAATATGCAAGAAAAAAGATAAATTATAAAGTAAGCACAAAGGTCTTTGTGCTTTATCCACAGCATATAATATTAAGGCATAGTCTAGCACAAGGGCCTGTGATGAGAACATGCTTGCTGGAATCTAAATAATTCCCAGATAATCCCTAAATTTTCTCATAAATCTCAGGAACAGCCAGATGATGGCATCTGTGAAAATAATAAAGGAATAATCCTCATAAATCATACCAGTTCATTTTCAAAATATCTAGAAACTCATCTGCCATACAGAAAGGGAGACATTACAGGTGATAACGTTTCTGAGAACATGCAAAAGTTAGTTCAAGAATGCTCTGAGAGTTATAGTCTGCTCATCCTCTTGTATGATGACTACTGTGTTACAAAATTTATAGTCCTTTTCTTTGAAATGCACTTTAAAAAATGGACCCAAATTCATCACTTTACCCTTGCAAAATAAATAATTTCAATTAAAAAAATCCTATTGATCATGTTTTATTTCCACAGTAGATCTGAACTGAATAAACATATAACTCATTTCATTTAATGAAATGCTGTATTTGCCAAAAAAATCCACCACAAGCCACATTCACATTCTGAGTTATAAGATGAAAATTTTAACAGGATTAGCATTGGATTTTGTACTACTTTCGGAATCAGAAATACATGATGTAGTGGAAAAGGGAATGTGTTCATTTAGTTTCCATTGCTTCATAGTTTAATGAAAACCTGACAGGGAAGATATATAAGGCATATATGTAAGGCAGATACAGACAATATATAGACAATATGCAAGAAAAATAAAGTTTTATCAGAAAAATAAGTAGATAAATTCTATGTATTGGTTTTCATCACAGAGGAGGTGAAGCTGTTCCCTCTCTGGAACTATTCTTTATGGGTTAGTTTAAAGTACTGCTTAAACTGGAATTGGTGCCAGAGGAATAAAAGGTGACAGTAGCAATGTCAGCTTGTGAAAGAAAACTGGATAATGATCTGGATACCTAGAGATCAGCCTGAGCTCCACAGTGGGCGAAATGGTAGAAACAAGAGGAAAAGGTGACCTGAGGATAAATACTGCATGCTACACAGAATCAACATAGCTTTTGTAGAAGAAAGCCATGTCTGATATATCCACCAGAGTTCTCCAAGACAGCAATAAACTTGTGAGAAAATAAAAGGCAATTTGGTTAATAGACCATTCTTGACTTTTCAGTATATTCTATGCAAAAGTTCCTAAATAAACTAGGACGTCAGAGATACCAGGTAAGATTTTCCCATGGTAGGAAACAAAATACAGGAATAAACGGTCAGTTTTCACAATCACAGGGATTTCTCAGAGGAACCTTTTTGAGTCTCTGCGTTAAATATGTTCACAAATAAATCTGAAAATTAGATGAGCAAAGATGTGATATAGTTTTCTGAGAATACAAAATCATGCAGAAGAGTCAAAGCTGAATGTGAAGTATTACAAAAGGACCTTATAATATTTGGATGAAGCCTCAAGAAACTGGAAGATAAAGTGGCAGATTAACTCAAATGAGATAATACAAGGTAATTAATTTAAAAAAAAATCACCCAGTGACATACTCACAATAACAGACTCTATTATGATGAATGAAAGAGCTCTTGAAGTTTCTGTGGGTAGCTCTGAAAATATCAGAGAGAATTTTCAGCAGGCAAAAAGGCAAAATGAGTGTTAGCCATGATCAGGAATAGAAAAAAGAACAAAATAGGCAACTTTGTTGGAATGCACATTCTTACATGCTGCCTACAGTCCTGTTCATCCCGTCTCAAAAAACATACATTAAAATGAAGAAATATGGATCAAAAGATAGGAAGTGTGCTGAGAGAAATGGAGTAGCTTCTATAGGTTTGGAGAGAGACTACTGACAACAGATATGGTGGGGGCCCCACAGAATTATTAGTGACATGAAGTGGGTGAATTGGGAAAGCTGAAGGATAAATATCTTATTTCTTTTTATCCTTTAAGAATCTGCTCTTGTTGATTGTGAAGGACAGGACATTGAACAAGATTTTGTTTTGATGCAATGCATAATTTTAAAAAATATTTTTATTAGCATGCTTTTCAGGCTCTGTTTCAAAACAAAAGTATGTCAAAATATTATTTGCATGCAATCTGTACGATAAGTCTAAAAAGAAGGAAATTTTTACCTGGACTTGGTCATATCACATGAATTGCTGGCAAAGTACTAGTATGTGCGGGTACAGACTTCCATTGGGTGATGCTGGTTCTTTCAAAGCTAGCTGTTTCCCTGTCAGGCATCTAGTTAAACCAACTGCTACAAAAGACCTGAAAGATTCTTCCTTTTTTCCCTGTGTATTCTCAAGCAGGTCACAAGGACTTGAAGATATTCAGAATCTCAAGCTCCAAGGGAGTCTTGCCAAGCAATCTTTCTCTGCCTTGGTGACCACAGAGCTCTTGCAATATTCGAGGCTCCCTGAGGTGCTTGGGAGTCCCAAGGGCTCTTAGTCTTACTAAGTGTCCTTGAATGAGATTAAGAGTCTGGAGATTTCAGGTTCTTTCCACTCCAGGGATGAGCAAGAAGGTCCTCTCTTGGCCAAACATCCTTCCTGGGGTTTCTGGAGTCCCTGATTTAACACTGAGCAGCTACAGAGTCCAGAAATCCTGGCTTCCAGACTCACTGTCAGTACACCAGTAATGTCTCACAGCCTGTGCTTATTCCACAATTTGGGTAAAAACCTGTAGCCAGCTACACAGCTTTAGTGTTTGAAATATATACTCAGTTATTTGATCTGATTCATTTACATTCCCAGAGGCAAAATCTCAGCTTAAATTTAATCAATATAGGGATCGAACTATTAATTCTACAACTCAGGTCTGCTACAGACTCCTATGAAGAGTGCAGAGAATCCTTACCCAACCAACCAAAAACCCCCAAAACCAACAGATCAACACTCATTTTATAGAACTTTATAGAAAAGTTAGAAATTTGGCTATAACAAAAGCTGTGTTTTGAGTCAAACTTTTTTCTCTGTTTCACAATCCTGAGTAAAATAGAGCTTGTTTAATTTTTGCTTCTTTTCATAATGCCACATTAAAAGGCCATATTTAAAAGAGAAATAATTCTTTCATTGTATGACTCAAGGTGCAAAAGGAAAGAAATGCAATTCATTCAGAAGTTTTGCTGTTACTTAGTCCACAATGTACTCTACATTTACGTGTGTTCTGAATGCACTGAATGAATGATATTCCCAAAATCTTGTTATAACGACAATATACAATGCAATACTCTTAGCTATACATTAGAAAAAAAGGTATTTAAATTCTTGGTTTCAAAGCCAGTCTCTCATCCTTAATCACAGCCCGAATTTCCTTTCTTTTTTTGATTTAACATGGACCCATAACTGATATTAATATTTTCCCCTGTGCTTAATTACAGACTTACTGGATTTGTCTTTTAAAATAATTTAGGTTTGGACACTGCAGTTTGGATGGGAGCAAATGTTCTATTTGTATGACTGACTACATGAAGAGAGAACAGAATAGAAACAAAAATAAAAGCATGATGAAGATGCCAGCTAGTAGATTTTTTTTGTTATGTGCCTTACAGATGTCATAGATGAAAGGGAGTGTTTGCTCCATGGTGAATCTGACATTTTTGAGAACTGCATTAATAAGGTTTGGCCATATTCCAGAATAAGCAGAACTCTTTCTGGAGTATCTGTCACAACTTTGCTTTCATTCTCCTACAACACAAGAGGAAGCCCCTTCTCTCTTGAAAATCTAACATACCCATCCCATCTACCCTTCTTAAAGTACAATATGGTTGTGGACGATGTGATTTGAATCACATAGCCAAGCTTGAAGAGTTGACATACTTTCACAGGTAAAATAAACCCATTTAAAAAAGAATATGTGCCTCTGTGTTGTAGTTGTGTGTCATCAAATACAGGAGTACAGTGAGACTTTTTTTAATTATTAAATTGTGAATTTTTTACTTGAGCAATAGTTGTGGCTAGATAAATGGTGAATGCTGCAAAATATGACTGTTACAGGATGCTTTAAAGAAAATAATTTTGACTGGGAAAAAGCTTACACTGGGTGAAATTTTAAACAGCTGTAAATGAACAGACATCACACAGTGCATTAGAAATGATGAAGAACTTATTTTCAGCATTAATGTAGCATTAAGCTACTTCAAAGACAACATAAGAAGAAAGCTTGAATGAGGATGGACAATCATTTACCACACATGCACATTAAAGTACATGCACATAGAAGTACAAGATGGCTTTAGCTTTCAAAGTTGTAGAATCCTGACATGCATCAAAAAGATCCAAAACACGTGACAATGCGTGTGAAGATAAACAGACTTCAATAGCAGACTACCCACTTACCAAGATACAGCCAAGATGACTGCGTGATCAATTGACTCCATGAAGGAAATAAATGATTATACAAAGACTTGATGATGACCAAAACACTTTGCAAAAACAGGACTTCAGTATTGCAGTCTTTTCCTCATGGCTGCCCATACCGATGGTACATGGGGGAAAAAAATGGAGAGGGACATTCTGACCGTAAGAAAGCGTAGATGATCACTTTATGCAAGCTACAAAAAGCCTGTTCCTCTGACCTTGAGGCAGTGAAAAGTGACTAATTAGTCTTCTCTGCTTTGACACCTACAGTTCACTGTCCTTGGGGCAAGCAACATGTGATAATGTATCTCTGCATTCTTTAGTAGCTTGAAAAATGAGATGATGAGACATATCTAGGTTTGCAATTAATGATCATGTGGTCGCAAGAGTGACTTACATTGTAAGATATATTAACATAACGTTAGAGTTTCAAAATCGTCAGGGTATTTCATAATGTAAAAACACACTGTGCAAAAAATGCTTTTCTGTCTGCAAAATACCCTTGAGCAGTATATTCTACTATTTCTACAGGATAGCCATCGCAAAAAGAGAATGTAGCTCTTCCAGGAGGTAATGAAAAGTCAGACAAGATTTCATTTAGCAATTACACCTGCAGATGTTCATTTTGAAATCATTCACATGGTGTCAAATGCTGGTGGTGTCAAGAATAATAAGACAGTTCTGAATATACTGAAAAAGGTCATGCAGAAAAACAGATGTTGCTAATGGTATAGTCACATGTCTGGGGATATGGAAGTTTTGATAGTGATTTTTTTTTGAGGGAGACACATATTATACAAGCTGTTCAAGTACCTGTTCGTGGGTAAATACCATTTAGAATGTTGTTAAAGGCAGCCTAATAATGGTGACATGAACGATAAAGTGATATTAATAACAGGTCCTTGGGCCTTTTTTTGTTACAAGTTGAAAATAAGCGACCACTTGAATTTCCAGTGTCTTATGAACTACCAAGTGACTGCTGTAATCCTCCGTAAAGTTAATATAGATCATTGCCTTAAGCTGCCAGATCTGTGAATAAAACACAACAGAAAATAATAATTGCATTCTTCTTATGATTTATTTTATTTTTTTAATTCAAAATAAAATAGAAGCCTTTGAATGCTTTAAGTGTGTGCCTTTTAAGTGTGAAGGTTAGGTTATTCATTTGGATGAATAAGATTCAAAACAGTTTTTGGTCTACGCTGAAAAATCTCACTCAAAATATCATATCTGCAGGTCAGGACCTTAAGCAATCAGCCTGAGAGAAAATTTTCACCAACATAGGGAAACAATGCAATATAACAGAAAATGTTCTGACATAAGATGAGGTCACAATTACTTCTTTCTGAACACATTTTTGTCTCTGAATCTCCACTCTGATCTATTTTTATCAAAACACTTTCAGAAGACCTCTAAAAGTTATAGCCAGTATATAAGTGGCTTGCCATGTTTCCTGGCAAGAACTTTTTTCTTTCAAATGCAGTAAAGCGAGAGTTCTCTATCATATGGTTTAATAGTCCAGAGAGAAACAAGTCTGATTAGATGTACTGTCAGTAGGGGGTTATACTTCCATTCATTTCAACTTTAGTTAATCAGGACACTGAATTGTAAAAGTACATAAATGAGATTTGTTAGGATCCAAGAAACAGCTACATAATCTGCTTCTATTCCTGTTCTCAAAATACATTCTGAAACATTTATGATCATATGTGCGTATGAATAGGAAAGTAACCTGCATGTGCAGACGATGGCACGGCAAATTTGATCTCAAAAGTTCTCTTCAGGAGCTCAAGCTACCGAGCAATATCAACACACCCAGTTTGCATTACTCCATGCACCATAGCTTGCATTTCACTCAGATGTGAATTATTATCCATGCATGCAGTTCTATTTTGAAACACATTGAGAAATGACAGGTGGAAGTATTAAGAGGTATCTTGTCCCTGATCTTCCAAAGCAGCTTCACCTTTCAGTTGCTAGACTCAGTTTGGATGAATCTCTATAAATTTAAGCTGAGGAATGACTAAGGAGACCATTCTGTGTTTGCCAGCTGGATAATCGCAGTCTTAAGGGAAAATCAACATTAAATCAAGGCAGATGAAGATGTTTATCCTATTAAAGAAACACATCCATAGGAATTGTTTAAAAATTTATGGCAGTTTTGCTAGTTTCAGAAGGGTACAAGGTTGTGCAGGTACTCGTCTTAAGGCACTGATATAAATTATTGAGTCATCTTACTTTCTCTGTCCAATGACAGTCAGGAAGAATGAATGGGGATTATGGCCAAGACAATGCCCAGTAATTTTTCAGTGATGATTAAAGGAGGTTTCTGAACGTATCAACAGGTCTTAACAGCACATGTAAAAAGATACGAATGAATTAAGTGCTTACACAAACAAAAAATATACAAAAATGCACTAACAAAAAAGTCTTTTCTTCACCTCGCTATCTTAATTTTTACAGCTTATGTATTGTAAGCACCCTAACCTTTTCTTCAAAATTACAAATATTTTGTGACCTTATTATCTCCCAGTTAAGGATGACCACCTTATCCCTGAATGGTTTTAGAAAAGCAGAAGTAGTATCTTCCCATTAACAAATCCCTGTAGATTGGCCACCTGAAAAATTAGTCACAAACCATCAAACATTATAGAAAGAATAAATAGTACGTTAAAGTTTTCCAGAAAGCATGCTTAAATAGACAAATCAGACAAGTTAATTCCTTAAATTGTAGGCAGACAGAAACGTCTTGACTGGGAAGAGGAATGAGAAAACTTGTCTCAGTGCTGTGTGACACAGGTTTCTAATATCTAGAGAAATCATCTGCCATGCACATTCAAAGTTCAATTACCAAAATATACATTGAATTTATTGCTTAGTTTCACTGCATTTTCAATGCATTTGGTTATAGCAGATCTTCAGTCAGTAAAAATTCAGTACCTTATTTCCAGCTGCATTGCAATAATTGCAAAAATTGTTTCATCATATTGTACAGGGTGGGGTGAAATACACCAGAACTCCTTTAACTTCTGCTGTTCATGAACTGCTGTATAGTAGTTTTGCCATCTAAATGTCCTCCCCTTTCTAACATAGTGGCTCAGTTCATACTGACAGTAAGTGAGGAGTCTGTCTCCAGGATTCTACATCTTTTGGGTTTTAGATTATTAGGCTTATTTTGGTGCAAAGTGGTAGCCTTTTATTGCAAAGATCTCACCACATCTTGCCATAATCTGATTTCAGAAAAGGGATTTATCAAACCAATAAAATATAAATCTAACAGAGACATACTGGCAGACAATGTTTCAGCTGTTGTTGATCTTATTTCTCTTCAGGTCTTTGGCAACAAGTGTAAACTTACAGTGGCATTTCTGTGCCTTGATTTACAGGCAAATCAAACTAAAATTTAAATATCTCTGGTTTGTATTTGCAAAAAATATTTGCTTATATTTATTTTTTCCCAATAATATTTTGATAATTATCTTTTCAGATTGTTGCACATGCCAAAGAAAGATTTTTTGGTAGTACAATCACATGATATGCAGTATAAGTTCTCCACAATATCAGGCAGTAAAATGCTCTTTTTTGAATACATACTTTTTCCTCTTTCGTATTTTTCTGCTCTTAGATGAGCTGCAATAGCACTTTGCTAGAGCTACAGCAGGTATATGGGATATGAGAGATTTTTCTTTTTTCAATCAGGTACAAAAGAAATCTGGAAGCTTTAGAAAAAGGAAAAATAAATATAAAAAGTGCATGGAAAAGTGAACTTTTAAATATAACCATTTTCTTTTTTAAGATTGCTAAGATATTAACAATTAATGAGTTCTTGATTTATTCCCTCAAGTTATTACTATTTGCTACTTTTCTAGAATCCTAAAATTCCTCAGCCTTTACAATCTTTCCTATCATCTTGATCATTTGATCAAGAGATTTCTTAACCTCAGACAGTTACTGTTATGTTACACAGCAGATCCCTGGAAGCTCCTCTGTCTACAGTGAGGACTGCAGTAGACATATACTGTGACAAATGAAATGATAAAACTGCGTGGCTTGATTAAAATCTCGATTACACTGGAATAGTAGGAAAAACATGATTTTGCTGTTTACCTTTCTTTCCAATCAACTATTGTACAATATATTTTAAAGGTAAATTGTTTAACTTATACAAATCATGTTCTTTTATAGTTCATGATAAATTCATAATTATTCCTTCAATCTAAGATTTCTGTTTACTGTCCATTTCTATAAATATATGTGTGTGTGTGTTCATAAATACAGTTTGTCATTGACATCAGAAAGTTTGGTTTCCTTTTGCACAGGGAAACTGTTTTTAGACACAGGTAGACACAGACAATTGCCAACAGGAAAAATTACTTAACTGCAAGTGATTTTCTTTGTCTAGCATTATCTCTCCATATGCAAACTCTATGGCCAACTTCTGAATTGCTGTACTTGCAACTGTAGGGTAGTAAGGAAAAAAAGCATGTGGAATAGAAAAAAGATGTTCTGAATTGACACAGGAACTCTTGGTTCAGTGAGAGTTGAAAAGAATATGACAAGATGGGTTTAAGGATGCTCTTTTGTTCCTGTTAACTAGACATGTTTCAGATGAGACTGAAATTATAGAGAAGATGAAAAGGGATGTTAGTCAGTTACACTTCAAAAGATTTTCAAGATGGCTAAATTGTCTTTTCTGACTGTTAGTGTCACACATAAGGATTGTGCATGATTTAATGTGCCTTTTGCGAAATACATATAAAAGCTGGTCCTTGCTTTCTTCTCAGGGACACTCTGGTAGGACCTGGGGGTTAGGCAATGAAGAGAAGGGAGGAGAATGGACTCCTTATTTATTTGGCAAAATATATAGTGGCCTTGAGACTTTAAAGAATGTAAGAGCTGGTATTCACACCATAAATGGAATCACTTCTAATTCAAACATCTTGGTATACTAGTAAAAAAAAAGCTATAATTCAGCAAAAGCAAGTAACAAGATAGCTATCTGCAATAAATATCCTTGCTTTACTATTCAAGAATAACAAGAGATCTCAGTGAAAATACTAAAATTCACTTTTTTTTTTTAACTATGTAAGTAAGAGCTGGTATTCACACCATAAATGGAATCACTTCTAATTCAAACATCTTGGTATACTAGTAAAAAAAAAGCTATAATTCAGCAAAAGCAAGTAACAAGATAGCTATCTGCAATAAATATCCTTGCTTTACTATTCAAGAATAACAAGAGATCTCAGTGAAAATACTAAAATTCACTTTTTTTTTTTAACTATGTAAAGGGTTAGTTAAATATAAGCAACCATCCCATTTGTTAAAATAGTTAATGACCATTCCGACTCAATGAAAATAGGAAGAGGATTATGAAAAATTTACTTTGTCACTCATTCTGTAAGAATTAATGTCCTAAATGCAACCTCTCATTACATGTATACTAGATTTCATCAAAGCTATAAGCTTTGCACCTCTTCCTATGATCATCAGTTTGAACCTTCAAAGCCCTTAATGTGATATAATAGATGTGGTTTCACAGTAGTAAAGTGGGGTAAGTGCAAATCTGAAACAGCACTTAGGTTTGTGTTGTTTGCTAACACCATACAGAGAGGTAATCCAATGTTTAAAGGAATTACCTACTGCCTTAAATTAAATTCCAGCCTGGCTGTACTTGGCAATAATGTGATTTTTAGTGTATCCTATGACAAGCTGATTCTATGATAGTTGCATACACCTACCATAAGTGTTCTTAACAGGGCTAAGGTCTTGCTTTGCTCCAAAATGACAGAGTGCAACACTTAAAGTCTATCATCATAAGAAAAATGCAGTTTTATGATTTCAGTCAGTCATAAATGGCCCTTAACTGATTTTAAAATCAGAATTTAGAAGGGCATAGAAGATGGTGACGGGGAGGAAAGGTAGGGAAGAAAAGGGAAGTGCAGGAGAGGACAAGTCAGTTCTTGGGTCTCATATGTTCCAGGTGAGCTCTCCAGGTGGATTGTAAGTGGATCGTAGTTTGTAAGAAAAACATGCATCATCTCAAATTTCGGCTAAAGAGGAAGAGAGGTAGCGCTGGTTATGCCTTTTGAACCAGGAAACACATCTAAATCACCCAGCTGTGAATGTCACTGAACCCTCAGTGTAAACTAAGCATCAAACAGGGGTCAAATTTAGTCAGATAGAAATGTGCTCCATTTCAGAAATGTTGGCTTATAAGGGTCCTTTTGGCATTTAAATTTGGCACTTTGGAAATTCTGGAACCTCTGCAGCTATGAAGAGATTTTAAGGATCTAAACTTTGTATTTAGACATCTAAAATGGCAATTATTGGTGAAAAATCTTTGTCCCAGTAGTCTTATTTTAAGACATCAAAAACCGTTCAAGATAAATAAATTCTAGCACTCTCCTTTAGGGTGCTGTGATCTTTGAAAATATGTTTACATATTCATTTGAATTGATTTCACCATCTGTTCAGATATGAGTGGCTGCTAAATGATGATCTGCATAATGATACTTAAAGTTTCTTTCACACGTTGGAAGCTTTCGTTACAAAACCATCTTTGGCTGCTGCCCTACAAACGAGTAGAGTCACTCACTGAGAAGGGCAGGAAAACTTTTTAAACTTATTTTGTAAAGGTCTCTAAAAGCTGTGAAAAACCTTAATGCATAGTGCAGTTAGTCAGCTGTTACATTAGATGCATTTGCATGCAGTGAAGTAAAGAACATACTTAAACTATGAATACATGTTCCTTAATTTGAAATAAAATGTTCATGATTACACAGCTATGTGAACTATTACAGAAAACATCAAAAAGGTGTTTATATATAGATTATATGTGTAGAAAGGATATTCGGAGATCATGGAACTATTTCACTTGAAAAAAATAGTGACCTAGGATGTTCTTCATGGTTTTTATCAACTAATAGCCACAGTAAGTTACTGACCTGTCACATTTTAGAAGGTTTGTCAAGTAGTGACATGCAAAGATTGAGGCATTTCACTCAGATATTCTGTGACTGGTGGGTCAAAATTTAATTTTATAATCCTCCACCTTTTAATATGAAAATGCTAATTTCAGGTGATTTAACTTAAGGATGAGATGAGAAAGCTAATTCTGGATCCAAGCACCACTAGAGAGTTGTAAGTGGTTTAGCTCTGGCTGCACAGTCCTAATCTTACATTCAGTCACACACATAACTGATTTCCACTTCTGAGGTTTTGAACTATACTGAAACCCTCTGAGTTTCATTCTTCCCAATGTATCTTCTCTCTCCTTTTACTTTACCTATGACTTGCTCTAGATTCATGATCAGATTTTGTTAGCAGAGTTATTGTTTCCGACTTCTTAACCCATGAGAAAATATTCTGGTCTTTGGTGATGAGTAAACAGGGCAGGCATACATTTCCCACTGAAAATGTTGAGCTAAATAGTGCCCTGCTGTAGTAAGCAGACTGCTTTGAAGAGCCTTACAGAGTTTGAAGTGATTGTTGGGAATGCAACAAAAAAAATAAAAAAGAAAATGTGCCAGGGAGAAGCAACAGGAAGATTTAGCCCAAAATTTCATGAAAACATTAGACAGCATGAGGTATCACTGTCTTCATAAGAAGAAGCCTTGCCTTTTCTTCAGCTTAGCAACTCATTTCTGCCTTTGACACTGAACCAGGTGTAGGAACTGATCTGGCTTTATTTTTTATTTTTCTTCTTGATTTAGTTCACCAGTTAACTATCAACTCATGGTGAAAGTCTGATGTGGGCAATGTCCATCCTCTCAGGAAATGTTTACTGGTTTTGTTTAGGGAGGGATTGCCAAGGTCTAAGTGAGACTCAAAACTGAAAAAAATTCTGAATTTATTTCTGTATTGAAATTGATGAACATCTCACTCTTAACAGATCAGGTTTTCCCAGCAGATACCATTTTTTCAAGCAAATGTCTCAAACATGGTGAGGCCTTTATTATTTGTTTATAAGGAGACATTTCTGTGTCACTTTTGAAACATCAACATGCTAGCAGCCAAGAAAGTTTTGTCTGGATGAAGACTATAAAAAATGGTCAATGGGTTATTAAACTGGTCACTGACAGAAGCAGAATAGCCTCAGGCACACAGGGTGCAGAATAATTACAGGAAATCTGTTATTTATCATGTACACCTTTTGGCTCTCTAAAGGTCTTTCACAGGAAAAATCTTGACAAGTTTATTCTCTGAGTCTAAACAAACAAGAAATTTAGGAGCCCATTACTGTATTGGACATAACTGCCAGGGATTTGGTAGTGAAAGGGGACAGGGGGAACCTGTGTAGGAGGGGCCCAGATGCTGCCCTGTGCCAGAAACAGCCACTTCCAGCCATCCTCACAACAGAGAGCATAGATGCACTGTGTACCAAAACTGAAGCAATGTGATGAGTTTATGGTGCCTCTGTGAAGACATCTGAGTAATGATGGTAAACGCCAAGAAAACAATGCCAAGGGAGGGATGTTGGACAATGGAGGAGATGTGAGAGACAATGTCAGAGCAGGGGCAAGAGAGAAGCAAGAAATATGCCAGGCAGGAGGGATGGTAGAGCAGGAAAAACATCAAAGCAAAGTTAACTGCCCAGAGCAGGGCAGGAGCAAAAGAGACGCTCAAGCAGGGACAGAGGGGAGACCCACGTAGAGGCATGACCACAAAAACACTGCAGCCACTGGAGGAACCCACACTGGAGCAGCTGAGTAGGAACCACAACACACCGATGTCCATCTCCTGCGCCACCCGTCGCCTCCCCGAAGGGACTGAGTGTAACCTGCAGCAAGGGGACTGGAGACTGGGAACGGGGGAGGAGATGTGTCCAGATGGAAGCTGTGACGTTTTCCCTAAGTGTTTATTTGTTTGGTTTTATTTTTCAACACAAGAATCAGTAATGAAAAATTTGTGAATTGGCAATAAATTAAATTGTTTTAATTTCCCTGACTCAAAACTGGTTTTGGCTGAGAAAGAATTACTAAAAGAGAAGATTTTACACTTAATTTTTCTGCAAAGAGAACAGAAACTATTAAGTAGGGGTTTTGCCTTGAGTATCAACTTCAGTGAATGCTACTTACTTAAGTAAGAAGTACATTTCTTTAGTTATTTTAAGATCAAGCACCTAAGACATCATTACTGTAATTCTTAATTTGTAAAATATGTTCAATAACTCTTTGATCTGATTTAATCAAGCAGTCAGAGGGAGAAAGTATTTTCAGAAAAAAAGTAATTCTACATTCTCTCTAGTTATTCTAAAATATTTCCTGAAAAAAGGTAAAAGAATGGGGGCTAAACGTCCTTGTGCCTGTATAAATGCTGAAATTGACTGAGGCTACATGGGCATGGTCAAAAAGTTAATTAAGTTAAATAAGGGTGTGAGTTTAAAGTAGATTACTTAGCCCCACCTACTACTCATATGAACATGTTCACTCAAAATTTAAATGGAATAATTGATTTGGTGCAATTCACTTCAAAATACATTAAACTAAACCAAACTGAACTGAAATCCTGTAATTCTGATTAAGCATCACCACACAGAGGTTTAATGTACTTAATTTAAGTAGTCCACGGGAAAGGCTAATCCACAGTAACTTTGGAATGTCTTTGGACACCCTTTGTGAAGAGACCGGATGGCTCACAAAGTACCAATTGTTTGTTACCTTTTTCAAGAACCTGGTTCAAAGTTTATCCAGACTGATTATAAATAGAAGTCGTTCAGTGAAAATACGTTCAGCAATGTGAGTGTTTCACTGATCTACCTAGAGGGTAAATCAAGGCTGAAAAAATTATTACCATGGTTGATATTAAGCATATTGTGAGCTCATTTAGCAAAGGTCAACAAAGTAGCTAACAGGAGAATAAATTGTCCTTTCATGTACTTCCAGAACAGAATTAAGGGAAGCTGACAAGGCAAGACTCAGAAGTGGTGTATAGCTGATTCATTAAACTGAATACATTTGACCGGGAGATGTGACTCTTGCCCATTTGTTAAGACTAATTATTTACATATATTCAAGCAGAATAGCCCCAAAATGTAGAAGTTAGAGCACTTGTTGGCATTTGGGAGAACAGATTTGAAGTTCTGTGTGCGGCTTATGTAGAATGGAAATTTGAGCCTGGGAACACCAGAGTGAATCTCTATGTCCGCCTCTGTGGAAAAAATAAATAAATAAATATTTTTTAAAGAACTTCCTGACATCTCAGACAAAACCATTTCCCTCTCCCCTGTGTGTGTATCTGTTTGTCCATTGTAACTAATGACATTTCTTTCTTCATTATATCTGATCAGGTCCCTTTACAACCAGTGGCTTAAACAATTTGACAAGTAGATAAGCCACCTACTTGTGTGCGTGCATGCATGTGTGTTATACTCCCAGAAATCTTACTGAATCAGTGAAAATGAAACAGTGGTAGTGATTATTCAGATCAAACACTATAACTCAACAGAGAGCTGTGATCCACACTTCTTTGTTTTGTCTTTCTTTAATTGCAGTTTAGTTTGCTGAAAAGCACTACAAGTTAAACTCTGGAAATCAAGGTCATTTATCTGCAGCTGTATTTGTCATACAGAATAAAACTGTCAGCACCAAGCTTCCCATATGAACAGACATCAACTGACTAATTTCTGCTTGCGTTCAAAGCACAAGTTAAATACTTTGTACTTCTCCGATCTTATCTCAAAGGTAATTTCTCTTAATGATCAAATTCAATTTTTATGAAGATTTCAGTTGTGACAATACAGCAGGACATATCAGCTTTTCTCTTGCTCCCTTACCAACAAGCACTGAGTATTGTTCCTTTATTAGGGTATTGCTCTGTTAATACTAAGTCTTGTGAGGAAATAAAACACTTTTTCTCCTGTGGAACTCACTGGAGATCGGTAGCGACTATCACATTATGAAGCAGACTACACGCTCATAAAATTGTAAATAATTCTACCATATTTCTTCCTATATGTAATGTAATATTTCACTGCAGTTCCCATTTCACATAGATTTCTGGTTTGGAACCTGATCACTCCTTATCTAAACGTTTAAACTGCGCAAAACCCCTTAAAAACACGTACTGACAAGTGTATTTTCTTATTTTTCTACATTTTCTTCTTTCTGCTTCCACTGGGAGAGGTGGATGAAAAAGAGATAAAGTGGGAAGAAAATGAGCAAAAGAAAAAGAAGTTATATACTTCTACTAGTTCACAAATTCCACTGCCATAGAAATCAACCCAAGCAGTTACATTCACACCCAGAGCTGTAAGTACGCAAAAGACTGAAATTCAGAAAGGTCTGGATATAGACTTTTAGTTCAGCACACCATAAATATAAAGCTGCCTATATCTGTACTCAGTTAGATTTTAGGCCATTTTAATTCTGTGTAACTTCCTCAGTGATTTCTGTTGCTAACTGAAACCTGAAGGCAGATACGTGATTTCAGAAGCTGGCAGTATATGCCCTATGGATTTCCTACATAAATATTTTACAGAAATTGACTGTATGAACCAATAAGAAAAGATGTAAGGTGCTACTAGATTAATGTTTTGGAATGTTAATATTCAAAGAACATCAAACAAAATGGCAAGAATGAGGGTTTATTTCTTGGGACTGGAAGAGAAACTAAATCTTTTGGTAACCTGGTTGATGAGATTGTGAATGAACTAAGAATTAAGAGCATAAGGACTTTTGAAACTCTTGAAAAATCTAAAATAAGTGTTTTGTCCAATTCTCTTTGTTCAGGTGGCTTGCCTGAAATTATCAGGCCAGAAGCAAAATGAGGATGATATTTTAAATCAAAATTTGCACTTCTATACCTAATGAGGTTTGACCTTGATTCAAGAAAGCCTTTCAAACATGGTGTTAAACAATATGAAGAGCACTCCCTCCTATTCCATAACACTCCTCATTTATTATCAATGTTCCCTTCATTTTT
The DNA here is from genome assembly GCF_000699145.1 of Aptenodytes forsteri. Lineage (NCBI taxonomy): Eukaryota > Metazoa > Chordata > Aves > Sphenisciformes > Spheniscidae > Aptenodytes > Aptenodytes forsteri. The sequence goes on along the minus strand of NW_008794458.1, from coordinate 467,244 downwards.
GGTGACCTGTATCTGCTCTGCTTGCTCTCTCCAGCAGTCTTTCTAGCACTGGGAGTTCTTTTCATATTTACAAAGAATTTGGGGATATTATCCCTGTCTAGTAGCGTGGACAGATGGGAAAGAATGAGGTACATCAACTTAAGCCCAAGTGGTCCTTCAGGTAATAACACTGACAAACCAGTAAGGAAACTACTTTGTAAAATCTTTCCAAACGTAACAGCCCATGACTAGCTCTAGGAAACAGAGTGTTTAAAGCCCTGTATAAAAATTCCCTCCCTTTAAAGCCTGTATAAAAATTCAGAAACATTGATCTACAGTTAAGGACTCTACAGAGACCATTTGAGAGAAAGAGCATCCTGGGTATCTGTTCAGGCTCAAAGTGATTCCGATTTTAGCAGCAAATGAATCTCATGACAGACAGCTGTGTTTAAAAGGTTTCAGGAAGGACAGCTTTTTTTTTTTTTTTTAAATGCAAGAATTTGGACTTTGTACTGAACAAAGTTTTCAGAGAAAGTGGCTTGGCACCTTTTCACAGCAAGGCATCAAGTCTCCAATTTTTATGGCCCTTTAGGATACACTCCTGTCTAAAGGATTCACTCTAAGTCACTACTTTCTCCTCCTACAGGCAATTGAGCCTTTTGGCAACTGAAAAATGAAAAAGAACATTATTCAATTTTATACCATAGTAGCTAGAAAAGGGTATGAACAATTGGTGTCCAAAAATCTGAGTTCTATTTGGCACTCTTAAATTACAAGAGAAGAAAAAGCAGTGAGAAACTTCGGTTAGTTCTGCCCATTCCATATGCACAATGGTATAAATGTATTGCAGGGCTTTGAACAAGGTTGTGCTCCATATAATTTGAATATGGGGAGACCTACACAATACAGATATGAATATACTTTGTTCATTTTTTTAGGTTTTTTTCCTTGACTGAGAAGACTGGCAAGTAAAGGAATCAGAAAAATATTTAACAGGAAGACACAGGCTGCTGTGAAGCAAAAGAGTAGATCTGCTGCCACAAGTTCACAAGGAACAAAAGGTTTTTTACCATCACTTATCATGCTTTGTACTTTGAAAGGACTTAGGCACATTACCAAATTTCTCCAGGAATAACAAACAATGTACATCAGCTGATCTCTGCTGAAATTAGCATCTTTCACCCCATCATGCTCAGCAGAGCTAACAAAGCTGAGCAAAATATATCTAAATGTTGCCACAATTCATGTGATTTTGATAAAGATATTATTTAGGAAATATACAAGTTATATATACATATTATACAAAATTCAGACTCAGAAAGGACTAGCCATGCAGAGGATTTTTTTCAGAATGCCACAAATGGAAGCTATTTACATTTTGACAGCTGCTGTCTATTATCTTGTAAAAATCATACTTCTCCATAGAGATTATTGCGATATTATCACACTTAAAAGTAGGACAGATGCGAGAAAGTAAATACTAAGGAAAAAACAAATCAGACTGACAAAAGAAATTAAGCAGTTCAAGAAATACATATGCTACCCATTGCAAATACACAGTGATGCACTCTCACATTTGTGCTCATTCCTCTAACTCTAGCACACACTAGTTACTCGTTCCAGGGATGGCAAGTGGAAAGAAAAAACAGTCAATTATTTGTACAACTTGTTTAAAGCATGCACTCCTACAAACTCATGTCTTTGGTTTACAAGTTAAGTAGGCGAGTTCAGTGCCAGCTTGTCAATGAATGGAGCTCTAGCCTAGAGGGGCTTCACCCCAAGGTGAAGGAGGAATATCTGTTTTCTTTGCCCACTTACTGTGTTTCCCCTAATAAGGACATTTTCAAAGGAGGTCCAAACTACAGTGAGGGATCACACAGCCCAGATGGCGGCTCCTTGTCTTTATCTCTAGTTAACATTTGAAGAGAAATGTGCTAAATATAGCCTATGTGGAAACAGAAGAAGGATCTGAGTTTTGTTTTGTCTCTGACCCGAAACCTTCTTGTAACCGAGACACTGAGCTGTGAGTTAAATGTGTAAAAAACCTCTGAGGAGATGACAGGTTCCTCACAGACTCACAAGCCCCGATAACAGAAATTGCTGAAGTATTGTTGCTCTGGACTTGCGCTTTCAAATCTTTTCCCAAGTGAGCTGGCAAGCAGGGGCTGGCAAAGGACCGCTTAACGTGCCTGACGGCAGCTGCTGTGTATGGACTAGGAGTCTGGGCTCCTAAGGTCAGTCATGTCTCAGACCCTTAGAAAAGAGCTTCTCACTTCATAGGAAATGCAATTCAGTCATGTAGTGAAGGTTTGATGAGAGAAGCAGAGATTTGTATGTCATCATTGCCATAGCTTAAATAAAACAAGGTATTTCACCCACTGCTTATAAAAATACACAAAACTGAAAGACAAGTACACATTATACAGACAATACTAATTTGATTGAAAATACATAGATCCCTGCAATAGCTACTAGTGCAGTCTCCTTACCTTCTGCTGTGGTCCTTGTGGTGTGGCTATGTTATTCACTCAGCAATGATTGCGATGACACATTAATTCAGTTTGTTAAAAAGCCTGCAAAAGAAAAATATTTAAAGAAAGCAAGACAAAAGCTAAAACTCAACAGGAGTTGGCAAGTCTGACAGGAAGTTATACAGGTCCAGTTGCACACTGGAAATACTCAAAGAATAAGGTGCACAGGCCATTTTTCTGAAAGAACTGTTCAATTGAATATTTCTGCTGTGTTTCTCTAATCAAAGCCAGCCTGACAGGCCAAGAAAAACAATTGCTTTTCCTATGCAGTATTGATACTCATTAACAGCTGCTGCATCCCACATTGCATCATATCTGTCATTACTTGAAGGTTGTGGTTTAGCACTAAAGCACCTGCAGCATACTAAATGCATCCCAAATAGTAACTGTATCTTGTACAGTATAGTTGAATACTGTGTGAGTAAATTGTGTCAAACAGTTGGAATTATCTAGTCTTCTGTCTGTAGCTCGTCTTACATAACCGGCATTAGGCTTGTGAGTTTGGAAAGTCACGTTGGCAGCTTGCCAAGCCTCAAGAAGTCATTGGGATTTTAAAGCTCCTAATGATCTTAGCCGATATCACTGCCAAATATTTGTACAAGTGACTTTGGTTTGTTGCTCTTCAAATGAAAAGATAATCAGGGGAGAGATTCTCCTAGGCTTTTTAAAGTGCTTTTTCCTAAAATTAACTAGCAAGTACAACTATCTTACTCTCTTAAACCATTATTTCTCAAGGAGAACATACTGAAGCCATAAAAATAATTCTGATTCAATACCTGTAAATTTGTGGAAATGGAGGAAATTCTTGTCCTTGTTCAACCTTCATCTCCTCAGCACTACATTGGAGAACAGTAGTTCTCCAGACATCAACATGCAGTGCTAGAGGCAGCAACTCTAAGCCACTATTTCATATTAGTATAAATGGCATTTCCTACTAAATAGTCTGGTTTACCCCCAGCACTACTGTGGTACGTAATGACAAAAATTCAAGTGGTAAATGAAAGAATTCAGTCTGCCATTGTCTGATCTGAAGATTAGATTCCAAGATATTTACACGGCTTTTTACACTTTTAAAATAGAAATTAGATAAAAACTTAACTGATACTCAAATCAAATTACAGTTTAGTTTGGTAATTCTTGCTTATTGCATAAGAGTCTGGTATATGTAAAACAAGACTGGAATAGTATAGCTGAAATACTTCAGACCCCTGCATATTTGTAGTCACTGGTTTATTTCACTTCAAGGAGATGGCTCATCCTTAAGGAGGTTAAGCTACTTGGTAAGGCTCCAAGACCTTGCAAAGATTTTTGCTAAATTGACTCCTCTACCTCTGTGTAAATGTGTTTTACATATTTAAATGGTCACATTTAAATATTTCTATGCCTTTTCAGCTCAGTTTGAGCAACTGCTTCTCAATGAGATATTTAAACCTTTGTGCTTTCTAGTCACAGAAATAATTATTCCTCATCTGCTTGACATCCACTGCAAAGGATGGGGCTAGCCACAATTATAAAGGATGTTTGTCTGAGCTGGGATTGCAGCATCAGGCTTTCAAAGAGGTGGAGTGAGATGGGATGCTAAGACAGTATGATCTTACTTGTATTGTAGTTGTGTGTTAGCTACTTTGTACTCATAATAAATAAAAACTTGTGAAGCTTGGCAAACTAGCTCAACTGTAGGGTACAAACAGTCTTCTGATAGCAACCTCACAGCTTTGCATCTTAATGTTCATTATGGAGGCTATAGTTGACTTTTCCGGCTCTCATTAAAGTCAGATTGTGATTTCCTGGAGTGAATTTTATTGAGTATTCACACCCTGGAATTATCCCTCTTTTTCCAGCATCCTTTCCCATAAGTAACTGAAGGGGAATGGTTTGGTTCCAAAGTAGCTCTTTTCACACTCATGGTACTCAGCTGTATTTTACCAAGTATGGGTTAAATACTGAAGGGGCACCAACTGTATGGAAAAAATAAAGCAGTCACTATGCTTTCAGCAAAGGCTGGACAACATCCAAAGACATAGGCTTATTTTAGCGAAAGGGGATGTTGGCTAGAATCCTGCAGTTACTTCGTGGCCTGATAAGGAAAAAGAACAAATCCAGAAATCAAATCAGATTCTCTCAGGCAGAGAGTGAAGAGTATTACTCATAGCACTTCATTGGCATTGACTTTCTATAGTTTTGCCATTTATTATATTTCAGGTCCTCAGTTCACTGGAAGGTTTTTTATTTTTCTATCAGTCCTTCAGCACTTTCACTGATATGAGTGAATGAATTCTTATTTACCAATACAAGAAGGTTCCCTACTAATTCTTTTACTTCATATCATAGAATCATAGTATCATAGAATCATAGAATCATAGAATAGTTTGGGTTGGAAGGGACCTCTAAAGGTCATCTAGTCCAACACCCCTGCAATAAGCAGGGACATCTTCAACTCGATCAGGTTGCTCAGAGCCCCGTCCAACCTGACCTTGAAGGTTTCCAGGGATGGGGCATCC
>NW_008794458.1:444630-461290 GCF_000699145.1 Aptenodytes forsteri | reverse complement strand
CAACCCCAGTTCCCTCAGCCGCTCCTCATAAGACTTGTTCTCCAGACCCCTCACCAGCCTCGTTGCCCTTCTCTGGAAACGCTCCAGCACCTCAACGTCCTTCTTGTAGTGAGGGGCCCAAAACTGAACACAGTATTCGAGGTGCGGCCTCACCAGGGCCGAGTACAGGGGCACGATCACTTCCCTACTCCTGCTGACCACACTAAAATGACCTTGAAGGACCTTGAAGGACCTTGCACTTGGCCTTGTTAAACCTCATGAGGTTCACACAGGCCCACTTCTCAAGCTTGTCCAGGTCTCTCTGGATAGCATCCTGTCCCTCAGGTGTGTCGACCGCACCACTCAGCTTGGTGTCTTCTGCAAACTTGCTGAGGGTGCACTCAATCCTACTGTCTATGTCACTGATGAAGATATTAAATAGTACTGGTCCCAATACAGATCCCTGATGGACACCACTTGTCACTGATCTCCATCTGGACGTTGAGCCATTGACCACTACCCTCTGGATGCAACCATCCAACCAATTCCTCATCCATATGTTTGTTCCCTCCAAAAAGAAATCCTCTTCATTTTCCAAATTTGATACCTCTCACTTTAAATAGACAGTCCTTTATTTACATATTCATATTTTCAGATTTCTTTAACTATTTGCTATCTTATACGTTTTTCAAGAATTGTCTTAATTTGGCACAAAGGGTGGTTTATGGCTCATGAGTAGAATTAGCTAAATGTGTTTAACATTCCGTATGCTTTTCCATTAATAAATAACTATTCCTTTTAGTTCAATACACTAGAAAGTTATACTGAAAGAGCATAAAGTGCTAGCATTCAGGAACAATGCTAGGATTATGAAGTAAGATTTATTTCAAGTATTAATTAGTTTTGAATTTTTAATTTTAGCTACAATAGAGTTCGTCTTTCATTGCAGTCACTCAAACATAATAAAGCAATGTCAAGCAGTACAGAATGTTACAAAAGGTTTCTGGCACGACCAAGACACACTGTGTGAGTGCTACTGTCTATTGCAGTTTAATGAGCCTCAATAACTGTAGCTAATAGGTCATATTGAGCAAAGAAAAAAAGCATAATTAAATGCTATTTCTATGTAACTACACCATCCATTATTCATTACTAAAATTAAGACAATTTAAAAAGCCTTCTATCACAATAAGTTATTAAAGAAAAATAAAGATCACTTGAGATGAAACCTTGTTTTTACGCTTTGTTATATTATGCACCTAAGTGAGTGTCTGCAGTCTATCCTGGAAAAGGAACTCATTAACTTCCTGAGAGGAGAAAGTCACAAGAGCACACCAAACCATCATTGTCCGACACTATCACTTACACATGGAAAAGGATGCAAAAGAGACATAAATGACCCCCATATCAGAAAAACACAAGATGTCATGCACAGATTTTGTAGTATAAAATAGCCATACAGGAAGAGGGTTGTACGTATAAGAAGAGGTGTTGAAAGCTAGGTGCATACTTGTTATGCTATGAGATAAAACTAAATAGCTTAAGATTTGCCAATGCTAAGAAGCAAACTCAGCCAGTGGAAGAATTTTCCAGGTGGTCTGAAAAAATCCTTGAAGAGTCATCTCAGTGCTTCTATTTCTTTCTTCCTTTCCCTTCACATGGGAGTCTGAGAATCAGAATCATAGAAATTGAAGTTAATCAAAATTGTGGTATCAATCAAAATATGGAACATATATTATCATCAGTAACAAAGTTTCCGATGAAACTCAATAGCATACAAGACCAATCACACAAGTCTGTTAAAAGCATTTTTCAACAACAAAAATAAGCAAATACCCTTTCCTTTTTTTTCCCCCATGCCCCCTACTGAAAAAAACCCAGAACATTGTTGAAGTGCCACAAAAATGCCAGAGAAATACTCTCAAGCTTCAAGCATAGGGATATTCTACTTGTCTGTTATTACATTGTTTAAATGCTGTAGCTCAAAATGCGGTAGTGATAGGATCCCAAAACTAAATTCTAAAGTTTGATATTACATAAGGTCAATGGTACCCACAAGATAAACAGGCTGAAAAAACTCTTTGAGAACAAATTTATCAGCAAACCATCTATGTTTCTAAGAAAAACACATTTTGAACACTGAGATCTGGTGAGATAAACTTAAAACATTTACATTGGAAACTTTCAGTGAGGTTTGGTTCCACCTCAGCAATTAGGCATATACCTTCAAGGACAAGTGAAGACCAGAAAATGGGTGGTAGCGAGATCCAAGTTCCTCTAATGTTTTATATTTCAACCACCTAATTATTCAGATGGTGAAGACAGGAGGAGTGATGCAGGAGGAATGATGCCCTCTGCCATCCTGGACACTGGCTGGCAGCGAAGGAATAAGTGAATCAAGCTGTTCAAGATACTCTTGGGAAAAAATTGTCCTGTCCTATTTATTGATCTACTATTGTAGTGCAGCTCTCTACAAAAATCTCAGTACTTGAAAGACAGACTCCAGAAAAGGAACCAAGAAGAGACTCTCAAGACAGGGCAGACAGCACACAGGCAGTGCAAAGACAGTGGCACATTTCTTTCCACAGTATTACTGAGAAGACAATGTTGACTCTTAGAATAACTTGAATATAAAAGATAATGGAATTAGAATACTGAAGAATTTTTCAGCAAGTGCCAGCAAAGAGACAGTGAACCCAATTATACACTGATACCAGAAGAATAAATGGGCATTTATAACAACAAATAATGTGGAAGAGATAAAATTAGAGAACCATTTCAAGTCAGTTACAAATGGGAAGATGGATTACATCTAGAGAGAAACGAAATGTGCTACAGTCATAAACTGAAGAGGATACAATGGCATGTACAAATTCTGTGGTCAGACTTGTTTCACATGGTGGATGTTAGATGTGCTAGAAAATAGGTAAACTCCTGCCAAAATAAGCTGGACAACTATTCAATGAACGTGATGTTTTCCAGGCTGATAAACAAAAAATTCCCCAAAACTTAAAGTGAATATGAGAGACTAATAATTTCCTCAAAGGGAAAAATAATAATAAACCATATAACATTTTAGAAGATGTTGAAAAGACATTCTAAAGACAGGAGAGGCAATAAAGAGAGAGAAATATTATTCTTTACATCAGAGATTAAATGGACTTAGATCTTGGTTTTAATATTAGTCTGAGGTTAATGAGCCACAGGCTTGAGTAAGACAGAAACTGCCCCACTGTAACATTACATGGAATTGTGATTTGCATCCAGTGTGACTGTTTCATACCAGTAATTCAGATTTTAGATTAAATATTTTTAGTTTTCCAAGTACATAAGGGTATTCTGAAAACTCAGTATTCTAGAGAATTAAATTTCTGCTGAGACAAAATTGCTGCACCTTGTAAAACACTGTTAGAAACTGAGAATTTAAATAACAGTGAATGTGTGAAACATATTTCAATCTGTTGGTGAGGTATCTTCTACTGAATTGTCTTTTTTTATTGATCACTTTTATTGCACATAGATTGCCAACAAATTACATTTGAACTCAGAAAAAAATTTCCACAGTCAGTGTTGCTATATCAAAATATCCCATTTTACTGGCTAATATAAAGAAATGTTATCATAGGAAAAAGAAATGGCACAGAAAGTTATACAGAGTGGTACCTTTGGAATATATTAACTCAATGAATATTGCATGAAAGGTCCAGAGAATTATGCAGAAAATACAGGAAAATAAAAAGTAAACTTTAGTTAACCTCTACAGTATAGTTCACAAGTAAAGATAAAATCGAAGGAGAGTATTAGCTGCAGTCATTGTCAAGTGTGCTCTGTGCCTTCTGACTGGAACGAAAACAAGGCATGGGATGTTACAATAAGGGAAAGAGATCTTGCCCTCTCACTTTATATACTGCTACCTATCATTACCTAGAAACATAAACATGCCATCATCTAGCCTTAAACGAGACTTTTACTACAAAAGTAGCTTAATTGCCAGTGGAAGTCAAGATGTAATATCAATCTTGTGTGGCAAATGCCCCTTATGCACTGGTCAAAATGCCATCTTTCTCACTGAACACCAAACAAGCTTTCTCATTATCTATTTTAGAGTTCCTGCAAACTAAGCCTCTTGCTGTGGTGTTTCCTAAATGCTTCCAAAACATGATGCTCACAAGTGCTATGAGTAAACTCTTGCAAAGCTGCAAAGCACTGCAAGGGCTAATAGAGAGCAAAAAGCACCCCAATAGTAACTACAGAGTTTTTAAAGCTCCATTGGTCTAGACAAAAAGTTGCTGCTGCTGCTACATGACTGCAGACCTGAAGAGCTTATAATCAAAATGATAAGTCATTCTCTGGGTAATCTCAATTAAGTGGCTTCTAGTGTTCAGCAAATTCTTCTTAAATGCATTTTCCTTCACAGAAGTGGACAAACAGCAATGTAAGATTGTTTTAACCTTGTAGGAAAATGTCAGGCTTCATTAGTAGTTTTATGAAGATTTATGTCTTCAGTTAATGACACCATCTGCTTAAGTATATTTTTCCCAAGCCATTGTTAAAAAAGCACTGGTTAAAAGGTTGGGTAGTTAAGGGTGGTTTAAACTGTTTTCATTCTAATCAACTCCTGTCTGTCTTTTATTACTTTCACTTTTTGTATAAATATTTTCTAGGTTTCTCCATTTGACTCAAATGTCAACCTTCTAGAGGAGTATCAGAAAACTTGTCAGATGTATTTAGATAGTAAAAGCAAACTTTTCTCAATATTTTTTGCTGTGTGCTAGAAATATTGCAGTCCATTTTAAAACTTCCATTTTAAAGCAATATATTCAATTCTTGATTTGGGCTTGGAAGTTTAGCTAGACTATATAAAATTGTTACATTAGGTGAGACTGAAAACAAATTATGTGAGTCCAAACAAAATTATCCAAATCTGATGTAAGTTGCAAGTAACTTAAAGTATTACTGAAGTCTGAAGAGTTTAGGGTTTAATGTCTTGTTTAATTTCATGCTCTGACTGGCTGGTTCCCAGATAATAGAATCATAGAATCATTGAGGTTGGAAAAGACCTCTAAGATCATCGAGTCCAACCGTCAACCCAACACCACCATGCCCACTAAACCATGTCCCTAAGTGCCTCATCTACTCGTCTTTTAAATACTTCCAGGGATGGGGACTCCACCACTTCCCTGGGCAGCCTGGTCCAATGTTTAACCACTCTTTCAGGAAAGAAATTTTTCCTCATGTCCAATCTAAACCTCCCCTGGCGCAACTTGAGGCCATTTCCTCTCGTCCTATCGCTTGTTACTTGGGAGAAGAGACCGACACCCACCTCGCTACAACCTCCTTTCAGGTAGTTGTAGAGAGCAATAGAACCATGACTGATGCAGAAAAGGGGAAAGGAAATATTTTTCACTGCTTTTTCTAGTCCAAGAGCAAGAGGACATCAAATAAACTAGCAGATACAAAAGAAACTAAAGAAAACATGTCCATACACCATCCATAGAGGACTTGTGGAACTCCTTGCCACAAAACTTTTCCAGTGCTAAAGGACTCAAAAAGGGGTTGGACGGTTTCGCAGAAGAGGATCCATGGCCTTTTATGTACACCATGGAATATCCTACTTCTGTCACTAGGATTCCCTGGGTTTCAGCTCAGTGGTTATTGGGAATCCATTCAGGGAGTGTCACTACATACTTGCACCAATTTGTATTTTTTTCCTGGGGCATTTGCATTGACAGAGGGGGTGCTTAGCTGGGGCTTTGGTATAACCTGCAGTGGGTATCTTACATTCTTAGAAAACACATCCATGTGCTTCTGCCAGTAACAAGTAATAGACTTCTTTCTACATTGAAGGGCAGAAGCCTGGTCTAAATTTGTACAGATTAACTAGAGTCAGAGTCTTGAACTCGTCATCTAGCTGATTAGATTGGAGCTTCACCTATTAACTATCTACTTCCTTAGAGAAAGCATTCCTGTAATGGTCTGTTAAAAACCATTATGATTTCTAAGAAGTATTTTGTATTTATCCAGAAAAGGTGCAGTTTCCTGAAACACACCTAGGTTACGTGGCCAGGGCCTAGAGGCTAAATTTTACAATGGAAATCATCTTCACCAAAATGTGCCTTTGGGTGATCTGCCATAAACTGGTGGGTTTGGAACAGGTTTATACCGGGTACTGGCCATTCAATGTTTTCTGCAGCTTTTTTATTACTACAATTATCAACCATGAACTTAGGTGTTGCTGCAATTAGGCATGTTGTCATCTAATTCAAGTTAAATGTATTGCTAACCTGACTTCCGTTGTCCACTGCAACACTTAGGACTCGTTTTCAGACTTGACTTGACTTGACAACATGGGATCTAGATAATAGGACTTCTCCTGTAGGCTGAGATGCAATAATGCCAGTGACCTGTAAGCCAAAATACCAGTTCTACTCTAGCAGAGCATGAGATCATAGACAAGTTATTTGCAGTCCCTGTGTTCCCCCTTTCCTAGGGATTAATATTTATGGCACTGTTGGTTATAATGTCAATTAGGCATGTTTGCTTAATTATTGAGAAGACACAACCCCAAAATGAGTTATTATCACTACTTGCTCTCTGGAGTTTAAAGTAGCAGCACAGAATCATATTCTGGAGGACAGAATTTCCTCCCCATATCCAAGTCTTCTCAGGGGGAAGGTTATCTCAGAGCACATAAACAATTGCAGACTGACACTTTTTTTTGTTGCCAAAAGAAGTATCACAGGCAAGGCACAAAAGAGTAAAATGAAGCTTTTAGGAGCTGTTGAAAGAATAGCTATGGTTTGAGTATTTACTATAGCAGAATTGTTCAGGTTTATGCTAGGCAAAAGCTGTCTTGCACCGCTCCACTCCAGGGAAGAAAAGGCAGTTATGAGTGATGAAATGGTGACAGTGATTTTCAGACAAAGCCTAAACAAAGACTTTTACTACGTCTTTCAAAACCACCATGAACCATGCATATTGGTGGATGGTGGTAAGGGAGAAGAGAGAAAGATAGTATGATATCCTCTTGTCTTGCCCTTGTGCAAAATACTAGTCACAGGCCTGTTTCTTTTAGCAGTGATCCACTGAGTTTCTGGCTGTCTGGGCTACAGCACAACTACAATCCTGGGAAATGAGCACAGCCCATGCACAGAACATTGCTACACATAAAAAGTGAATCTGATACATCCCAAACATACTGAATTATTTCAGGACATGATACAAAGTAAATGTGTGATAGATCTAACATAACTGGAATTTGCTATGCCACCTGATATGAGGTATACACTGGAGATGCTGACCAAGCTGTACAATCAAAACTGTACTCAAAACTGACTCAGCTTACACTAAAACTGTAACTTACTTAATATCCTCCTGTACATGTGAATATAGACTGGATGAAGTGCCTTGGAATCAAAAGTTCCACTGTGACTAGATTGAAATATTTCTACTATACGTGTTAATGTCCTGAAAAAGCTGAGCTGTTAGGTTATCTCCAAAAAAAATGTTAAATATTACAATACTAATTGGTAGTGAGTGCCTTGAATTTGGACATTATTAACATAAGCTCAAGTTGTGCAGTACCTAAATGTCAAGAAAGTGTGAAATGTTTAGAGAGGCCTCAAGTAAGACTGGAGAGTGTATCCAAAGTACTGGAAACTTTAGAAAGTGTCTAGTTCAATACAGCTTCACATCACAAAAACTGCAGTTTGTTTAATGTTTCTTGGAAACAACAGAATTAGATGCACTGAAACATTTGTTTCTGTTGATATCTCCCCCTTTTCTTTTTAGTGATGTGAAACAGGTAGCTAGTTCTTTAAAAGACAAAATCTGGTTGAGTTTCTGAACCTTAATGAAAGACAACCTTAACTTGATGTCTTCTGCTTTTCACTACATATTTCAAAAGTATACAAAACTTAAAATAATTTTTATGAAAATATTATATATGTCATTCCTTTTCAAGAAAAAATGAAAAAGAAACTTCCTTGCTTGATTTTTTAATGGGAGCTAGCTTTTCTTGGAAAGGAACAGTCTCTACAAAGCAGTTGGAAGTAGAACATAAGGAAACGTTAGTTGTTCAGAGCTGGAGAAGTCATTGGAAGATCAAAATTCAATTTATGTGATTGAATACACATAGGGAAATACCTACTGTGTACAATTTTATGCCATTTTCCTCCATGCTGTTCTAATCAGTATGTCACTTGTAGAGCAAATATATGGAGAGAGTGAAAAGCATGCAGATGAAAAAGATACTGGAAATGGAAAATATACTATGAGAAAATGGTCTTGTAAGCTATTTTTTTTGTTCTTAATAGATAATCAGATACTTGGAATACAGGAGCTTAATAAGTGCTGAAGAAAATTAGTCAGACTCTAGGACAATCAGCATACATTTTTTTAAAAACTTATTGGTACATCAGGTTAGTAACCCACGCATATTATCTATTAATCAGTGAGACTGAAGTGATAGCATAGTCAGCTCAAGAAAGGGCCAGCAGCACACAGGAATTTTTTTAAAGTATGCTGTCACAGACTTTCAGAACGCAAAGGCAATGCAATTTGAGCACTGTTACAACAAGCCGCAAACATTCCATAAGATAAATGGTCATTATTTCTGAAGTCAACAGCTACTGTATTTTTTTTAAAAATACAACCAAGGTCTGTAGAACATTTCCAAGAGAATGCAACCATTATGCTTCCTATTCAGTGATCAGGCAAATTTATCATCCACTATTTTTCATGAACTCAAATAAATTCTGAGCATCTACTGTCTGCTCCAGGTTGGCCTTGGGGATCCAGATCCAAAAAACTAATTCTGAGCTTTTATTATACAGTTCTTAGTACTTGGATCTCGGATTTTGGATATGAAACTAAAAAAAAAAATGGAAAACTATCAAACAAAAACTTCTAAGAAATATGTCCGAATTCTACAACATAACAAAATTAAACCAGAAAGTATCTGTTTATAATATAAGAGATAATTTTAGTATTATTCTGCATAATGCTGTAGGAAATTAAAGCAAATAAACCCCACCAACTCCCACAGTACAGGTACTTGCAGGAGCTAAATATTTTTATTAATCATGACTATTCATTATTAGATACTTAGAAGAGCTTAGAGGTATTGAGCACATAATAGGTTTCATCACTTGTGAGACAGAAAGAGGATGAGGAGAGCTAGAGAGAAAGGAATTGGACAAATTTTGTAAAGTTTGGGTAGTTCAGAGTAGGTACATTTCTCATCCAGTACTTCTATTTTTAAGAAAATTAATTGATTTAGTGTTAACCTGATGTGGTAAACAACGGTAACAACATAGCAGCATTTGTTTATGCTATATGTTGTGTGTGTGTCTCATCATGATGACTGCTATTCCATAGGCAAACAGGGGCAATAAAAAATAGGCAGAAGGAACTGGAAAGGATAGTACTTATGAAAAAAGCAGAAATGGAGAGAGGGAGCCAAAGCAAGAGTGAGAGGAGCAAGGAAACAAACACAACAACAAAGGAGAAAAGAACATGCAACTTTTAAGTAAGGAATGAAGGTGGAAAGCTAGTGCAAGTCCATGCATGAAGGTTAGTCTTCAAATGAACATGTCAATAATGGATTTGCTTTATTCTTTCCGTAATTAATAATACTTGAAGTATGTTATTTATACCAATAATGACCAGTATAAATCTTATGTTCTTAAAAGTAACATCTCCTGTTCTTAAAAACCTGATGTGCATGATGATGGCAAACATGCAAAACAAGGAACACAAGATATTATTCATCCAAGAACTATGAACTACTGTGGGAGTAATTCCTTTATAGTGCCAATAACTCTCTACAAGCACAGTATAGGAATCTTTATTTTCACTGAACAAAAAAAAGTCAACCTTAAAAATAAGTTTACAGTATAGTGGAAAATCAGAAACCAAACCATAAAAGTGAAGAAATCCAACCTGGAATAGGATAAGGAAAGAAAAAATGCAAATTCCACAGAAAATGTATTCCATTTCTTAGTAACTTTAGAAGATATGTTGACTTTGCAAAAGCAAGTGTGGACAAGTTTGATTAAATATGTTTAACTATATATGACATGTTAAGTACATATGGAGGGAAATGTATTTAATGTGTTCATTTATTCTGTTAAAACACATGAACACTTCTCTTCATTCTTTCAAAGCTATTCTGAGAGTGTTCATTTGTTCAGTGGAAGCAGAAGGAGCTAAGATGCACATCATTATTCTTAATTCATGACTTGTGATCCCTTTGTAAATTCCAGCCTGAATTTTATAACAGAATCAGAAGCATTGAAGCCAGACTGAGTCATC
The DNA here is from genome assembly GCF_000699145.1 of Aptenodytes forsteri. Taxonomy (NCBI): domain Eukaryota; kingdom Metazoa; phylum Chordata; class Aves; order Sphenisciformes; family Spheniscidae; genus Aptenodytes; species Aptenodytes forsteri. Next base: position 450,997 of record NW_008794458.1, on the reverse strand, counting down.
AGTTTTATGGGAAAAAGTGTAAATGCTTGGAAGATGGCCAGAGGACAGCCAATGCAAAACTAGAAATTTCTTTTCATTTGTGAAATAAAGAATTTCCTTTCCAGAATTTTGCTGAAGAAATAATGGCCATTTTTACCCATTTAGGCTGGTTAGAAGAAAAGCTATACCATAGCTGCAGTATGATGTTGCTTTCATGCCAGATCTTTTCAGAATATATTTCTTGATTTGTTTTTGCTTTCATATCATGGACAAAGTTGTGATATATGTCATTTGGACTTGAATAGTTCTCTTTACTAGTATTATAGAAATATAAAAAATACATCCAAACAACATTGGTCTGGACACAAACTGGTGTCTTCTTATTTTTAATACTCCTCTTACAGGTACTATGACTGGTTTCTCAGTACTGTGCAAAGCCATACTTTACAGAGATAACCAGTCTGTTTGAAGAACTGAAAGTAGTATAGACATTTAAATGTAATACAGTTCTTAATTTATTAGCATATGGTATTTGGGCACCTCTGCCCAGTCTTCCATTCCTCTTCCCCTCCCTTGCCCCATCCCCTTTCCCATCTGATTTTCCTTTTTCCTGTCCATTTTTTCTTTTCTTTTCTGAATCCCTTGTCTTCATATTCCATCTTTAAAATATGTTTTAGGAAGAGATGTCAGTCCATAACTCAGAACAGTCCACTCAGGATGTTGGAATCTGGTTCTGTTCTCTCCTATACCCCTGGAGAATTATTTGATCACATGGCAGTAGGACATCGTTGTCTATTTCTATTTTTGAAGGTGTACACTTTGCAAAGGAGAACTACAAGTTCATTGGACTTGAAAAATTTGAGAAAAAGAGAATGACCTTGTTTCACTACATATGTTTCACTATGTACTCACCTGAGAGGAAGGAAACCTGGTTTCCAATCCCGGCTCCAATTGCTTAGTATTTTTATTCCAGTTATTTATTAAACCATCTTAACACTCATTAATTTAACTGTAATATGTTCCTTCTCTCCAAGAAATTCATTTGAGAGGGTAATACAATTTAAGCATCACCAGGGTTAGACTGTAGATGAAGGAAGAGTTGAGGACCTATGTTTTGGATTTGGGCTCCCTAAAATTCCATTTAATTGTTACACCAGACATTGAAGGCCTTTTATGGATTAAGGCTTTAAACTTTTATAACTCAAGTCATAAAACAGGGAAACAAAACTTTCAATGTCTCACAACATTGCTGAAAGGTTTAATTCACCGACACTGACTGGAAAGTGCTTGAAAAAACCTTGAATGAAAGGTGTAGAAGTGCAAATGTAGTTATCTTTTCAGAGGAACTGTGGACAAGATTTTTCTCAAGCAGGCTTGTAAAGTTTGACCAAATAATATTCATTGCTTGCTGGGGTTGTCTACTTAATAGCTGAATGAAAACAAGACCTATTTTCCCCCCCATTTTTTCTCTTTTTTAATGAACAACTTAAGTGGGCACTCTCTCATTTCACAAAGACAGCAGATAGTTTCTATTTTCTTTGTCAAACTAGATTCCCTTTAAACTTTTCATTTTGTACTATTTCCCTCATCAAGGCAATAATCTTTCTCTGGATGAAGGAATAGTGAAGTTTAGTCATCCCTTTGCACTTACATTTGGGAAAAAAACACCCAAAAGAGAAGCTATGTTTTTCTGAGCAATAAAATCCAAGTGAAAAGGAAATGGTCCCCTATCACGCTTGATAGCATATCTTATGTGTACATGGGATGAAATCTCATGCAATTCTTGTTGAAAAAAAATTTATATTTAAATAAGCAATGAAATTAGCAAAGTCAGTTGAGGAGATTTATAATTAGCTCCTCTTAATCCATACCACAAATAAAGCCACTTTTATCTTCCTTATCTTATGGCCCTTCCCATCTACCTTCCTTGGAGAATGACATTTTAAAATAATAAAAATATTTTAAAAATTTAAAACAGACAGTATCTAAAGTACACTGTGACTTATTCAATGTAGTTGTATCTTTAGCTTTCTTAATGTATGTTCTCTAATGTATCTTATTGCCTTTGAGAGAATTAATAACAAAAGGCTTTCAGGCTTTACTAGCCACAAATCTATTAATTTACTTCTCTTTCAACATGTTAAGTTTATTTTTTTATATTTTTACACTACATTACTCTGAAATATTGAGAATGGCCAAAACTCTGGATAGATATTTTATGACCAGGAATAGTAAGACTTTCCTTAGATTAAAAAGCTTAAAAAAGTATATGGTACAGATACAGTGTCATGAAGAAATGTCAGATTTCAGGGGATGATAATTATGTTGACTTTAAGTGATCACAAATTCTAAGACAGCAACCAGACTGATGGCTGAAATTAATTAGCAGGGATTGAATACAAAAGCAAACAAACATTTCCTCCCACATGAGCCTGAGAAAAGAAAAGCATTTTTTCCGTAATCTACTCCACCCTCCATTTTCTAAGAGGTGCAGATTTTGTTTTAACAAAAGCAGCAGGAGTTGTTTATTTTCAAAATTCAAAACATACAAGTCTTTTTCATGAGAATTCCTTAAACATCAATATTTTATTTGTAAATTGAATTTATTGGATGAATAACTCATACATCGCACAGAGTAATGACAGCAAGGGGGGGGACATGTTCTGCAAATGCAAACTGAAGCTAAAGGATAAGCATGAGATTGGATATTTAAAATGTCAGATTGCTCTCATTGAAATAGGATTTCAGTATGCCTTATAAAAATCAATCCAATCTTTCTAGTACTTTCTGTATTATTGTGCAACTGCTGTCTTTCATGTCATCTGAGTGTACATGTTAGAGTTTAGCAGTGCAAACTACAGTTTTAGCACATTTGAATTTTTTTTAGATTTATTTTATTTTCATTATTTGCTTTTGACTATCTCAACATTTTTAACACATTTGGTTGAATTGCACTGTGCATATTTGAGCAGAAATTTACTGTTTCTACAGTTATGTGCAATAAGGTGGTCTCTGACGAGACTGCTTTCAAAAAATGGACTTGATCTTCAACTGTGGGAGGAAGCAGAGTTTAGGAATGATGCAGGATGTAATATGAAAAAGTGCACTGAAAGAATCTTTAGGTGTTATATCCCCCATAACATTATGCATCTAAACATACCTGCATTCCTGACTAATCAGTCATAAAAGATAAACACCTTCAAAGACAAATCTTGTTGTCTATCTTAATATTGGGGTGAGAGAGAAGAATGTCTGGCTATCTTTAGATGGCTCTCAGCCTTTATATGCATAACCAGCATCTTTATGATTATTAAACCATTGAGTTTCCAGTTTAAAATATCACTACACAGGTAAGGAAAAAAGGCTAAACAAAAAGGGCAGAAAAATTATATAGCCAGTGTATAAAACTGGATCAAAAATGTTAGTATACTATTCTTTATTTACCAAGTATATGCAATGGAAAATGAGTTTATATATAACATACACATAGGTAATTTTATACATAGCCTTTGAAAGTGAAATAGGGGTGATAAAACACCAGAACATATTAATTTATGAACATTCAGGGAACACTTAAAATGGTTGCTGAGATATAGAAGTTTTTTTAAATGCCAAATCTCCTTTTTAAAAAAAAATAAAATTAGATCTTAAAAGGACTAACTTTGAAGATATAATAAGTTATTAAGCATATCTGATGTATTTATCTGCCTCAACTTTGGTTATTTCAAGAGCATTTAGCAGTTTTAAATATTATCTCTCATTTACAGTAGATCTTCAAGAAAAATAATCTAAACATTATTTTCTAAGTATAATCAAAGTAGGAAAATTACGGAAATTGACACACATTATCACTGAAATCTGAGAGAAGTACCAAACAAATTCTTTAAAATGGTTGTTTCTCAGTTATACAGAAGCTGAAAGATGAACGATTCTAACCTTAATGAGAAGAAAGCAATAAACTGTACTCTGAACATTTTCAAAGTTTTGTAATTGAGTGGGCTGAGTAAGAACAGGCTAATATCAAAAGGATATATTTACTTTGGAATAAAGTCAGCTTTCTGTGCCCTGCCCTTAAAAAGGACAGTACAAGAATAAAAGTTACAGTTCAAATTAACCTTGACTGTGGGCCAGATGTGACCTGCTGATACATGCATTTAAATCAACAGTTGTCCAAATGCATCTAAGAGAAGAATTTGTTACTAAATGTATTCAAGCCTGAAATCCCTCCTTACATGAGTTTAATAGGCTACACACACGACCTCAGAATCATATCCTGTAAGCCAAGGAAATTTTAAGTTTCTTGAGTATTTAAAAGCAAGATAGGTTGAAAAGATGAGCAGCATTACTCTCTTTTGTGGGAAAACACAAAAACTATAGAAATGAGGCAAGTTTTGCAGTTGTATCAGCTCCATATGGCCTGGGTTCCTGAAGTCAGAAAACACAATTTTCAGTGGAAAGTCCATTCCCCCACACTTGGACTGTGATCCTTTTCTGACAGTCATCTCCCAGCTGTAATGCTGCATTGGTTTTTCTTTTCTAGAGCATGGTTCATAGCTGTTACTTATTTGAAGCTCTTTTCTTCAAATTGGAGATAAAAATGCCTCATAGTCTATGCTGCTAATTATAAGTAAGAATGAGCATTTCATTTTAATCACATTACAACAGCTACATTAAACAAAGGGTGCTCCTTTAAAGACCCATATATGGTATATTAATAAGATGTCTGAACAGGGGTAGTCATAACATACTGTAAACTCAGCTTTTCAAAGCCAGAATTTGCATCACTTACAAGCATTTTCTGTTCTTTATTTGCACTTATTCCAGAACTTCACTGAAGCTGGAGGTTAGGGAAGGAGAAGACATGTGAGCAGGAAGTTTACCAAACGATTTAATAATGACCTTGAAAATTGGTCCTGTTCACGTGTTTGAGACATATGCATGTAAATTAACAACAGTCAGAAGAGGCTGCCAAGGACCTGCCTACACTGAAAATATTTAGATGTTAGGTTCTAGCAATGTTAGGTTCTAGCAAAGTTTGACTCCTAACTGCTGATGCTGAATATGATTTCCAGTGAGCTATGTTGTCAACAATCTGTCAATCAACATCATGTTTTCTAACTTATGATTTCAGCACAAGAAATGAACTGAATACAGATTGGTCTGTGGGACAAACTTCACCACAAGATGTGCAGAGCCACAGCTCCCACTCTCTAATCTAATCATTGATCTGACAAATGCAGAACGAAAAACACATCAGCCTCTGATATGAGGATAAAATGGTGTCAATATACTGAATTTTGTAATGAAGAACAGCAAAACACCTTTGCTGCTGCTCTGCTTATAAAGCAGCTTCCTAGAGTGATGATGGTCATTGAATGGGTTTGAAAATGGCCTTTCCACATAGTTCTGTGCTTAAAAAATATCAGAGCTAAAAATTAAAAAAACCCAACTAAACTACCTTCACCTGTCCCTCCTTCTTCCCAGGCTCAACTTCACTCCTTCACTTCCAACTTCTCTACCTCTGCCGCCGCTCCAAGTGGCACAGGGGGATAGGGAATGAGAGTTGTGGTCAGTCCATAACAGCTCCTCTCTGCTCCTTTTTCCTCCTCAGACTTTCCCCCTGCTCCAGGGTGGATCTTTTCCATGCGCTGCTGTCCTTCAGGATAAACCAGCTCTAGTGTGGGTTCTCCATGGGCTGCAATTTCTTTCAGGGAATATCCACCTACCCTGGCATAGGATCCTCCATGGGCTGCACGGGGACAATCTGCTTCACCATGGCCTCCTCCAGGGGCTGCAGGAGAATTTCTGCCTGGCACCTGGGGCACCTCCTCCCCCTCTTTTTTCTCCGGCCTTGGTGTCTGCAGGGCTGTTTCTCACACTGTTGGTTTGGTTTTGTTGCGGTGGTGGTGTGGGGTTTTTTTGTTTGGTTTTTTCCTCCCTTCAATCCTCTCTCTTCACCCTCTGATATTTTTGCCCTTTCTTAAAAACATTTTAAACATGAGGGGCTCCGCTTTGCCCTGCAGTGGTTCCTTTGGAACCAGATGGAACTGGCTATGAAAAGCGCAAAGCAGCCTCCTCACAGAGGCCACCTCTGCAGCCCCTCCCCCCGACAACACCCTGCCACCTACAGTTAGTAAACAAAGTTTTAACTATTACTAATGAGTCTTTTCTGTGTTAATTGGATAATTTGAACGATGACTACAATGACCTTTTGTTGTAGTTTAACCTCAGTCAGCAACTGAGCACCACGCAGCCACTCGCTCACTCCCTCCCCTCCCCCGGTGGGATGGGGGAGAGAACTGGAAGAGCACAAGTGAGAAAAACTCATGGGTTGAGATAAAAACAGTTTAATAATTGAAATAAAATGATAATAATAATATGATGATAA